>NC_134500.1:21927652-22245152 GCF_040206685.1 Ascaphus truei
GTGGTCTTTGTTTTTATACCTAGTTGATGCCTCTTTTGATTACAATATGTAAGGACCATACTGTATATATGTCTCTATAAGAAATGGTAAAACCCAATACATTTGGTTCAGAGTTAAATACATAATTGAGTAATATGAAATCCAGGGTCCAAATCACAGATGATAAAAAGATTGTTCATGGTGCAAAGTGCTGCAGTGTATTATTCTCTTACAACCACTCCTGAGGTTTTAGTACAATCTGTTTGTCAGTCCTCAAACCGCAGGTAAATTGTGAGTTTTCCTGTCTTTTGTGTGCATGTTAAAGGTGATGCCATCGCTAACCACACAGATAAATGTAAGTAGCTGATGTGCTTGAATCCAGGGTTTCAGACAAGACGTGATTCATTTTTGCACAAGATAGAAATAAAACCAGAGACAGAACATGAAACACAGACAGAGCTCAGTGCTACATCCAATGACACAAATACACGGTATTACTGTGTATTTGTGTCATTGGATGTAGCACTGAGCTCTGTCTGTGTTTCATGTTCTGTCTCTGGTTTTAAATATATATTGCCATGCTCAGTAGCACTCCTCTTTGACACTTATACGCATATATATATGTTGTGGTTATTTTGGGGGTTCAATATGAGCTTATAGGGGTTCTGTATGTTTTGCAAGATAAAAATAAGTAAGACAGTTACCTTGAAGGAGGAATCCATGCGTTTTATTTTTATTTTTTTTAATACAGGATTGAAGCAGGGCATTTCCGGAGCTGAACCCCATTAATTTCTGCACAGGGGGGCCCCGTGCTTCCAGAGATACAGACCTCCAAAGGGGGTGCCGGTATCTCTCTGCAGTTTTCTGCAGTTTAAATCCCCCAGTCACATGCACCAATAGTAAACCGCACCGGATGACGGCACAGCTTCCTATTGGCCTACAGGGCATGGGAGCTTTGAAAGTCAGCCATAATGTGAACCCTGGAGAGGCTACCGGCACCCACTACGGAGGTAAGTATCTCCGGAGGCAGCGGGTTCCTGGAGCTGAAAATAATTCGGTTCAGCTCCTCAGATCCACTGCTTCAATTATGTGTGTGTGTGTATATATATATATATATATATATATATATATATATATACATATATATATAAAAACAAAAAGATTTAAAAAAAAGTCTTGGACTGCCTCTTTTGAGGAGCAATCCAAGCAGGTGATTTTATTTGCTGTTTTGTTTAACATAGGTTTGAAGCTGGGGTTCACCGGAGCTTAACCCCATTAATTTCAGCTCCTGGGACCCACTGCTTCTGGGGATACTTACCTCCGAAGGGGGTGCCAGTATCTCCTGCGAGTTTAAAGCTCCCGCGTCACGTGGACCAATAGGAAGCCGCACCGGACGACGTCACGGCTTCTTATTGGCCCGCGTGATACTGAAGCTTTGAAAAGCGGCCATTACGTGAACCCCACCCGGCGAGCCGGAGTGACTACTGGCACCCCCTACAGAAGTAAGTGTCTCCGAAAGCAGGGGATCCCCGGAGATGAAATGAATGGGGGTTTAGCTCCGGAGACCCCCTGCATCAATCCCATGTTTAAAAATATCGCCTGCTTGTATTCCCTCTTAAGGGCTGATTAAATCTTTCTAAAGAAGCCAATTGCACTGATAAGTTGTGTTTAAAAGAATTTAATGCTTTGTCGAATAGCCCATTTTAGAATCATTTACACTGCAAACTGGAACCGAAATTGTGCTCGGGGTAACAAAACATTATTTCTAACACAGCCCTTGGTTAGCTTAGTTATTCCGTCTCACTATTATCTTCATTGCATAGTCAGAAATCGAAGCGCCTGGTCCACAAAGCTCCAGTAAATCAGATCTCATAACTGGACGTTACCTAAATCAGGAACAGGCATTAAGTTCCCTGAGGTTAACGTGTATCCTCAAATCTAATTATATATGTAAGAATAACGTCCGTTCTCATTAGCATAGGCTTAATGTCACATTATTGTAGCACAGGGTGTGCCAATAACGCGACGTTAGGTATGTCTTAGCGTCACTCTGATCTAGACCCTGAATTTAACTCAAGTTGAGTAGGAAACGGCAATACCTTGAATAACACTGTTAGACCATATTTCAGTGCCCATGATGTGAGCAAAGTTTAGGTCTGACCTAAATTAATGTAACGTTAAGTCAACGCATCAACCTTAAGTGACGTTTGTGGATATGAGATGTTACAATAATGCTTCATTTGCATATCGTTTGCACTTCATTATCACAAACGGCCGTTATACTTAACGGGGGAAACGTGACTTAACGTTAGGTTATTGTGCTTTGAAGATACGTTAGTGTTGATGTAACATTAAATGAGGTTAGGTGCCAAATAATCATTTCCGCCTACTAGTTTTTTTTATTTACACATAGGTGGAAAGCAGGGGGTCTCGGGGGATAAATCAATTTAGCTCCATGAATCCAGCTGGTTCCTGAGCAGGGGAAACAAAATGGCTTCCTGCTGACCATCGTGCCGCGGGAGATTTAAGAACCAGGATATAACAGGTAGCACCCATGAAGGTAATAGGTATCTCCGGGAGCCTGGAGGCCCCTGAAATTCACACAGGTCAGCTCTGGAAACCCCCTGCTTCAGAACCATTGAAACAAAACGAGACCCTGGAATCGAATGTGTTGTTAACCCTCTGTGTGCTGCAGAGACCTGGGCCCCTTCCGACACTAGGGATCACGTCCTCCGCCTTCTGATTCACTTCCTCCCTCAGAAAAAAGAGCTTTGTCAATCTGACCTTAAGTATTCACACTATTCACAGCAGAGAAGTTTTGTGCCTATTTCATTCCACCAAAAGAATGAATAAAGGCAAAAAAAAGAGAACAAAGAATCCTAGTTGTGTGTCAGTTCTGTAAAATGAATGAAGGCATAGGCGAGCTTTGATGCAACTCATTGTAAGTAATTCATTCATTACAGATCAGCAAAATTAGGACACTACGCTGTGGATCCAATAACAGCTGTGGCAGAGACTCATTTACAAGTAATAGTGGCTGTCTTATCTACCCGAGGCAGCTTTCAGCCTAATAGTGTCTGTGGCGTGAGCGGTGTGTATTTTTCTAATGACTTAATAATATCCCTTTAATCTTGTGTTCGAGAACTGCTCTGTTACAGCTCCCGCACCAAACAATATGTTTGCAAACAATTTAAAAACACCGTCGTCATTTTTATCATAAAAAAAAAAAAAAGAAGTAGTTTGGAATTCATCATTCTCTGGAATTCAAATTCGATTTTCACTGTCGCTGACATTTATCTCAAAAAGAAAGGGCGGATTAGGAGAACATAAATATGCTTTCATAGAAAAAATGGTTGTAGTTATATTAAGTGCAGATTATGCCCAACAAAGATTAAAAGCTCTTCTATACGATGCCTCTTAATATATATTGTATTGTTGTCTAGAGTATTATGTTTGTTGAACTCATTCGCTGTGCTGACAAAAAGCCTTACAAAGGACAATTGAAGAACCAAATTGTTATTATTTCGGGGGATTTGCTAAACTCAGGGAGCATACCGTGACTGTTTCTAAGACAGGAACGGATGTTATGTTACCCGACGTAAAATCGTACTCACTGAGCTACTTATATATTTAAAAAAATACTTATTCAGACCTGAGATAGGACTTTTGCTGGAGTGGAGAGAGAAAGGAGAGGAGAGGGAAATAACACTGGAAATAATGTTAAGTTGGATAAATTACAGCAAACTCTGTTGTTAACCCCATGCAGACACTGAAAGAATCTTATTTCAGGGTCTGGAAGGTAGTAACACTAGGTGTAACTTTGACTTAACTAACGTAACGTTACTTTTCCACGTTACCCTTAGTAGTTTACTGAATAGAGTAAGGTATTGTATGTCATTATCACCAATGTAGTTCTTAAGTAACCCTTTTAAAGTTCACATGGAGTTGGATATATATATATATAGTGCAGAATAAATGAGTTCTTCAGTATTCGGTGATACCTTTTTTATTGGACTAACAATTTATGTCATAGGACAAGCTTTCGAGAGTTCTCCTCTCTTCTTCAGGTCAAGCAATACTGGACTATCTCGTAACAAGCACTATCTGCACTATCGCAACTGGACTAACACGGCTATTTTCTGCTTTATATATATATAAAAAATATATATATATGCTGTGCTCAGTCTCTCATTTCTTTCAGGGTGCTGGGTACATGCAGGCTGAGTGTGGATATGCAGATAGAATAATGATGGGCCCAGGAACGTCTATAGTACAAACAAGAGATTTATTCACAGTCGTTCCTAATGCTCGCCATGGAACAGACAGGCTTCACTTCAGATATTAACTGGTGTCAAACTCTGGTTGCTCTGTGCTTCTTCCCCTGGTAGCTCTCACTCCTACGCTGGGGATGTACTGTATTTATGTTTTTTTCCCTTAGTATTGGTTAGATTGGCAATCTCCTGCATAGCGTCTACAATGCCCTTTGTCAGGTGGACCATTGTCGGGGGGTACACTTCAACAGTTTCACTATCCAACCCTTCTTCCAGAACGGATTCTGCTGGATAACCGAGGACTGCCTGTACACACTATTTTCCGGGATTACTATCCTGTTTCAGGGCACGGCATTCTTAGTGTATACTTGTCAAGAGTTTATTTAGGACCTTCCCATGGGGCCGATACCATTATGCACCAGAACTTCTACTCTGAGAACTCCTTGCTGAGCACATGCTTACTCCTCTGCTGGCCAGAGAACAATATTGAGCCATTTCTATGTAGTTCTAGATCACGTTCCTTAACTGAAAACAAAAAATGATTACAGGACACCCTTAATACACATAACTATACACGCAACCCTATTTACAGGACTCACGGTGATGCTTCAGTCTGAACTCTGAGGAACCAGTTTCTAGAACATTGGGTGGATCTATATATACCCTTCTATACTTCCTATGTTGACATCACTGTTCACAAAACATAGAAGGGAATGGCTATCCTTTTCTGCGTAGTCATCCTGCATCAAATGATGGGGAAGGGAGTAACCTGAGTGATCCTCACTGTTAATCCACTAAGGCTGTTAACCCATAATACTATCTAGTAATATAATAATAATAGCATGTTCTTGTATAGCGCTGCTAGTTTTACGTAGCGCTTTACAGAGACATTTTGCAGGCACAGGTCCCTGCCCCGTGGAGCTTACAATCTATGTTTTTGGTGCCTGAGGCACAGGGAGATAAAGTGACTTGCCCAAGGTCACAGCGAGCTGACACCGGGAATTGAACCAGGCTCCCCTGCGTCAAACTCAGTGCCAGTCAGTGTCTTTACTCATTGAGCCGCTCCTTCTCCCAAGGGGAGTTACATTAGTTAGTGCTATGCTTGTTACGAGACAAAACATGGCGTAATGTTACATCATTGTCCTTAGTGAATGCAGCGTTATTATTAACATGACATTAACTTAGGTTAACGTCACTGTAGGAGATATGCACAGAGGGTAACGCATCGGAGACGTTTTTAGGTGAAAATAAACGCAGGCTTTATTAGCCAGCAACTTTAAACAGAAATAAATGAGAACAGAAAACGGTAACAAGACCTAACCCCATGCTGGGAACCGACTAACTTCAGCAGTCCCTATCGGAGGGCTGGAGGGCTGGGCCTTTTACCAAGCTTGTGACAAAAGTCCAAGAGACAGGTACCTGTAGTCAGGGAGCTCCTCCACGCCAGTCCAGGATCTGTGGTAGTGGTTGTGGGGGTTACATCTGGCGGGTTCACGATTATTCTGAATTATTTGGAGCACTTGCACTGTTTATTATCACACTGTTTACTATAGCACTGGTGGTGCCAACTAAGACACGTTTTAGACAAAATAGTCACACAGGTGTGGCAGACTTTACCTGCAGAGTTCGTACCTCTAACTGGTGTCTCTGTAGACTTATTTCTCTTACGAAGCAGCCATTTAAAAAACCCATGTAGGTTTTTTTTTCTTCTTGCACACGTGATGGGGCAGACTTCCTTTTCAGAATCAGTACCTTGTGTGGGTCACCGTCTGTAGCAGTCCCCCCAGCCAGATTGTGGCATTTCTGCCTGGATTTGTAGCTCTACTGTATATTCTGGTCACCTCTGCGTGTGTTTCTTCCGTTTTACTCCCATTGCGTAAGATGTTGCAGGAACTATTGCACAAAAAAAAAAAGCACCATTTTTTTTCCCGTGACGGTTTCCGGGGCCCCTTTGACATCCAAGAGCCACCTCTCATCCCACTTCAAACACCATATGTAGGAGATGTGTGCAGGGAATGTTATATCTATGGCGCTCAGCACTAAAAAAATCTGTACTAAAAATAACAATATATATAAATAAATACATTTTTTATTATTGCTATAATTTTCTTTTTTTATTTATTTATATTGTTATTTTTAGTACAGATTTTTTTAGTGCTGGGCGCCATTGATATAACATTTCTTCCATTTCTACTATCTGACCAGGGGTCAGAGTTATATCATAGGCAGCCGGCCTAGCATCTAGGACCTAGCGCTCCCTTTTTTCTTCCCCAGATGTGTGCAGGGGTTTTAAAACAGGTGACTTATTTTAGGGGAGAATAATATAGGCTTTTTTTAGCCGAAGCGTTCGCCACATAAATACTGCTTGTGTTCAGTATGCAGGAGCAAAATAAACAGGCCTATCTCCTCTTTGGAGAGCTGACTATACAGTGCTTAGTCTATCTGCAAGTTGGGGGGGTTAAGTCCCTTACCAATGGGTTTGTTGTTTGCCTTCCTCTGGATCAATATACTGCAAATACAAATATAGGATGAACATCTCCGACATGTCTTTTTTTCAACATCTACTATGGAGCTATTCATTTTTCACAGGAAAGATGTTAACACGATTTTCCCTTTTATGGTGATTACATTGATTAGCCCGGTGAAGTCTCACGCAATTTGCACGTGTTTCACACACTAGGACTGTGTCCCACGCAGCATGAGAGCCTGAGACCCAGTACTAACCCTGCCCCTTAAGACATATCACCCCCTACGTCACAGACATGCCCCCTTACAGCACAACACTCTATCCTCCTCCCTCTGGAGACAGTTATCCGCTGCTCTGAAACTAAGGATGGACCCCATGTAAATCTCACGTATGTGTGAGTCCCAGCAGTCTCACGCTCCCAAGTGTGGGACTCTTGACAGCTATGAATAGTAAATTATTTTTTTGTCTGCTTTGTACGACTGCCCCTTAAATTCAGTGTCAAAGGTGGTTACAATCAGTAAATGAATGATTTCCATGGGAGTGGGAGAGCGGCTAAGAAGTGAATTAACGAGCATACGCTTTTTATTTATTTATAAAATATTTCACCAGGAAGTATTACATTAAGAGTTACCTCTTGTTTTGAAGTATGTCCTGGGCACAAAGATATGAGAATACATGGTTGCATTAAATGAACAGAGGTAATACAGTTAATTTACAGACATTTCATTGACAGTTAGCAATAATATATGATTATGGGTGTATGGAACAGTTACAGACAAGGTTAAAATTGTGTTAGAGGTAGGATAGGCCTGCAATGTGTTGAATTAGAAACTTTACCAAACCCAGTAACCAAGAAGGGAGCGGCAGCAAACGGCTGACACCCTTCAGCTGCCGCCAAAGGCTGTCCGCCTTTGGGGCGTCGTGGATGTAGGCTGAAGTGGTTCTGAGTGAATTCAGCTGGGCTTTGAAATTCCTTTGTCCAGAGTCATAAACACTACATAGGGTGGGGCTGCTGAAACAAACAGCATCAAGAAATCCCAGATGTTAACTCTTAGTACACTTGTTCTTCAGGAACCCTTTAGCTGATTGTATTTGTTTCGACCTGGCGCACTACACCACCACTAACGCTGCCACCAGCAAGAATAAGTTAATAAAAAATTAATTAACACAAGAAAACCAATGTAGCCAAATGTGTCAAAATGTGGTTAATCTCTTCAAAAAGGTTCAATTAGAGCCCAAAGACATTTTTTAATTATTTAATTTTAGATTTAATATACAAAAAGTGGTACAGTACTTGTTTACAGAAAAGGAATGTTACAAAGATATACAATACTGTATTTCCTCGATTGTAAGATGCCATCGATTGTAAGACTGTAAGATTGATTTCATTACAATTTTCGGGGGGAAAAGAAGCACTACAATATGACTAATACACTGATTAAGCACCACATGTGCTCCTGTAGGGGTATCTAAAAAAAAAAAACTGAATTAGAGGTCCTTAGCTGTAGCTCAAACGGTCCTGAATGCTGTAGCTCAAACAGTCCTAGATGAATGCAGTGCAGTTAGGGCTGTGTATGTGCTTCAGGAACAGGAAACTCTACCAACCCAGGTGAAAACAGAATATACAAAGAAGAACACTAAAAAAACATATCATTAAGTACTAATGGATCACCACTACTTCTGATGGGGCTCAAGATCTGTGTAATGAATTGAGATGTGCAAAATGTTAAGCGTTGTACACCAAAATTTGATTACAAGTGAAATGTCTAAAAGGGCTAGTATGGTTTCCCAATAAGTAAGTATTCATCTTAATACTGTATCACCAGATATTGATTTAAAACGTGGTCTTTGACTTTAAGGGAAGGCCTGATGAAAAAATAATTATATATAGAGTTCTAGCTAGACTTACTGTCCATGCTAACGAATAAGCTATAGAAATTCTACAGCAGCGCCCCCTCCAGCAGCGTCCCCTCCAGCAGCGCCCCCTCCAGCAGCGCCATCTCCAGCAGCACCCCCTCCAGCAGCGCCCCCTCCAGCAGCGTCCCCTCCAGCAGCACCCCCTCCAGCAGCGCCCCCTCTTGCGGCCTCGTTTTTTTCAAAGACATCGATTCTAAGACGCATCCCGGTTTCAGACATGTTAAAATGTGAAAAAAGGTGTGTCTTAGAATCGAGGAAATACAATATATATCAATGCAGACAGTTTCATCAAATAAAATGATAAAATGGGGAAAATATACATCTTGTTGATCCAGGGAATAATCTGATTGCCAATATTTGGAGCCAGGAAGGAATTTATTTTTCCCCTTATGAGGTATCATTAGATGATATTTCACTGGGGTTTTTTTGTTTGCCTTCCTCTGGATCAATATACTGTAAGTACGGATATAGATTAAGTATCTGTCGTCTAAATTTAGCATAAATTGACCTTGATGGACGGATGTCTTTTTTCAACCTCATCTACTATGTAACTATGTAACTACAGGTTTTACCAGGGTTGCCACTTTCTATTAAAGTCTTACCCGGAGATAACATTTTTTAATATTTATTTCTTTTACCTTCGGTGGCGGCGTCTCCCGGCATCCTTCCCTGCAAACCTGTCAACATGGCTGTATGACATCAAATGGCCAGGACAATGGGACGTCTTATGGCGTTTTAATAACAACATGACATCGCATAACAGGATGTCACGCAGCGTTTTGTTGTCATGGCAACACGGCACCATTTAACGTTGCACCGCCATGTTGACGGGATTTGTAGGGGGAGATGCCGGAGGGTGATCCCAGAGGATGCTGGGAGATGCCGTCGCTACCCGGAGACTTACCCGGTAAACCCGTAACCTGGAGGGATGTACCCAAAACCCGTAATCTCTGGGTGAAATCGAGAGTGGTGGCAACGCTGGGTATTACTAATGAACAATATTAGTTCCCGCCAAAGAGGCATTGACGTTGAAGATATGAGAACTCACGTGCTATGGTTAACACTCCTCTTCGTTGAATTCTACTGTTGATCCATGTTAAAATGGATTAGAAGCAAAAGGAAATGCTATTGCTCATTTGCATGTAATTTCCCAGAATCCCTGGCTTCAGTGAAAGCCCTGTATGCTATGAGATAATGGGGAAAAGCAGGGTTGCAGACGTGCATCTGAATGTGCTCACAAGGGGTATTTTATTTATTGTTCTTTTGATACCCAAACGCATTGTTTTTATGCTCAAAACTTTGCCCATGTGAACAGGACAGGCCAACCATTGGAGAGTGTCTATTATCTTCCACTCATCAATCTTTTCTGACATGTGTGGCTGAGAGAGAATGAGTTTATATGCAAATAAATCTGAAAGTATAAAATACTCTATAACTCTTGCGCTGTCACCCTAGAATAATGCTACCCTCACTGTTGCATTCGTATGATTTGAATGCATGCTGGGACATCTGTCTTGACAAGGCTAATTTTAATCTTTGAGGAGGAAACAAATATCTGACATATGCAACAGAGACAACCTGTCATACTTGATATTGTTGCACCCGCCTAATTTTGCCCGCCATCAATCTATATTTCTTATCCTTGCGAATGACATCATATTTTAATTATTATACATTTGAAAGGAAATGGAGAGCACCCTCTCTGTCACCTTTTTGTCTTTCTTTGCCGGAACCGTCTCAGGAACGTACACGATGCCCTTGAAGATAACCTCGTGATCCTGTCAAATCTCTGCTCAATCTGTAAAATTTCACCAGTCACTACTATAATAAACATACTCTCTCTCTCTCTCTCTCTCTCTCTCTCTCTCTCTCTCTCTCTCTCTCTCTCTCTCTCTCTCTCTTCTCTCTCTCTCTCTCTCCCCGCTTTTTTGTTTTTGGTGTGAGTTTGCGATTCGTTTATCTATTTATTTTAAATATTCTCTTTGCCAATTTGTAAACTTTCCCACATTGTCACATTTTCCAGTATTCAAACTGAAAAAAAAAAGAAAAAAAAAATCAAATTGATTCACATATATTCAAAAACACGAGCAAATTTGAATTTCTGAAAACAATTGGACAATCTCCAGCCACAGACCCCAAAACATTGCAAGCTGTTCACTGGCCCAATTACAATCATGCACCTCTTGGGAAAAACAACATTTTTCTGGATGGCTCCTAATCGTTATTTGGACATTAAAGACAGCAGACTTTTTTTTTTAGATTAACTGTGTTGCTAAGTAGGTTGCACTTCAATTTACAAATATTGCGTTTAATGAGAAAAGACTTGATCTGACCTGTAAATAATATTAATTTACTCTTAGCCGGCAGTGGTGACAGTATATTGACATAATCTGTCCCTGTGCTGAAGAGCTTATTGTCTAAGATTTGGATTCCTGTGGCACAAGTAGAGAAGGTAACTATTCACTAAACCAAGATTAGAGGATAATGCCCAAAGTGCCAATAGAGTTGTCAATTGGATATGAACAGAGTTCTCCCACTTCAGTCTGTTTCCTAAAAGGCCACTCATTCTCCATCGTATATATTGGTGCTACATATTTAAGCCGTGTTATATAGGGTCACATATGCCTTTTATCATATATTTTCTGGTCTTCGTTGATTTAGAATATGGAAGGAGTAGGAGAGCTCGTGTAATTGTAGTCCTGGTGCTTGGAATCGCTGGACGTGACCAGGTTGGTAGTGAAGAGAAGACGAGTCTGCACTCAAATGGATGTTTTCAGGGTGTTTGTTGAAGTGGTCATTGTTTCAGTCCTCCACCGGGACTGTGGCAAGACAAGAGAGAAGTCCTGGCGGACGACTGAAATGTTCATCCACCAATAAATACCCTGAAAACATCCACGTGAGTGGTGGTTCTTCTTTCCTTGGTTGATGTAGAGACACATGGCTCTATGTATCAAAAGGACAAATATAAGCGCAAAGTCTTTATTTAAACGCAAATCGCGCTGAATAAAACCTGCAACAGGCTGTGTCTGTGAAGTAATCGTAGTCGCACCACTTTTGGGTATGTCTGCATCTGTTGGCGACGCGATAAGGGATTTATTGAGAAAGTGGGTGGAGTTTGGGCAGAGTTGCCCTTGCATATTGGCGCAGGTGTTAAGAAATGTAAACAAAAAGAAAACCTCTAAGAAATGGAAACAAAAAGAAAACCTCTAAGAAATGGAAACAAAAAGAAAACTTCTAAGAAATGGAAACAAAAAGAAAAGAAATGTGCGACTTGCGTTACTTTCCCTGACTGGTTTTCTCCAGCCCCTTAAAGGTGGTGTAAGTCTTTGTTTAACGCAGAATACTCGCGCAGCATATGTCAAATTCTACAACAGCAAAAATAGCGCTCATAAATATGTAATGTTTCAGGCACAAAAACATGCAATATTTTTTACGCGAATGCATCGGCGCAGACCATTTCTTCATCCATAAACCCCATGACTTTCTGCTATCTCTAACTTGGTCGCTTACTTTAAGATAATGCTGAGCGCATGAGAAGGACATTAGAATAAATGAAAGGCAGGTGCAGAGCGGATGTGAAAGTGTTTTAATAACAGCTGAAAGAAACTTACTGCATCACTTTAAAAATAAACGCAAAGAGTGAAAAAAATTCAAGATTACAGAAATCTTCTCACTTTAACGTGGGAACTTGGAAGAAGCGTGGGAACATCGTAATGTTTCAGGCAAAGTGTTTCCCATAGGGGATTCTTTACACTCTGTAGTGGGTTAAACATTGTGCTCTGGTTTTGCTTCCGTGCAAGACTTATTCCAAAAGAGGGATAAGGTTGCAATCACTCCTACCTATTGCTCATTTCAGGTGTTGACATAACCTTAAGTCTCAGGGTTTACCTTTTTGAGTGATAGCCATCCAAAGTTACAGGCGACCTGGAATAGAACAGGAAGACCATTAGCTATTAAAATATTTCTGGACCACCAATTAGAATGGATAGAGCTGTTTTCTATGTCTGACACATTCCAAGGGAAACAGGAAACAGTCTGCAGCTTATTCAGTATGTTGTGAAGATGCTTCTTAGGGCAATAGAAGAGATTAGCTCAATTCACCTGAATCAGATATAGTGGGTCATTTTATATTTGACTTCAATTGAATTTTAATCGGAAAACAGCCCCAACAACATTGGACTATGTAGACTATCAGCGTAGTGGCAGATCGGGCTGTTCCACATAAGCCCCTCAATCTTCTATTTACAACAAGTTTAGTAGAGTTTTACATTTTGGAATCTCCCAAAAATTCATATGGATTTAATCATCAAGTTCGCAAAAAAATACACCTAAAGAACTTTCCCAGTGTAGCATGTTTGGGTGGAGAACAAAAAAAATTGTGAACTAGCGCTAAAGTGTAAAACACAGTGTGATATTAAAAATAACTTCTAATAAAGGTTGGCTGCCCGGTGATACTGCCAGTACTAACAGAATAACACAAATCAAAGAAAAACCTGGCGCCAAATTGTCAGTGGAATGTCCTGAACTCCTCAAGGGATCCGCACACTTGCTCGACAGACCATGCAAAGAAAAAAACACAAACAAACAAAAATCATAGCGCAACACTGTAGGGTGAGCAGTACTGCACTAATATACACAAAACAATTAAGAGTCCTAGCGACAATTTAAAAAACTATTTATTAAAAAGAACTATGCCAAGACAGGCAATGGCAAAAACAAAGAACCGCAGGTCATCTGGGACACAAAAATTGGAGCCCTACTTACAGACAGCAAGGCTTAAACTCGCATTGGAAGGAACAAGTCCTATATGCAGATGGTCTCCCTGCCGGGTGATGTCTCTGCTCCGTTGCGGCTCAAACTCCAGTCAGTCCCTGCGATGGTAACCGGAACAGCTCCGGCCGTGGAGGCTGGTGTGCGGGGTCCACAGCTCTGCACCGCGTGTAGACACACGCGTCACTTCCTCCTCCGGAGCAACGGGAAGTCTCTGCGCGCCCGCGCGCGATAGTACCCGTGTCCTTAAAGGGACAGCTGGCAGGCTGAAGGGAAAGCCGGGCTCCAATGCCAAATAACCATATGCGTCCAAAAGCCAGTCAAACAGTGGCTATGCCACTAGCCCTACGCGTTTCGTAGATGTCACTCTACTTCCTCAGGGGTGCTAGCCGCGCTCTCTCAGCCCTGCGTGGGTTAACGTTCGGTATGTTTGGGTGGAGGTTTTTGGAGCAGTTTCATATGTTGTCAACTTTGGAAACGCCATCAGGGGAATCCATGTTTTAAGGGAGTTAGACGGCATTGGTGATAGGTAGAAGGATTCAACAGTTCTGATTATTTTTAGTATTTTATGTCTTTCTTCTCTAGATCAGTGATTCACAACACTAGGGTTTGAGAAACCCCTAGGGGTCTGTGAGATGTCTCCAAGGGTTTTGCAGTAATGGCAGATCACAAGCAGTACAGTTGGTTCCTGAGCATGTGGACGGTCGGCGCCCCAAACTGCACCTTAGCGTGTGTGGTGTAGATGTAAATTATAGCAGATGCGCCCCCAAAATGCTTTGCATCCACAGAAGCAAGGCATTGTGGGGTGTGACTTTGGAAGTTCCCACAGTAATTGACAGATATACCACCCATGCTGTCTGCACACACAGGTGCAGTTTGGGGCCTTATTAAGCGGGGGTCGTCGTCCCCCCATCCCCTATAGTGCTCAGGGCACTATATTGCCTGATATCAGTCAACAGGGCAGCCAACAGGGGCGGAGAGCCTGGACAGCTGTCCCGGGCCTGGCAGCTATGGAGGGCCCGGCCAGCGT
Source organism: Ascaphus truei (assembly GCF_040206685.1). Taxonomy (NCBI): domain Eukaryota; kingdom Metazoa; phylum Chordata; class Amphibia; order Anura; family Ascaphidae; genus Ascaphus; species Ascaphus truei. Next base: position 21,942,087 of record NC_134500.1, read on the forward strand.
TGGATGTTGGGCCCGGCCAGAGGTCGTGCCCAACATCCGCGTCTTGCTGCGGGCCTCAGCTCTCCATCCCTGTAGCAGCGCGTCCCGGCCTCTCTCTCTTACCCTTTGCAGCGGAGCCGGCCTCCAGTGGTAGCCCCATCCCGCGCACATCGGAAATTGGACAACTTCCGGATCGTTGTGTCACCGGAGGCCTCCACCCTTTTCCCCCAGAGTGTGGGTGTGTTCTGGAAATGTAGGTCTCCTACAAGAGGAGCTTAGGCTCTGTTTTGGGGGGGTTATTGTGTTAGAGATAGGTGGGGGTTATTGTATTTGAAATGGGGGGTTATTGTGTTAGAGATGGGGGGATCGTTGTGTTAAAAATATGGGGGGGAGAGAGATGTGGGGGCAAGAGAGAGATGTGGGGGAGAGAGAGAAGCAAGAGGAAGAGGTGGGGGCAAAAGAGGGGCAAGAAAAAGATAGCGAGACAGAGATAGCGAGACAGGTGGCGAGACAGATAGTTGGGAACGAGAGGAGAGGGGTGGGGGCAAAAAGTAGGGGCAAGAGGGTGGGGGTGAGAGGGAAATGGGGGGTCTTGTAAGGCTGCCAACACAAAAAAGGCTTGGAACCACTGCTGAGGAAGACTTAGTTAGTTGGAAGAGTGTAATTACAGGTAAAGTGTTTCATTTGGGGAGGTAGACTAAGGGGGGATCCTACCCCTATAACCTATAAACATTAAATGTCTTAAAGGGCATTATCTCTTGCTAAATCTTTATCCTATAGCATTTACTGTTGTCCTGCTCTTTTGCAAGTGACAGATATTATTATATTTAATAAGATTAAACTGAAAGCTTGTATTGACTTCAGTCTCTTTGCTGTTCTAGTCTTATATGTTAAATACCTCTCAAAATGTGTCTTTAAATTTTTTTTTTACAAAAAGATTACCAAACCTGGGTGCTGATCTGTGATTTTCAGACCTCTGGGTCCCCTCTTGTTTCATAGTAAAAAAAAAAAACAACCCACACAAACATGGCCACAAGGGTCCACATTAGAAGGCCACAACATCAGCTTTCTACTGGCCACCGGAGTGAGCCTCGAACCCCATTTGTTAACAGGGCAATAATTATTTCCTGAAAGAGGAAGCCCTTAGTTGCTCAGGGATCCGGGAGGTTCCCAGGTGTTGGAGGAGGGGGGGGGGGGGGAGGGAAGGGATTAGCTCTTGGACACACTCTACCCAGTTCAGGTAAACTAAAAAAAAAACACACTTTTATTTTAATAGCTCTCCCCTAACAGCTATATTGCAAAATGAAGCAATAATCAGTACTGTATATGTTATTATGGTTACTTAATCCTATGATATGCAACATCTGCTATTGTTGCAGATTTATAAGGCAAGTGACTGGTATATTTTTATGATACTATAACAAAACCATAGGCGAGGTCTCTGAATTATGAGAGTTTGCAGTAATAAAAAGAGATATTTGGTGTGATAAGAAACCTTACTCAATTGACATACAGCAGTTGTGAATGTAGAACAGCATTTTGAAAGTCTAGATTAGGGGTGGGCAACTCCAGTCCTCAAGGACAACCAACAGCTCATTGACTGAGCCACCTGTGCTGAAGCAGGGATATCCTGAAAACCTATCTGTTGGTGGCCCTTGAGGACTGGAGTTGCCCACTCCTGACCTAATGTATAACCCCTGGGGGGCTACAGCACCCCCGCACTAGTTCCAGTCCCCATGTATCCACTATAAGAGAACAATGAATCCTACTACTGTACATCTGTGCCGGCAGTCACGTGACTACACCCAAACTGACCCCTGGTCAGTATCGTGGAACCTGATCTGTTGGTGGCCCTTGAGCAGAGCCAGTTTGAAACGTAGCGGGGCTCGTGACGGGGGGAGAGCGCGGGGCCTCTGACCTGCTCCGGTATCTCCTTCTGCTCCTCATCTCAGCGACGCTGTGGCGGCATATGACTTCACGCCGCAGAGATGAGGAGATGCCTTAGAGGAGAAGCCAGATAAAAGGCACTTACAGAAGTCCCGCGCTCTCCCCCGGCAATCACCAACGGCACCGCCATCAAACCGGTCTTGAGGATTAGAGTTCCCCACCCCTGGTCTGCATGATGGAAACTCACTGTCATTTAAATAGTTTTTTTTGTCTGTTCAATACATTACGTAATGCAAGAGGTCATAAATGGGCGTTTCAAGCACTGTATATTACAGTGGAGGTAACAATGTCAACATTAACACATTACTACATTTTTTTACTGCTTTCTATTGAGTACTGTGTGAATGCAGTGTTTGATTACTGAGAGGGCATTTGAAGGTCATAACATATTTAACAGGGAGTGTTTCGTCGTATTACAAAGTTTAACACGTTTTTGGGTGGGGTATTGAAGCGCATTAAGAAGAGCCTGTGTAATTTCTGAATTGTACATATTGTTTTTCATACAGAATTTGAACCCGAAATCGGGAGTTTGAGCTAAGAACAGCACCGTTCAGCTCTAGATGAACTCTCACTCATGAATTACAATATGGATAAAAATCAATATAGAAAAAAAGGAGTAGGTGGGATTGCAGTATTAACATCAGTGTACAATGAATAAGTGCGATCTTATTTTCAACGATCAATAGATTTATGGGTGTGGTGGTTTACGTTTAGTGTGTTTTTTCATTCTTGCAAACATTCTTAGGCTGCGTCCATAGAAGGACAGGCCGTGCTGAGGCGTGCGGACGCTCCGCGCTGAGCCCCTGCATCCTCAATGAGGATGCCTTGAGAGGGGGCTCACGCAAGCGTCCGCAGGCGTGCTCAGGCTTTGGAGTTTTCAGCCGAGCACCAAGCTGTTTTTCAGCGCGCTGTCGGCTGAAAACATCCAATCAGCCTGAAGCAGCGTCAACGGCACGGCGCCGTGACGTCGGCGCCGTGACATTGACGTCAGTGCGTCGCGGGCGATTGGCCCAGCGACGTCACTGCCCCGCCTACAACCACCTCCCCCCGGCTCCCTTCGCGCACGCTGGCTCGCCTGCAAGTCCGTGCAATCGCGCTGACTGAAGCAGGCGAGCCTCAGCGTAAGCGCCTCTGCTCTCCCCACCCCTCTTTGGCCCGGGCCTAATTAATATGTGCATGTATTATATAAGTTGTATTAATAAGGATATTTAACCAGCTGCTCATTTAATACCTAAAAAGTTGCTATAAATCTACTAAGTTGATTTAAAAAAAAGAAACACTTTTATGCTCCCTACAAAATCTTTTGTGCAGTTTATGATCAGACCCCATCAATCAGGGTTTCCATGGTAAATAATGCCTTTTTTCTGACTTTTCTTTCAATGTTCATTAATACTTTCAAACAAATTCATTATCATGCAATACAAATAGTGTGCTGGATATTTTAGGGGTGCTTTCATTTTCCGAGCTTTTGTGTGGAACAACTGCAACCGTCAATAGTTTTGCTGTATTTTATGACTACAAGTCGCATCAACGTACAGTCATGCCCGTCCCTAGGTGGTAAACCGGCAAGGCACCGCCTAAAGGGAGTGGAAAAATAAAAAAAGGAACAGTGGTAGTTAAAATGCTGAGTGATAATTAAAGAAGCAAACACTCCCCATAGTTGAACCACATTCATTTCATCTCCAGGGACCCCCTACTTCCCGAGATACTTACCTCCGTAGTGGGCGCTGGTGGCAGCTTCGCGGGTTACATAGTTATATAGTTACATAGTAGATGAGGTTGAAAAAAAACATAGGTCCATCAAGTTCAACCTATGCTAAATTTAGACAACAGATAATTTATCCTATATCTATACTTTTTGATCCAGAGGAAGGCAAACAAAAAACCCCATTAAGAGGAAAAATTAATTCCTTCCTGACTCCAAGAATTGGCAATCGGATTAATCCCTGGATCAACATCCTTCCCATGTATACTTATTTGGTATATCCCTGTATACCTTTCCCATCTAAAAAGATGTCAAACCTTTTTTTGAACAAATCTATTGTATCTGCCATCACAGTCTCCATGGGTAATGAATTCCACATTTTAACTGCCCTTACTGTAAAGAACCCTTTCCTTTGTTGCTGGTGAAATTTACCTTTCCTCCAACCTTAAGGGATGGCCCCGAGTCCTTAGTACTGCCCGTGGGATGAATAGCTCATATTTAAAGGTTTAAAGCTCCCAGTCAAGCAGACCAATAGGAACCCGCAAGTGATGACGCCACAACTTCCTATTGGCCTGTGTGACACAGGAGCGTTAAATCTACCCCGCATAGCCCAGCTTGAGCTGCTACCGGCACCTCATACGGAGGTAAGTATCTCAGGAAGCAGGGGGTCGCCGGAGCTGAAATTAACGCAATTCAGCTCCAAAAAAACCCCTGCTTCAATCCTATAATCCTATATCCCCCCCAAAAAGAAGATGGATTGCTGCCTTAAATTTAGAATGGGGAGACTTGTCTTCCAAACATGTAATGGCATAGTTTTTTTTACCACAGGGTCTCTTCGTGATGTCTGGAGTAGCACGGTCACTGAGCCCGTGATTGCTACACCTTAAAACACACCTGCTTAAGGAAGCACATGAGTAGCTCCATGGCTGATAATTAACACCTCATACATTAACCTTGGCCCCTTGCAGACGCACTTACCAAAACACCCTCCTACTGTCTCTGTACGTTCTTCCTACAAACAAAATTAGATTGTAAGCTCTTCGGAGCAGGGACTCCTTTTCCTAAATGTTACTTTTATGTTTGAAGCACTTCTACCCTTTGTGTTATTTATATCATTTATTTTTTATATGATTGTCACATGTATTACTGCTGTGAAGCGCTAAGTATATTAATGGCGCTATATAAATAAAGACATTCAGACATACATACAGACATACATACACGTGACAAGATTTAAAAAAAAAAAGGGGCAGCCTTATAGTTCTTGCCTAAGGGCGGGGCACATAACCTAGGGATGAACCAGCGTACAGTATAAGGCAGAGTTTGCACCTCTATGGGAGGGAATGGCAGAAGTCCGACTCCCAGTTCTTTACTGGCTAATGGACAACAAAAAAACTCAATATTATTATTTCTTGTCAGCCATCATTTGTAAACCAATACCCACTCCCTCTACCAACCAATAGCAGGGATTCTGTTGGCATTCCATTCCGTATTTCTATAAGCGTTTGCAGTGACTCCTGAGAATAGCCATCTGTTTAAATGTTCTAAGAGCTTTATAACTGGTCCTGAGTGAAATATAAGGCCCTAAATAAACACAATTAAATCAAAAGAAGACATGGACTTAGTCCTAGTATCCATTTTTAGATGCAGACCTAAGAGAATTTTTTTCAAATTAACTTTTATTTAATTAAATATTAGAACAGCTGTGATGTTACTTTGTCTCGTTGACTTATCCATTGCTAGCAACATAAATTATCTGGTGGAGTCGTGAGATACCGACACTAGGAACAGATTTATTGGACAGTTGAATACTTTTATCAATATGTGTGGCAATATAAGACTAAATACACACTAATCAAACAAAATGATGTATGTGCTGTACAGTACGTGCTGTGTAGAGATCCAAGCCTACATTTACAAAACCATTAAACATATTTTCAATTATGAAACAAAAATAGTGAGAAAACTTGCTATAGGGCTGGGTGCTTTCGCTTTCAATATATCCACAAACAAAGAATGATATCCACTCCAAACTACCTAATTTAACGGGGGGGAAATAAGACGAGGTGGCGCCATGCTCCAAAATAACAACATCCCCCCAAAAATGCCTCCCATAAATAAAAGAAAAAATAGGTTATGAAAAATATAAGTACTATCTAGTCTTTTTATTACATCAACACATATCAGAATAATTGGGAAATATAAAAACACTGGTACCAGTTTCAATTATACCTATACTCCTGGATTATGAACAACATTCATGTAAGTTAAAGTATTACACAAAATACAGTAACTAAGTATATAAATACACGATTACCTGCTCATCAAATATGGAAGCCAACAAGGTATATACCTGTATCACTCACTTGAATCTAATACATACTGTACATGAAACGCAACATAACATTAGAATAAAATGTCAGAAACAATCCAAATGTTCTTGGCACTCCATCTTGCAGCAATAGATCTTATAAATGGTATAAATCGGTACTTTGAAATGTGTGGACTAATAGTCACTTGCATGTCAGTACGGTGACACTCCTAGACAATAATTATCCAGTATAGTCACAGTCCATCACACGGCATTTGCTAAACCGTCTTCTTTCGTCGCCAATCCTGAGGGGATTTACTCTTACGTAAGATCTCTTGGCATCCATTGGCTCTTCTCCTTATAATTTCCTTAATAGCCTTGTTCCGTAAGAGCTTCTGCACAAACATACAAAGCCAATATTAAGAAAAAGAAGTTAGCCACACTGGATAGCTTTATATATATATCTGCTACATGCTGCATAATGTTGATGTCATGTTGCCGCCATCTTGGAAAGTCCTTTGGTAAGGAGCGTTACCTATGTATCATTTTCCATGTGTTGCGCGTAGGCCGTGGACACATCCAGGGCCATCTTAACAACATTAGGGGCCCCCGGGCAAAGCAGTGCACGGGGCCCTGCCTACACAATCACTCACCAGCCTCCCACGCGCTCACTAGCAGCAGCAGGCACCGGAAGTGTTGCACTGCTAGGCTGCGAGCGGTTGTGACGCGAGCCGGGGTTCCATTTCCGGGCGGGGGAGAGCGAGCGGAGCCGGGGTGCCGGGCTGGGGGAGAGCGAGCCGGGGTGCCAGGCGCCACGGCGGGGGGAGAGCGAGCCCTCCTAGCTAGACTTAGAATGGTGGGCACACATGGGCCGGGCACGTGGGGCCCCCCTATGCTGCGAGGGCCCCGGGCAACTGCCCAGTGTGCCTATACGTTAAGACGGCCCTGACACATCCTCAACTCCTCCTTCGTGATTGTACCGATACGACTTCTGATGCACCTAATGTTTACCTGAGTAAAGTCAGTAACTATACCTGTGCTGGAGCGTCTCCACGCTTTAGCTCCGGGTCCTCCATTGTTTCTTATTTTTTTGTTGGTACAGAAAGACAAAGGGGAACACAGGGGGGAGCACAGATTTGAGAGATGGTAGGTGTATATATTCAATATGAATGGATCAATATACTCCTAGATAAATGGATACCGAGGTGATGGTGTGTAAGTACTGTCACGTAAGTGTCTCTTTCCTCTCCTCCTTCTTTCTTCTTCCTTCTTTATTTCTTCTTTATTTTTGTTGGTCACGCCAATATATGTTGTTAACTGGGGCTTCGGCTTAAAAATGCAGATGTAGCTGACGTTAGTAACCCCAGTAACGTGATATTATGCAAAAAAAAAACATGTTAAATAACACACGTGTTATCTCCTTAACCTTTGTTTTCAATATTGCTACTGTTAAATAATGCACAGGCGTTAACGCAAAGCGTCACGTAATGGGAGAGGTAGCGTCTGCTACATCTGTGTACTTTGGTATGCATTCATGATTTGTCCTCTAGAGGGCAGGATTACTGTTTGAATAATCATACCTTGGTATTAGTACAGTACAGCAAATAAAAATACCACTTGTGAGCACATTCACGTCTCAGGTCTACAACTCTGACATTCCCCATTATCTCTTAGCATACCGCTAGGAATTCTGGGTAATGACATGCAAATGAGCACTCAGTGTGTCAATGTTTGCTGCTTGTCCATTTTAACATGGGCCCCTATAAGCTTATGCCGGCCGTATTACACAGCTTTTTCAACACAGCCTGGGTTAAAGAAGTGCAGAGCCAGTAACCCTATACACAGACAGCTTGTACGGTAGAAAGACCCATGTCTTCTGGATTTTTTTCTATCTTTGCTCTGCAATGCATCTACATCCCTATCAGTGCAAAGGGTTTAAGGCCGGAGTTATAGGTACCTAGCTTTGAAAAGTTACTACAGCCATATACATAAAATCGCTATACTATAGTACCTGTACTTTGCGGTTCATATCAAGCAGTCCGATCAGTGCTGGTAAAACTAACATCAAATTATACATGTTTTATTTTGTTTGTGAGGATTGCTCACAAAAGTAAATATTCTATCTAGTGATTCATTTTCCGCTCTTACACATCACATATCTCTCCACTTCTTATGGGTATGCACTATTTGCCCCTGTGAACCTTTTAATTTGAATCGGAACAGGAGACCTATGCGGACACATAGTAGGGCTCTATAAACAGAGATGCAATAAGCGCCAAACTTGATCTGATCCGGCGTTAACTGCCATGGCAGTCGTGTATCAAGGCAAAAACGGTGCTCTTCTGGGGCATAACAGCTGCACTATATGTATCAAGAAAAATATCCTATTGCAATCAACAGAATTTTTATCTTGGAACCATCAGGTGCAATAGTTTTGCCCCAGAATTTGCACCCATAAACCCCATACTATTGATGACGGTCTGGCTCACCTAGTCCCCACTCCCTGCCTGCTTATGTATGTTGAACAGCATGCCTTTCAACCAATTAATAACAAGGAATATTTCTCTCTTTCCCCCCCCCCCCCCTCCTATCTTTCTCTCTCTCTCTCTTTCTCTCTCTTCCTCTCTCTTTCCCTCTCTTTTCCTCTCTTGGTCTCTCTCTGTCTCCCTCCCTCTCTTTCCCTCCGCCTCTCTCCGTCTCTCTCTCTTTCTCTTTCTGTCTCTCTCTCTGCCTCTCTCTCTGCGTCTCTCTATGCCTCTCTCTCTCTGTCTCTCTCTCCTGCTCAAGATTCAAGACCAATGTGCCATAGATTAGTAATGTAGTATAGATTAAAAATTGAAGTACAGCACACGTGGGAGTTTTTGCTTAAGGGTGATTTAATGCGTGATCGATGTTTCAAAACGTCGACCACACAATAAATCACCATTAAGTAAAAACTCCCAAGTGTCCTGGACTTTTGAATATATATACAGAGCTCTGAAAAGCTCACAGGTTTGTTTCTCATGTACTGTATAATGAATTTAGCATTGCTAATCTGGGTCCATGTCATGCTGAACCTTTGTTTAATGGAAAGGCACTTTTCGCCGCAGCCCCTTTGCCACGGCCATTCAGCCACCGAGGGACAGTTGGCCCTCAGGTATGTGATTAGGATTAGGGGGGTTAAGCTTTTATGGGGCTGTTTATTTAATTCCTTCTTTCCTAACAATACTCCTAGTTAGGGTGACCAGACGTCCCGGTTTTTAGGCCTCTGTAACAACTTTTTTGGCCACTGCCCCGGTTTTCTATTGGGGCCGGCCGCACGTGGATCGGCAAACTCGGAAAGCAGTCTGCGCTCGCTGTTCGCGCATGCGCAATCACGAGCACGACTGCGCATCATTTGTCCCGTTTTTTTGGCGGGACAAATATGGGCGCCCTACTCCTAGTGCATTGTGGTTCAAAGCAGTGCTACGTTACTGTGGAAGGCTGAGACTTGGGCATTCATCCTATATGCTGTGGAGCAGCTTTCCTGCGCTGGAGAAGATTCTCATCCTACTCATTTGGATGAAGCTGAACTCTGCAGCACTGAGAAGCAACTTGTATTGTATTGTATGTCTTTATATATATATATAGCGCCATTAATGTACATAGCGCTTCACATCCTGTGGCAAAGGGCCTGCGATATATAGGACTAGCCAGAATCTAATGAGTATGTGAAATGAGTGTGGGGGTACCGCGATCTGCATCAGGGGTGCTCAACTCAGGTCCTCAAGCCACCCCTCCCTCAACAGTCAGGTTTTCGAGATATCCCTACGTCAGCAAGGGTGGCTCAATCAGTCCCTGCTTTAGATCACGAGACTCAGTCTGAGCCTCTGATTGAGTCACCGGTGCTGAATCTGGGATATCCTGATAACCTGACCTGTTGGGGGGGTGGGGGAGGGCTTGAGGCCGGAGTCGAGCACCCCTGATTTACTATGCTTGCCCGTCACACGTACTGGAAGATATCTCTATATATCCATTCTCTATTCAGTGCAGTTTTAGCACATTTCCTGTGACTGTACCTCTGCAAGCTCTTGCTACATGACCACGTGTACTGTACTAACATCGCCTTTTATCTGGAAAATGCCTCCCTTGTCCATTCTGCAGCTTATTGATTCCTATCAGGTTTTTAAAAATGTCCATCACGTCTTCCTTAGCACAGTTTCTCCCAGGGATTTTGTACGCTTATGTACAAGGTCACCTAAATATAATTTCTATGTTCATCCAACAAAAAATATACATATATACATATATATATATATATAGCAAATGGAAATATTCCTGTATGCTCATTTGCATGTCTTAGACAGGTCTGCAACCCCGCCTTTCACCATTATCACCCAGCATACCCACTGTAGCAAGGGATTCTGGGAAATGACATGCAAATGGGCACACAGTGTCACCTTTTGCTTCAAAACCATTTTTAACATGGTTCCCTATAGGCTTAAGCTTGCTGTACGGTCACAGCTTTAAGCACAGCCAGGGTTAAGATGCATAGCAAAAAACCCACCCACAGACAGCCGTTTCGACCTTAATGGGTCTAATCAGTGTGGGGTTGGTTAACTGGCTATGCAATGAAGCAATGAGGATGGGGTTTACCATACTTAGTTAAGTTATGGTGGGTACAAAAAGTGACAAAAACCCTCCACAGCAAAGCATATAGCAAATGGAAATATTACTGTATGCTCATTTGCATGTCTTAGACAGGTCTGCAACCCCGCCTTTCACCATTATCACCCAGCAAGTATGGTAAACCCCATCCTCATTGCTTCATTGCATAGCCACTTAACCAACCCCACACTGATGAGACCCATTAAGGTCGAAACGGCTGTCTGTGGGTGGGTTTTTTGCTATGCATCTTAACCCTGGCTGTGCTTAAAGCTGTGACCATACAGCAAGCTTAAGCCTATAGGGACCATGTTAAAAATGGTTTTGAAGCAAAAGGTGACACTGTGTGCCCATTTGCATGACATTGCAGGAAGAGAGAGAAAGAAGGAAAGCACATTTTTACAGGACCCAAGAAGGACTACAAGATTCCAGTGATGACACAGGACGCAGGAGCACCTCCCACATCGAGACGCAGAAGGAAGGAAGGCTTACAGCTCATAGAGCGAGCATACAGCCCCCACAGCATCAAGAGGGAAGGATAATCCATCCAGACAAGGAGACTGACGTCATAGCAGGTCGACGGGGAGACGATGACGACGCTGGAACGCATGCACATGCGCAGAAGAGGATCGTGACGTCACTGGAACGCACAGACCGGAAATGGACACAGGAACCGGAAATGAACTCTCATGGACTGTTATGGCTATGCATGAAGGTAGCACTGACCGGGGGAAGCTGACTGGGAGCAGCTGGGGTGATTATGTAACTGTTTTCACTTGTTTTCACTAGTTTGATTAATGTTGGAGGGTATATATACTGGGTAGATCCTCATTTGAGTATGCCTAATCACTTGAAAAAGACCTGTTGGTCGAAACGTCGTGTGGCACAATAAATTCATTTATCTTGAAATCCGTGGAGCGCTGGATCTCTTTTTTTTCCTCAGTGTACATTGGAATTTGCATGGCAGGTACTTCCTTGAACCAGCAGCACCGGTAAACTGTATGTATTCATTATATTGTGGTGTGCAGCCAAAACCCTTTTACATTTGTCCTATAGATTGGCCATAGATTCACTTTACCAATCCACTATTCATTTTTATTTGTTCCAATAAAAGGGTTTTAAATGTATACTAGTCATGTACCATCGCACTGAGTGCATTCTACAGGGACTTCTTTTCTCTTGTGTGTAACTGATAAGATATACATACAAATTGTCCTAGTAAAGGGAAAACAAGTTTTCTTTGCTTTTGTAATTTGTTAATGAACCGTGACTAATGTATGAAAGGGGAGCATGAGAAACAAGCAGTCTATCCTTGAACCTGGAAGCTACAGATTACAAGCAGAGAAAGCTAATACACTAATACCTTTATATTTAGTTTTGTCTTTGTGTTTCCGCTCTGTTTATTATAAAGGGAAATTTGAAGTAACTGGAAAAGTTTACCTAGCTTTTATATTTCTTCCTGTGAAATTGGCTGCGAACTAAATAAACTGATAGCTGGAACTGTGTTGTACAATTACCTGTGCTGCTGACCAAAATAGCATATCCTCAATCTTGATAGACTACAGTAGATATACATATTGCCTCCATGGACTAGGTAAACAGAGGTATAATGCTTGAATATACTGTCATTTTGACGTGTGTTGCATTCTGGCCCATATTCACTAAGAAGTCTTCTGCTGTTAGACTCGTTCCGGCGCTGAGAAATACATTACAGCCCATTGACTTGAATGGGCTGTATGGTGTTTTCCAGCGCGGAAGGGTGCCTTATCCGCTAAATTAACCCTTAAATGAATTTACCTTGGCAAAGTGGCTGGCGGCTGAGTGTCCAGTGGCTGCGGCGGAGGGTCCCTCTGCGGAGACTTGGTCACGACAAGACAGCCATGACTAAATGTCCTATTCTGCTGGAACTGTTTGTTCACAGCTGCATTGAATCTCAACCACCCCAGTTTACATCTGCGTTGCCCCAAAGGCTGACAGCCTGATGGGGATCCCAAAGAGCTGCTCCACTCTGCACAGGACCAGCGTGCTAAGGGTTAACATTTACTTGTACTTTGTGGAACGTCAACCCCACCTACTGGAATGCTAATGAGCCAAGACGACACAAAGAACTGTTTGTTCAAAGCTGCATTGAATCTCAACCACCCCAGTGAACATCTGCTTTGCCCCAAAGGTGGACAGCCTTTGGCGCAGCCAAAGGGTGTGAGCCGTTTGCTGCCGTTCGCTGATGTTAAAGCTGCTCTATTTCAATCTGAAACTCACAAGCCCTTTATTCCCTGTACCCAATTTTCCAACTCTATCTGTCCTTGAAATGTCTGTGATGTGACTGTATAACCTCTGTTCTTTTAATGTAACCATGTATTGTTGTAACTCTCTGCCCAGGACGTACTTGAAAACGAGAGGTAACTCTCAATGTTACTTCCTGGTAAAACATTTTTATAAATAAATAAAAAGATGAGGCTGTGGATTATGTCATATATACATACAATCTATGGACAGATCATGTTCACCTCCTATCCTCACCCCAAATATCCAGTATACATATTTTCCTCAACAGTCAGAATGTCTCTAATTGAATATAAATGTGATGTAGACGTGTTTAACTTGTTTTTCAATTCAGGGCATTATTATGTAGAAAGATGTTTTTGAGGCCTGACATAAAAAACAACTCTGCACTGCTAAATAAAAAATGACAAGATGTTGAAAATGAAACAGATGTCCAAAATGTTTTAGACGGGCGCACATCTAAACACACAACGATGTCATTGCAGTGTTGATAAGGGACAGCTGGAACTTCCTAAGTCAGCATAACTAAAGCACTTTAGAATGCTGATTGGGCACTAACGTCACAGTTCCCAGGTGAGCCTTCTGCTGAGTACGACATTAGGAATCAGCAGAACAGCTGTATAAGATGAGTGGTTTGTATCCTCACTCATGCATACACGCGCACTTCTAATTACAACCAGTCACAGCTAAGCTGGTTGCAGATAAATTAGTTGAGATGGGCAGCTTTCATTGTTTTAAAGGAGCATGTTCCCCTATGGTTGCAATCAACCAATAGCAATGACTAGTTTAACAGGTAACATGAGTAATGAATGTGTTTACTAAAAAATAAATAAGAAAATAGGCAGCTATAAATTTTTGTAAAGAATATACAAGTTTGTTTGAATCATGGTAAGCAGAAACTTGAGAGGGATCTGTCTTCCCTATCTGGTGTTCCACTGTGTAAAACTTAACCAGGGTCCCTTGGAGCACATCCTTGGTGTTGTAACTCCGGAGACTGCCCCAGTTGCCAGTAAATTTCACATGTAATTTTTGCCAGGTTCTGACCCCTGTGGCCACTGTTTTCTTCCGAGCAAGTATTCTTCCCTGGGAGATTCAACATCCAATTTACTGGCAGCCAATTGGGACACTGGAGCGGGGAGCAGTACAGTTGAGCTCTGGTGGACTCTCCAGAGCCAGTAAGATTTTTAATATATTAAAAAATGCAGAGTGCAATACTTGTGGGCATCGGGAATGTGCACTGACAGTCAACTGCTTCATCTTGACCAGTGTTGCGGTAGGATGCAGTTAGAAAGCCTCATAAGGGTAGGTAGATGAAGTGACAGTCCCATGGATGGCTGTTCTGAGATGATTTATTACCGAGTGCTTTTTTTAATCTCCACAATGAATATGTCTATAAACACAAGACAAAGGAGGTGTTTTAACTTATGCACCGCCACACCTCCTCATTGTGCCATACAAATACGTTTAGCACGGCTTGCTGCCATTTCAATGGGCCATTTCAATGGGGACAATGCTCTGTGCCAGTGACCAAATTTATGTTCATCCACAGGATGTCCCATAGCACATTACTCTTTCTCTACTGCACATCCTGGTGCTGCAGAGATTGTCCTTGTATGCATTCAGAACAACACAATGTGCATAATAATGCCACAGAACATGTTATTCTTTTTGCTGTTTTAAGTGATCAATTATATAGAAGAAAAATGGTTAATTTTCTCTGTTCTTGTTTTTCTTGTTTTTCCAACAAAATGTAAATAACCATTCACTGCTCATTATCTCTGTCGGTGAAGGGAGTAGGTTAGCTCTCAAGAGCTTGTCAATATACACTGTTTTACCCATTAAAAAGGTACCACAAACAGAGCTGTTGATTCACATTTCTTTCTAGGTATTTGATATTAATTTGTCATACTAAATAGTTTGTGTGCTGGAAAGGCCTGCATTTGACCAAAAACCCCTCCACTGTTCTGTTCAATGGGACAAGAAGTTGGTTAACATACAGTACATGCAGTCATTTATTCAAATGAATAGAGGTTATGGAATGGAACATGTGGTGGCAGCCATCTTGCCGTGACCAAATCCCCACTGGTCTTTGTATGCAGGAGATCCCTCCACTGCATACGCTCCGCCGCTGGATCCTCTGCCGCCGGCCGCTTCTAGAGAAGGTAAGTTTTAGGGTAGGGGGTTAGTCTTAGGGTAGGGGGTTAACTTTAGGGGTTTTAGTGACTAGGGTAGTGGGTTAACTTTAGGGGTTTTAGCAGTTAGGGTAGGGGGTTAATTTAAGGGGTTTTAGGGTAAGGGGTAGCATTAGTATTAGGGGTTAAGATTAAGGGGGTTTAGGGTAAGGGCTATGGTTAGAGACTTACCATAGAGGCAAAGCGGCCGGCAGCGAGAGGATCCCTGTGGCGTGGTCGCTGGCTACGAAACGCTGGGGACCAAATGTCCTAGACCATTGAAAATAGATATCTGAGGTTTAAACCTTTTTCAGGCTTGGTCTAGGTCTTTCTATGTACAATATTATGCACGTCCTACATTGTATTAGGGAAAAGTACACAGACTTTATAAAACATTGCAGTCACAGCGTAAAATATAATGCAAAACTACTTTTATCAGCTTTTTTCCCCCACACCCTATGATTATATGAGCTATGATTGTGTAGTAATCTCTTAGTATTCCCAATGGGATCATATTTTGACACATCAGATTGTCCCTTCATCTTTTTTTGCTGAATAGGTGAGACTTTTGTTTTTTACACATCGCAAACACTGGTCTCTGGAGTCTGATACTCATCAATTTTCATAGAACTGGTTTCTGAAAATGCAGACTGTGACCTGCAATAATTTCAAGGTCCTTGACACTCAATGTCACCACCCTTCAGGGACCTCATCCTCAGTCTGGTCCAGGCATC
This sequence comes from Ascaphus truei, assembly GCF_040206685.1. NCBI lineage: Eukaryota > Metazoa > Chordata > Amphibia > Anura > Ascaphidae > Ascaphus > Ascaphus truei. The sequence continues at coordinate 21,957,840 of NC_134500.1, forward strand.
CCGAGTAAGGGTTTACTAGAGTAAGTATGTATGGCATGAATACTGTATAAAATAACTGATATGTAAAATATAAGGATCTTGTAATGAAGGTGATTATACAGCAGGTTTACTCTGAGGTCACCATATCTTTAAGCCATAGGTGACCGTTGGTGGGGGATTTTTTTTGGGGGGGGTGGATATTGACTTTTGAGTTATTATGATTCATTGGTGCTGTTGTATGTTGTGAAGATCTATTTTTGTGTCTTATAAATAACTTTATTTTTTTTAAATGAAACTCCCTGGTGCCCATTTTTCCTCCCCAAATCCTCCCATGTTCGCCACCCTGCTCAAGAACTCTTGTAGCCAGCTGCATTCCTACTAAAAGACATCCTGGAGCAGCTAGATTAGGAGGTACTGCCAGTTGACCAGTGTCCAGCAAAGCCCCCCTCCTGTCTGAGTGTGCTACACAAACAAGCCTAAAAAATAAAGTGGTACTTTACTCCGCTATCAGAATTTGTGCTATGTGGCCTTATTGGCGGTTCCCATAAGTTCTCTTGGAATCGTGAACAAAAAGCCATGTGTTTGCTAATCTAAGTATGACAGATGTGCTCTTTGTGAAAGTTGTTCTCTTTTTAAAGCAGCAAAAGGTATCTGTACTCCGTCCAGTAGGAACAAATTGGACTCCAAATTCCGTGGGCCAATGGAAGTGGCAATGTCATCAGTTGTATCTTCCTACTGGACAGCCATTTTTAAAATCTCTTTAAAAAACAGAAAGTAACACCGGACCTAAAATTAGCGTGGTTCAGCACTGGAAGACCCTCTTGGTTCCCAAACTGTAAAAATAAAGGGGTGTTAGATAGGCGGGACAGCTGCGCTAATGGAGGACCCATCAGTACATTAATTACAAAGCAGGGAACTCGGCTCTAACATGTTCTATGATGAGTAACAATGGAGTGCTTTGAAGCTTTAATTGTGCTACTATACATGCATGCATCATTCTTCAACCTTTCCATCCCTTCAACTTCCCATCCCTGCTTGTGTCACCTGTGTCTTATGTTATCCATTTCCTTAATACTTTACGCTTGCCATGAATAATGACTCAATGTATAGATCACTGTATTTTTGCTTTCCTACTACAGACATATTATTAGAGCTGGGAGGAACAGTCCAAATCCGTTCCCTGTAATCTCCAGGCATTAAAAAATCAGAGCGGTTTGTTAATAATCCGGACTGATTCCAAAACCCTTTCCCCCCCCCCCCCCTTTAAAAAAAAAAAAAAGTTAGAATCAGTGGGTTTCCGGAGTTTAACGCCATTAATCTCAGCACCGGGGACCCCCTACTTCCTTAGATACTTACCTCCGTAGGGGCTTAACGGTATCTCTCTTCAGTTTAAATATCCCGGTAACGTGGGCCAATAGGAAGCCATGACTGGGACATTTAGACTGCAGAGAGATACCGGCACCACCTACAGAGGTATGTATTAAAAAAGATATTTCATATTTTATCACCAAATCCAGGCTGACGTTAGCTCTGTCTTTCCTATGTACTGTATATATATTGGCCATTATACACATAGGCAAGACAAGCTAAAACAACATGAAATAGATTATAAAATAGTCATTAAAATACATTACAGTAAATTAGCCCTTAGTAGCCCACGGGTCAATTAATCGTGGGTTTCCATGGCTAGCTGACCAAAAAGAGTTAAAAAGTGGTTAATATAAACATAATACTACACTACCTACAGTACTTCCCTTGGCCACCTGTTGTGCATATCAAGGATTGCCCCCTCCCGCAAATCACCTCCCTCCTACCCACCCCCCAGGAAGCCAAACCACCCATCCCGGGCAACTACCCCCTCCCCCCCAGCCCCCCAACACCACAGTCCTGGGCAATACACCTATTATTCAAATGGGGCTAATAGGGATATTGCCCATAGAAAAGTTTTAAAAGAACACATTTAACAAAATATATGTTACGATAAATGACTGCCACTTTGGCTACCTAAATCCCCAACGGGGCTCCAGATACACACATTGTCAATCAATGAAAACTCTAAATAAAAAATATATAATTGCTTACCCCTACCAGGGGTATTGCTGAAAAATACTATTTATATTGGCATAGTAAAATAATACATCACCTGTGATTATTTGGGTTTTTAGCTAGTTATATGGCTACAACAAAAAAATATTGTATACTGTAAGTTGCATACAGTACTCCCCTCTATTTGCCATATTTCTCTTTGTATTGTGGCTTTTACAATCCCCTCTATTTTTAGATTTCTCCACATTCCTGCAGGCCCCTTCTAAAATTCTGTGTACTTCTCTAAGTCTGAAAATCGATTTCCACGTTTCCACGAAGAGCGGTCACGTCATCGTTGACACGAATGGAAGAGCTGGGAGCACTCCATGGAGCCATGGCAACTCTAGGAAAGCAGGGCCCAATGACGTGGGGGCTACCTTATGGGGCTCTCAGTGGGTGGACATAAAAACATAAACAAATTGTAATTCCATTACATTTTAATTCACTCATGGTGGCCGAAGTAAGTGGATTTGGTGTCTGAATAAATTCACCTTACAAGTAAATCAATGTGTTTTCTGACGTTACAGCAAAGTGATTTATTTTCTTTTACGCTGTTGAAGCAGCTTTCAGTAGGCTACTAATAAATTTAAATAAAAGATACAGAGAAGTGCAGGAAATCCAATATAGAGTAGTATTTACCAGATAATCATAAAAACGCAGAAGTGAATGCACCTACAAGAATTGAAATAATAGCCAGCACATCTCTCGCCGCCTTCCCAGTGAGTAAGCAGAGCGGATAATCAGACCCCAGTATCATGTGACCGCACGCTATTCACGTTAGCGCTGTTCCTCTCAATAAGTTGTGCAGCGTGGTGACATTAATATTATCATCATTTATTTATAACACGCCAACCTATTCCGCAGCGCAGTACAATGGGGTCAGAAGACGATAACAAAATGTCAAACATTAACATACATTGTTAGAGTAGATGACACCCTGCGCGTTTCGCTGCGTTCCACAACTTTGTCATGGGGATGTGCTACTATGCCTATGGAGCTCCTATTATACAATAAGGGTTGCGATGTAAGTATAGAAAGTTGCCAGTATTATGTAAATCTGTACCTTAATTAAATCTAAATAAAATATAGAAATCTGGGTTTAATTTCAAAATAAATCTGCCTGTGAACTCGCAACAATAATCCTGTGCAAATATTTGTCAAGAAACAAAGTTGCAGGGAGTGGTGAAGCAGTGTGAGTGCAGTGCTCCTTTCTAGTGTACATTTGCCAAAGAGCATGGCATTTTGTCAGCTGGCACATAAAGAGTTGTGCATTTGTTTTAGGGCTCAGTGAAGTTTCAACCTGAAGAGCAAGGGAAGAACATTGGCTGTTAACTCCTTCGCTGGATTATGGAACCAAGAGAGTCAGAAGTAGGCCGATCACTCATGAACCAATAAAAAATATATATTCTAAACCAGGGGTAGCTAGGGGTGAAGTGCAGTGTATATCAGGTGTGGTCAACCCCAGTCCCCAAGGTCCACCAACAGGTCAGGTTTAAAAGATATCCCTGCTTCAGCGCAGGTAGCTCAATCAGTGGGTCAGTCACTGATTGCTGAATTCACCTGTGCTGAAGCAGGGGTAACCTCAAAAACGGACCTGTTGGTGGCCTTTGAGGACTGGAGTTGGCCACCCCTGGTGTAAATGAATTGTCTTACAAAGGTCCCGGTTGGGGACCGAAATGTCGATCCCTCCACAATAAATGTCGATTATGATTGGAATTTACAAGACCTCAGGAGTGCAGCTTATTTCTCTAATACACAACCATTACATGTGGATGTTTTGCCCCTTATTACGGAAATGTTATACGTAGCTTGCTGTATCATTGTGGTCACTTGTTTATGAGATGTTTGTCCTGTCTGGCGTCTTGCAAAGATGTTTTTTCATTCATTGTTTGTATGAAGTGGAGTGCAGACCTTGAAGAATTGCAAGCACTTATAATAATCTATCTCTATCTTCTACATTGTAGCTATTTCTGTGCTGATTTATGTCTGTTCCTTATTAAATTATATGGTTAATATTGGTTTATTAAGTATGTGTCTTACATGGTGGCGTCCTTATTTGATATCCCTATATCTATGTCTATATACAGTACCTATTGCTAAATTAAGCAGATTATACTTTGAGTGGGTGGGTGACTAACCTTGACCGGACGGGTGCTGCTTCCTTGCCCGCCAGACGCGAAATAGGCTCGGGGGCGCAGGGGGGGGGGGGGGGGTGCAGGTGGTGGGCGGCTGGGGGGGGGCGAGACTGGCAGGCTAATTCTGCGGCTGCTGTCTGGGTTGGCGGGCGTGAGTGAAGCTGGGAGGGTGGGCGCGGGCTTGCAACGGCGCTTCCCCTCCGTCCCACATTGGGAGCGGGGTGGGGGAGAGAGCATCTTGTGTAGGGAGAGGAGGGGAGGAGCAGACCCTTTGCCAGGGCTGATTGTGTAGCTACATTCAATACATTGATTCTTTTGTTGACAGATTTTGTCTTTATTCCTTTATTGTGTGCTGGGGACCCCTGTTTATATTACTGAATTGCTTGGGGGTTAGAGGTTACCCCTTGTTCCCGTGCACATATCATTTACTGTACTTTTCATATGGATTTGGTTGTGGAGTGCTACGTAGTACACATACTTTTTTTATGGAACTTATTCAGTATAGTTATTCTGCGATAATGACAATATCTGGTGCTACCGCATGGAAAGCTCCATTGAAGTCAAGGCCAGGTTGGTACTGGTTCAGTTTATAGAACAAGCCCCCTGTGGCCATTATAAGATGCAGAGCAAGAGGCATGTTAAAAATAAGGAAGACTATGGCCCTTATGCTATAAGGTGCAATAGATAGCGCTGATCTGGTACCCAATTTAAGTCAATGCTGGATTGGCGTTATTGCAGTTTATAGAATAAGTCCCTAATTGTCAAAGTCTTCTTGGTGCAAAACTGGTGCAATACCCGTACAGGCGGTCCTCGCTTTTCTGACGGAATGCGTCCCGTCGCTTGACGGACCGTCAGATTGCGGGTCACATGTTAATTGGTGGCGGTGACCGTCGGAAAAGCGGGTCTGGCGTCGGATAATGCGTCTGGCGGACTGCATTATGCGGCATTGGATAAGGAATCCGTTGGAAAATGCGACGTCGGTAAGCGAGGACAACCTGTACAATTGCAGCACAAAAACAGCTCCGAAATGTACAGTACAACACAGCTCGAGCTGCTTTTTGCACCAATATTGCATCTGTTGTGCATTCAGCAAACTTTGGGGCTCATTTATCAAAGCTGCAAAAAGAAGAGAAAAAAACTGGCAGCCGATGTAGGAAGAAAAAAGCATTCACATTCCAATGGTATTTCCGTCACTGACATATCTGGTGCAATGTTTTTGCACTGGGATTGCCCTGGGATTGCAGACAGGAGAGAATGATAAATAAGCCCTTTAAATCAGTGATTTTCTCCAAAGAAAGTCAGGCAAAGACATAGCAACAACAAGCTAGCAGAGTGTATGTCATTAATTATAGCACGGAAGAGCAGTTCACATTCTTAAGGTTAATTAGAAAGTCAGATTACCATTGAGACCTGGAAACTTCTACTTAATGTGCAAGGAATTTGACACAAAAAAAGCAGCAGTGGGGATTTGGGTGAGAAAAAGATGTTTCTGCAGTAGAAGACCGAAATTGTAATTCCCTGAAAGCATTCTTTGGATTTTAGTAGGTTAGGCAAACTGATCAGAATAGAAGAGGCCTGTGGCCTGTAGCACTGCACAGTGAACCATTACATCTGGGTTCAGATCTGTCTTTCTGTGGCTTCAGGCCGGCTCATCAAACTATTGGACTGGAATTGTTCCTGTATCAGTTTGTATTGTAGGATGCTGCATATAACCCTAACAATATGTAAAGAACAAATGAATGGAAGAACATGGATAGGAATACCTACTGTTCACTTTTGCTGTTGCTTTTGAACTTTTGTTTGGAAAGCTGATTTGTAATGGAAGTGTCTCCAACCTTTTTTTGGTTAAGGAACACTATAATAACAGGATATTTGAGGGTACCCCAACCCTCTCTAATAGCGCGTTTGAGATCCGGTGCATTATAAGGAACCAAACCCTCTCTAATAGCGCGTCTGAGATCCGATGCATTGTAAGGAACCCCAACCCTCTTTAATAGCACGTCTGAAATCAGATGCATTGTAAATTCTTCTGTATTTGGTACAGTAAATAAAAATACCACTTGTAGGTACATTTGCATGTCTCAGACAGGTCTGTAACCCTGTATTTCCCCATTATCGCTTATCAAACAAATCTTCCACTAGAGCCAGGAATTCTGGGTAATGAAATGCAAATTAGCACACAGTGAGCCACTCTTTACTGCTTATCCATTTTAACATGGACCCTATAAGATTATGCCTGCCGTATTACACAGCTTTTCAATCCAAGCTCACCATGTTCTTTCCCTTTTTTGTCCATTTTGTACATAGGATTGAAGGAAGGGTCCCCGCAGCTGAACCCCTTCAATTTTAGCTCTGGGGACCCCTTGGTTCACAGATACTTAAATCCATAGGGGGTGCCGGTAGCTGCTCCAGCTCACTAGCTGGGGTTCACGTAATGGCCGATTATCAAAGCTCCCACGTCCTGCTGGCCAATAGGAAGCCTTGGAGTCATCCGGTGTGGCGACCTATTGACCTGAAAATTGCGGGGAACTCAAGGGCTCCAGGAAACCCCTGTTGAAAAACACTGGCCTACAAGTTGCTTGCTATTGATTCACTGTCTCATCTTATAGCTTCAGTTACATTTCTTATACTGTAGATAGCGGATGGTTTCATGTTAGTCCTCGGATATAGTGGGCTTCCAAGTTAGAGGTCTAGAGCCTGCTATGATCCCTGTGTTCAGGGAGGATCAGTGAGATCGCAGCACTGATCACGCCATCGGCGGTTGTGCTTCCTGTTGTGCTTCCTGTTGTGCTATATGCACTACATGCCTAATTTTATTTGAGCAAATGTGAGTGGGATTACCCAAGTTACTGTTTCCAATAGATATATATTTTGTACGATCTGTACTATGTTTGGTCTATGTTTCTGAGTGAACGGTCCGACCCAGGGAAGAAAAGAACATCTCCCGATATACAAACGCTTAACAGTTTTATTACATGTGAGTAAATGGAGTGAGACAATTTTTATTTGATATTTTCTTCACATGTCTTATAATCCATCACTATTATCCATTATTAGAGTATATTTCTAATATTTCTGCGCTCCACCTACTTTTCATCTACTCTTTTCAACTATTAGTTAGCCATTCAATTCTGTCATACATTTCTTATCTAATTGAAGCATGAATGCTTAGTAAATGCACTATTTGCCTGAGTTACTATACAAACTGTGCAAACATTTGCCAATATGTGCTACAGTATCTTGATCACAAACAGTATTATACAAGCTCTTATCTGACTCCTCCTGGTTACATTGGGAACTGGAAGGGCTTGGTGTATACAGTAGTTACTGTATACTGTAGTGCAGAGCTGTAATGACCATGCAGGTCTAAGAGAAAAAAAAAAAAACTAACAATAGTGCTCTAAACACACCCTAAATGTGACAATATACAATTCAACCACATATGTGTAAATAATAAAGCAGTGTGATAATAACAATCAAGTGATCTAAAGAAAAAATTAAGAAACTTAGAAACAAACTGCAACCCTTGATAAAGACTGTTCCACTCGTCTTGCACCAGGTGATCCTCCAACAAATCAGGGCAGCTCGTCTCGTAGTTATGAAATAAAGAAACACTACATAGTGTAATCCTGTTGTGAATAAATTTGTGCAAACAAAGCTCAAAAATGACTACTCATAATAAAGCAGTCAAATTCAGGCAGTCATCCAACTTAAAGGGTGGATGTTCCCTGTCTAAGAGAAAATTAGATTTTCGTTTAGGGTAGTGATACATTTTAATGGCATCATATTAATAGATATTGTTGGGGGGAAAAGTTATACTCCTCCCCATGTTAATAATTTATTGATTGATAACATATTTTAACAGGAAAATATGGTGAGTAATGGAGCAAGACAGAGTTAAATATATATAACAGCAATGTAGGAATGAAGCACTCAAAAGTAAAAAATAAACAATCATTTTATTCAACCAGCTCTTGGCATCTTATCTCAGTATTTCTAACAGGTTTTCTTAGTATGCACCATGGCTGATACAATACAACTTATACATGGACCTTGCCCCTTGCAGACGCACTAACCAGAACCCCCTCCTACCGTCTCTGTACGTTCTTCGTACTTACCACTTAGATTGTAAGCTCTTCTGGCCAGGGACTCCTTTTTGCAAAATGTCACTTTTATGTCTCAGTCTCAAGCGCTTATTCCCATTATATGTTATATTAGTATGTCACGTGTGTTACTGCTGTGAAGCGCTATGTACATAGATGGCGCTATATAAATAAAGATATACATACATGCTAAAAATAATTAATAAGAAAATAAAGCGCCACACATTGAGGGTAGAAAAAAAAGGGGATGGGGAGAATCCAAACAATATATAAAAAAAAAACAATGTCCTCCTGAGGTCTGCTTCCTCATAACATATCTCCAATGTAATATTTTGGGAGGGGCCACTATCAGTGTCTTTGCTTCATTTAGATTTCAAAGTCCTGCTCCTTATATACACAGTCAAGCAAAGTTAATAATACCGGCAACTCCAACAGATGGAGGCAAATAACTTAAAGTCCATTGGAGCAGCTCACCCAATCTGTTGGATGTGACTCGATGCTCTCTCTCGGTTATGGTACAAGTAGTTTCCACGCTGCTATTGTATATCTGATGTCTTCCAAACTTCCTTGGAGACGAGGTGCTGACCGCAGGCTCTGGGCGACGTTTTGAACCCTACATGGGGCTTGGAAGAAAAACCCTTCTGATGTAGAGATGTAGCCAGTCTTACTGTGTCCGGCAGCAGGGCAAGATGTGTGACCGCGGCTGCCCTGGTGCCAGTGGGCTATCGCTGTGGGGGGTCTGATCGGGAAGCATGGACCCCCTGCAGCAATGTCGCGGCAAACACTGTCTCCGGAGCCAGGCTTTTTGGTGTCTCCATGGCTCCGGAGACAGTCGTGCTACATCTGTAACTGGTACGTCACAGTCCCGGGCACTCCAGTGGCCCTACTCACATACCAGGTACAGAATGAGGAAATACTAATTTTCCATGGTCTGGTCAGACAGCCTCCTTCACTTCCCTTACCACTGGTGAAGCAGTGACATGACTGCAAATGCCGCAGGTCCAGTAAGACTCTGGTGCCATTGGACCTCCGGCACTAAAAAAGGTTCAAGTTGAAGTACTCCCCACAATTACCTCTTTTAAAAATGAACTCAATACGATGATCTTTAAAAAGATCAGAACTCTTTTCTGGGATTTTTTCGTAGCTGTTGTTTTTTTTTGTTCATTTTAATTTTAAAAGGCCAAAGCATGAGCGTTCACATGGCAACTGCTGTTGGTTCCTACTTGCTCAGTGGCGGATATCCAAAACCGCCTCCCTTAGACACTTCCCTGTGTTTGCCGCCTGTTTCTGCCACCCCGCTTCTCCTTCAAAACCCAGCATCAAATGACGCCGTGGACGTCGCCAATGTGACGTCGCACGGCGTCACGTTACCATGGTAACCCGCCATTATGCCGTCATTTGACGCCGCAACGTCACGGTTGCTATAGCAACATGATGCCATGTGACGTCATTTGTGACATCTGCAACGTCATATGACGCTCAATTTTGAAGGAGAAGCAGGGCGGCAGAATGGAGGTGGCCGGCACAGGTGAGTAAGTCCCTTCCCATTAAGTCCGATAGGCCCGAGAGCGCGGCAAATGCAAATGGGGGGGGGGGGACAACACATTTTTGCTACCCCCAAATATTGCTGCCTTAGGCCCGGGCCTAAAGGGAAATCTGACCCTGTACTTGCTCCATCCCCGTCGGGCAGCATTGAGATGTTTTCCAGGCTGAATTCAAAGAGCTTTATCAGAGAAAACTGTCTTATCCTGTGCTGCTCTGATAAGGCGCTTTCAAGGTCAGTGGGAGGCGCTTACATTTGATTTCGGGCTCATTTTCAGGCATACTGTAAACAGTGTAAAAATGAGTGAGCAGGGAAAAAGTCTATGTGAATGAGATGTAATTCGGACATTGTTTTTGGATACCATTAGCTTTGAGGACACCGCAGTAAGTCAGGGAACCTAACGTCCGGTCTGGTTTTAGGTGACGTGACGAGTCCGATTTAACAGAGCCTTGTGAAACTTTTGCACACATTTGTGAAACACTTAATCCACATTCACAAATGTTCTCCCAAGCGATGGCGACTCATTACACATTAGAAATCTGCTACTTTAAAAAAAAAGTATCGTGCTTTCAGTTCAGATAATGTACAGTACAAACGTAGCCTCTGGAGTGGCTGAGTGCGCATCGGCTTGACCTACAATATCCCTGTACTCTTTCGTAGCATGAAATGCATAGGGTCTTTTTTTAGCATGAATTCTTGTGCATGTCCGCCAAGCCTCCTAGGGCGCAATGGATGTGTCACAAAAATGTATACAAGTCACAATGAGGGCAGATTTATGATATGAGCTGTCTTTCTGTGTTTACATGAAACAAAGTTGACTTTGAAAATCAGCCAGATATTTGGCTGATGGACATTTATTGTCACATGATGCATTCTGTCCAGTAGTTTTCTTCTCTATATGTTCTCCACTAAAGGCCTTTGATATACTGATACTGAGGACAAGGTAGAATTAACGACTGTTTTCCGTTTCTTTCTTCTTCTTTTTTTTTTTTTTACTTGTAATTTTATTGCCCATGTCCCAGTCCTGTCCCAGTTTCCATGTTTGCCAGTTCCTGCCCCTGTTTCGCAGTCCTGTTCATGTTACATTGCCGGCTATCCTGTTTACCCAGGATTGTTCCTCTCTGCTTTAATTAAACCCTGATTTCTATCATTTTCCTTCCTGAGTTCTGTCGTCATCCTCAGTGTTCTTAGACTAATTAACCCTGGTGCATCTCATCCTTTCTCCGTATAGTCTGTACTGTGTCGGTCCTCTTAATCTTATTCTTAAGAGAAGGGAATGGACTTTTTTATTCCTAATTATTTATCCAAGGATCCCACGTCTTAATAAACCAATCAACTGTATGTTTTAGGAAAGCAGGGAGTTTCTCCATAGTCATAATTTATTTTATTCTCTGTATCACTACTCGTTGGGATGGGGCTAAATGACTGTTCCATGCTGTAAAGATTGCACATCTATCTACTGTTAGTATGTGTAGTATAAGTCTTCCAATGTGGTAGTCTATATCCTCTACGAGTTTAGCTAATAGGTACTGTCACAGAAGACCAGCGCTTAAGTCCGTGATCAAGGCACCAGATATGATAAAGCAGTTCGATAAAGAATATTTATTCCTGCCGGATCCAGCAAGTGCAACTCAGAACCGAATCAGAGCTATGACACCAAAAACTGGAGAATACGGGGTAATCCTAGCTGACTAGGTGCCAGGCACAAATTGATAGGCTTACCAGGGGGTTGCTTCCACACTCTGTAGGGGTAGGGATCATCCAGACCTTGGTTGTGCTATTCGCAAACGAGCACTTTTGAAAATCAAAAGTCCTGCGGTCCGTGTCTCCAGCAGCATACAAGTCCCAAGGCACCAAAGCAAGTTAACATCTCCTGCTTGGTTCGTCCTCGAGCCTCATTCTGGGTGTCTCTGGCAAAACTCTCGGAGCACAATGCTTAGTTGGCTTCCACGCCAGCATCTGAATGAACTCCTGAGCTCAGATCAGGCTCCCTTTACATAGTTTCCCCGCTTCGGTTGAAAAGCATGGGAAACAGGGCGACACCCAATCACAGCACGGATGCAGTACCTGGACCAATCACAGCCCAAGGCCTGGCCTTGCCTGGATTGGTCAATCTGGGCTGAGAATGTGTCTATGCCGAAGGGACAACCCACAGGGCAGCCAATCCGAACAGGGCCTACCGAGGCTTGCCCAGCAACTGTTCCTCTGGCCGGCCGGATATCTCCTGAGATGCCCCCCCCCCCATGTCAGGAGGTAGACAAAGGCTCTGCTTTCTAGACCAGCATCTTCCAGGCACGAGGGCCAGCCATTCCCCACTCTCCCCTCCCCTTCCCACACCACATACCCCCTTCTTCCCGGGCAGAACCTTCCTGGACTAAGTAAAGGAATATCAGCCATGCATAACCAGGTAACCCAGTAAGTATATTTTTACACTTTAAAACAGTGCATCTCTCAGGAATAAAGGATAAATAGTTAAAGGCTATGCAAGGGGCGACAAAGTACATGTAAATAGGGTAGTTCCAGGGTCTTTGTACCGGGTGAGCCACAGGAAAAGATGATCAGGGCCAGGGACCGGGCTTAATCTTCTGTCACAGGTATATTAATGCGGCTAGAGGTATTGTGATCTTCACTGTATCTTTTATAAGTTCTTGAATCAATCAATATTTATATAGGGGAGTTTTCAGTCATGCTACCCCAGGAATTACTCTCATCAGTGTTTCTCTAAAACCTAAAGGTGCCTGAGACTAATCTGACACATCCCTTATGGAGAAATACATTACATTGTATTAATATATATATAAATTATATATGTATAAATATATAATATTAATATATATAAATATACACACACACACACACACACATATATATATATATATATATATATATATATTTATATACAGTGTTCGACAAACCTATACATTTGCACGCCCCGGGCGAGTGGATTTAACATCGTGGCGAGCTCCTATTGGCCCAAGCAGCACACATGTGGTAGTAGGTGGCGAGTAGATTTTTTTGTTCGGCGAGTAGATTTTTTGCTGATTTGTCGACCACTGTATATATATATATATATATATATATATATATATATATATATATATATATATATATATATATATATATATATACAGTAATAAAGACAGCGCACCTTTTCTACCACACCCAAATTGCTGCTATACTGGTGACGTGTGGCAAGATGTTGCACCAAATATCAATAATGAATATTAAATGTTACATGAAATAACCAGTGCTTGCCTATACAAAAATTATTGCAAGAAAAAATTGTGAATAAAATTATTAAAAACTAAACAAAAAGTAAAAGTGTGCAAAATTATAACAAAGTAAAAATATGTTACCAAACGGTACATAAAAAATATTATACTGATCAAAAATAAAATTTGTTAAACTATAAAAAGAAATACTTATGTCCAAATGAAGTCCATGAATGAATAAAACAAAGGTCCAGGCTGCTTCTTCTTGGGCTCACCAAGTTCCCATAGTACTTATTAGAGAAAGAAAAAAGAAAAAGCGCCCGATCCTTGTGTAAAATCAGATGAACATTTTAATAAATCACGGACAAGACAAATGCACACTTACAATTTGTCTGATAAAAACAGGCATTTTATGGGACCTGCCCATGCACCAAATGAAGACTCCACGGTCACCTCCGCTCCACGCTACCCAGGATCGTCTTATATCTGGTAGGCTAGAACGCCGTTCGTTCCAGGATAATTGTAGTCCACTTGTATAGAGTTTAGAAGCAGCGTGCGTCCGCCATTGCTCTCTCAATTCTGGAACCGGAACCCGGAAGGACTTCACTCGCGTCTTCACGATCTCTCGATATATATATATAAAATGAATTTAATAAATTCCAAAACTCACAAACAAAAATTCTTAGAATTGCATATTAGATATCAATATCAGCCCGGGTACACAAGGGTCTTTAGATCATCATCCTATTAATAATTATTCATTTCAGTGCTAATATATATAAAGTATATATATATACAGGCATACCCCGCTTTAAGGACACTCACTTTAAGTACACTCGCGAGTAAGTACACATCGCTCAATAGGCAAATGGCAGCTCACGCATGCGCCTGTCAGCACGTCCTGAACAGCAATACCCTGTACCGAAGCTGTGCGCAAGCGGGGAGACTATAGAGCCTGTTGCACATGTCTTATTTATATCAGTTATGCACGTAAATGACGATTGCAGTACAGTACATGCATCGATAAGTGGGGAAAAGGTAGTGCTTCACTTTAAGTACATTTTCGCTTTACATACATGCTCCGGTCCCATTGCGTACGTTAATGCGGGGTATGCCTGTATAGTAAATGTAGTAAATGTAGTAACACATTTCTCTCTCTCTCTTTCTCTTTCTCTCTCTCCACACACACACACACACACACACACACACACACACACACACACACACACACACACACACACACACACACACACACACACACACACACACACACACATTAGACATTTGTTACTACATTTACTGTAGGAACATTTTAATTGTGAATATGACTGTAAATGTAAAACTTGGTAGTAATTAGATGTATGATATTCAGTTTCTAATTAGTTTTGTAGGAACTTAAACTGAATTACTGATAAAAGGATAGGTTGTCAAAGCAATTGGATCAGATGCATTGGGTTTCCATGTGGAAAAAAAAAGACTGAACTACAAAGAGGGTCTCAATTTGTTTCAGTTGAGTGGTACTGAGCTATGTATTTTCAACATGAATACAGTTAACTTGGTTATTGCTGGAGGCAAAATTTGGGTGATTCTGGTGCAAAAACATTGCTCAAAATGTACTGATTTCGGTTGGATTCTCTTCTTTGAAACAAAAACGGCTAATTTGTTTGGCCCCAGAATTATGTCCTTTTAGCCTTGAAACATATGCCCGACATAGAGGCATAGAGGTCTATGGGGCAAGTAATGAGATTGTAGATGAGATGTCAACAACTAATCACCTAGTTGATGGGACTTAATGACTGTTAATGACGTGGTACCAATTTTACACCTTGGAGAATAGACCCTTTGGGTCAGTGGTAGGCAGCATGATATACCTCCAGGGCCACATGTGCAGTCCTTAAGCCCTCAAAACGGCAATTGCTCACATATATATGCTGCACAGGCAGATGGGACATTGCAGCCGAGGGTAGGAGCTTCTCCCAGCACCCTCTAGTCAGCTTTCTAATGCCAGCACATGGATGAGTACTGTCCCACCCTCTCCTTAACCATGGTCATTAGGAAGCACAGGGAGTGAGAAGAAGCCAAGAGCCACACCAGCAGCCTATCCACTCCCTCTGCACTGTGGGAGAGAGGGAGAGTGGGCTGCTGGGATGGACAGAAGTTGGGGGCCACCGGTGAAGCCTCTGATGGCCGCACACCTGTTGCTCACCAATGCTTTAGGGTCATGAAATATACGTTTACTAAGATAAGTGTTATTTACTGTACTGATTCATTTTGGTTAAACAATATTGTGAAATTCAAGGATACCACATGTGCTGGCTCCATCATGAACTCTTTCAACTACAGACCAACTGAACATTACCAAATGATGTGCGAGAGTTCACGTTTATGCAGCACTCCATTGCATTTTGGGATTGAGGAATTCTTCACCATGGAGCCCAAGAGGGTTGTTGTGAAACACAAGTCCAGTTGTCCCAGGCCTCTTAAATCAGTCGTTGCCAGAAGGTCCGGCAGTGCATTGAAGGAGTTACAATGTTAAATGAAAAAGCTGTGTAATGTGGCCGGCATAATCTTAGCGGGTTCCATGTTAAAATGGACAAGAAGAACTAAGTGACACACTGAGTGCTAATTTTCATGGCATTACCCAGAATCCCTGGCTGGGGTGGAAGCATTGTATGCTAAGGCCAGGTCCCAGCTGCCGGCGCTGCTGGGATAAGAGCCGCCCCTCAGTGGGGTTCTACAGACAGGAAAATTGTGCTCAATACCAACGATGAGCGTGGTGGCCACGCCCCCCCAGTGGTTCAGCCAAGGAGGGCGAACCTGCCTGGTGACATCATGGCCACGCCCCTCACCATGCCTCCATCACGCCCCCTCCTCCCCCTCCAGCTCACGGCAGACCGCCTCCAGCCTGGCAGCCGCGTGTGCCGAGCAGACAGCGGGGCCATAGCCTTCGAGATAAAGGCAGGGTTATAGACCTCTTTAAGACATATGAACAGGGCTGCCGACAAGGAGAGAGCCGGATCAATTGTCCTGGTCCCGGTGGCTGCGGGGGGCCCGGCCAGCACTGGTAGTTGCCCGACTCTCTCCAGCTGCTACTTCTACCCAAGCCGGGGCTCTCACTCTCTTTACAACTGGGGCACACCGGAAGCTGAGCCTGACCTAGCTTCCGACCTGCACTGGTTGGAGAAAGAGAGGCTCAGCATGGGATGAGGCAGCAGCTGAGGAGATCCGGAGCCCGGCGGCGGCAACTAGTGGCCGGGCCAAGCTGCTGAGCCTCTGGTTGCCACAGCCGGGACACAGTTCCCGGCTCTCCTCAGCTGCTGCCTCCTCTTCCCACGCCGTCCTCCCTCTCCAACCTGGGTTCATCCAGAAGTCAGACTCAGCCTCTGGCATGCACCGGCGGGAGACAGAGGCCCAGCATGGGACAAGGCAGCAGTTGTGGAGAACCGGGGCCCGGCGGCGGCAACCAGAGGTAAGTGTATTGGGGGGTGGTAGGTGTATTTGTCAGGGATGTTAAGTGTATTTGTGGGGGTGGGGCTAGTAGGTGTATTTGTGGGGGTGCTGGTAGGTGTATTTATGAGGGGGTGGTAAGTGTATTTTTAGGGGGGGTGTTAAGTTTATTTGTAGGGGGGTAAGTTCATATAAAAACTATATATGCAATTTCATAGTGATCCCACGTCTTCTACAATGGAGGGGATTAATCAGCCACATAATGTCAGTAGAATGAGAAATGTACTAAGTATTGCTAAGCTGCAAGACACTGCTTAGTACATATAGCCCTAAATACAACAGCAATAGTAGAGCAGAGTGTTGTTACTAGAATTTCTTGCAGTTCGCAAAGTGTTTTAGATTTTCGCATGTTTGTAAAGGCTTACGTGAGAGTTTACAGCCCTGTGGAGTTTTCAATTTCCCAGTTCATGGAACACAGTGGTTAGGGTATTGAGAGAAATGTCTGATGCCAGTATTGGGGAATATTGGGGAATATTACACATCTCTAGGTAAGCTGTTTCCAACCAGAGCTTTTGGAAAATAATTTTGGGCCTATGTGTCAGAGTCTTCTAGACATCCTGCTCCCAGCCACCGTTCCTTCGTCTGGCCACCGGGTGTGCTGCTGTTTTCTGTCTGCTCTGGGTTTTCCTCTGTGTCTCCTCTTGGTGCTCCTGTCCTCTGTCTCTGCCTGTCTTTATAGTTTCCGGTTTCCTGTTCTTCCTTGCCTTTACTTTGTGTTGTGTTCCCTGACTTCTGGTTGAGCTTGTTCCTGTATCTGTTCCTGTTCCGTAATAAAGGCCCTTGCCTGCACTAGGCTTGTCCCCGTCTGTTCTTCCCTTGTCCCTGCCTCTGTCACTGTGGATGTCCTGCTGCCGACCCTTGCTTGTGAATCCGACCACGATTCTTGCCGCCTGACATGGACCCCTGCTTATAAACCTGATGCCTCCACGCCTGCCCCCTACTGTTCCAGCCACTCAGGTCCTACCAGCACTTGAAGTCTTGACACTATGTATTAAACATTGCAAATGGCTTTTTTTGGCACAAAATTGACGCACGGAAAAAAAAGAAATTTCAATTGTGCTTATGTGCACATATGTACTAACCTAAAATTTCCCAATTGACGGCAGTTGTGTCATTCAAACATATATAAAAATACAGACATAGGGAATATACTGAGATGCCATCTCTACCTATATTACATAACTTGGCAAAAACAGAGTGAATATGTGTAGTATAGAAATACATGTAAGTCAAAGAAAAAATGACTTCATCATATATGTATCACTCAATCAGCCATTGTAATTTGTATCTAAATCAAAATTGCTCGGTATATATTAAAAATAGCAAGAATTACATACCCTGAAAACATTATAGTATGCAATATAATGTGTCACCGAAAGGAGATCAATACGGCATTAATTCACAAATGTGCATTCGACTATCAGAGTTCAAAAGCAACGTCTGTGGGATAAAGTCGAAGAATTGGGTAATCTTGTAGAAAGTTAAACCATGATGAAAAGTCCTGCAAAGCTAAAAATAGTACTGCAATCCTGCAGGAGATTGCCCTGAATAGATTTCCATACATCAGGGAGGTGAAACGTGTCGGTTTCCTTCTATGCTGTGGAGGTTGATTGTTTGTGAGTGGCATAAGCGTGCGCGCTATGAAGATCACCGGCGGCTAATAAGCATTGTCCTGTGAGAGTGAAATGAATCTTGCAGAGGAACATAATATTAATATGGATCTATCTCTACTCCTTTTTATATTGATGGAAAGACCAAAGGCTCTGTTCAGATCTAGAAGGAAGATGAGAAGTTTATATATATATAGCCATATATATATATAGCTATATATATATATATATATATATATATATATATATATATACACACACACATATATATACACACATATTGTGATACCATCACTATCCTCCAGGTGCTGGAACAGTGCAGTAAGGGGGACCTTTCCAGCTCTCAGAGAGTTAATCCCCTAGAGTAGCCAGCAGCAGCTGCTGCCTAATTGAGAATGCTGAACTCCTGATTGCTCATGGAGTTTTGGATGAGGAAGCGTTTTAAAAGACACAGGAAGCTGCCAGAGAATGAGAGATTGCTGTCCCAGAGAAGGGGACAGAGAAGCGTCCTCCCCAGCTGTGAAAGCTGGCACAGACCCCTAGGCCCGCTGGATGGTGGTCGCGGAGCCTGCAAGTACTGCCTGTGATTAATCCCAGAAAGGAGAAGGAAGGGCGAGAGACCATGCTGAAGAGGAGATGTCCTGTCCTTGGCATTGGACTTACAGAGAAGAGTTTCTCTGAGCTCACGTGGGGCCGAAGGAAGGACGCGATGCCATGCTGAAGCGGAAACGTCCGCTCCAAACACTGCACTATCAGATAAGAAAAACCCTTTATTGCCGTGTGCAAAGACTGTTTAGATTGTTGCGTATGCCAGGGCATGTTTTTTGGGTGGGAACCAGTTTAGCTATATATATATATATATGAGGATCTTTCATCAGTCACTATAACAGTGTCATATATACAGTATAATATTGTTTGCTGAGCAAATATATGGTCCCACTACGGAGGTAGAGGCCGCCATCGATACGGACTTCATTGCCATACAAATGATGCAACCGTAACACACTGGCACGTGCGGATGTGAACAAATCGATACTCATTTAAGTGAAACAAATCTATTCCAGGCAATCTACAATTGTGCCGGTTCTTTTCCACAAGGAGTATCTGCTGGGGGATTGCATGGCTATTTTTGCTTTGCAGGATTTTTCATCATCACTTTTTACAAGATTATCCGATTCTTTGACTGTATCACACAGACGTTCCTTTTGAACTCTGATAATCGAATGTACATTCATGTTGTATTGATGCCCTTTCGGTGACGCTATTTTTCGCATATATAGAGCAATTTTGCGTTAGATATACATTTCAGTGGCTCATCGAGTGATACATATATGGTAAAGTCATTTTTTCTTTGACTTGCATGTATTTGTATACTACTCATAGTCACTCTGTTTTAACCAAGTTATGTGATACAGCTAGACATGGCTGTCCCAGTATATTCCCTTTAGCGGTATTTGTATATGTTTTGGTATGAAGTGTGTAGCCAGGAACCCCCTGGGCAACTAATTCCCTGCCTAACACATAAGCCCTGGTACCAGCGCAGACAGTGTTAGGGTTAAATCTACGCCCTTCTGTAGTAAACGGCCCCCTTGAGTGACAGGAAGTGGCTTAAGGCCTAGGTACTGCCCATACGGGGCGAAGACCTGGAGCCCTTCCCCTGGTAACAAAAAGGAGCTGCAGCCAAATGTAGTTGGTCTATCACTCACTCCTTAGTGAGAGAGGTGTGTCCTATCATCTCCCCTCAGGGGGAGTGGGGTGTAATCCAAACTGGGCCAGGGATCTGGTTTCAAGCCTTCCTCCCGCAAGGGAGAGGAAGCAGATACCCCATACTCCATGAGGGAGTATGGGAGCTAAAGAGAGACTCTTGGGGTCTCAAGCTCCTTGATTTGGCTCCAAGGACACACAAAGAAGGTATGATGCAATATGTGATCTATGCTTTACCAGTTTGCAATAAAGACCCAGTTATGTTTTCATACTCCTGCCTGAAGCTGCAGTCTTTCAGGGGGAGGGAAAGAGGTTTTCTACAAGGATTGCACCTATTTCTGATAGGCCCTGTAGGAATGGAGGCACGGTACCAGACAAGATGAGAGCTCCTGATCCCAAAAGCCTGTCCTGTTCATCCCCAACTAACAGAAGCTCAGGCCCTTCTGTAAACCTGCAGGTGAGCACCACACATGAGGAGCGTAAATAAATTCTCTAGTACCAGGCTAGTAATATGATTAAATCCAGATTATAGACATCATGGGTGAATCCATATTCATATAAGCAATTGAATGAGTATATTCATGAAATCAACTCAAAAGACAGGTAATCCCTGAAAACAGGGGATATGTTGATCCGCCACGGTATTCCCAGTGCAGCCATTTTGTAGGTGACCCTATTCTTTGGAAGTGGTTCCTTATTTACTTTTGCGAGCGTTGGGCACAGGATTAGCACCCCACATCTTTCAAATATATACTTCATTTTATTTAGTCCTTTATTGTTATTGACTCTTTAGTGCAAGGGTGACAACGCCAGTCATCAAGGGCCACCTACAGGTCAGGTTTTCAGGATATCCCTGCTTCAGCACAGGTAGCTCAATCCGTCCCGTGTGGGCTGATTGGCGGTGGCGGCACGATGGCTGTGCCGAAGTGTCCCATTTTGTTTGAGTGTGGGGTTTGTTACATAGCGTTGAGATTGGTCCACCTGCACTGAAGCAGGGGTATCCTGAAAACTTGACCTGTTGGTGGCCCTTGAGGACTGGAGTTGCCCACCCCTGATTTAGTGGTTGGAATTATTTCTAGAGTACTTGTAGCGGGATTTTCCATTTTTCTTTGTATCAACTTGGTGGGAAAAATCCCTGTACCAAGATTACGGGGCTCATTCTGTAAATTGTGATAGCGCAGATGATGTGCTATTGCAGAAAAAGTCCCACTAAAGTCAATTGGCTTATCATGCGATAGCACGTCATCTGTGCTTATCCCACCTTACAGCACAGGTGCTAACTCCAGTCCTCAACACCCCCCACCCCCACAGCAGTTCAAGTTTTCAGGGTATCTCTGCTTCAGCACAGGTGGCGCAATCAGTCCCTGCTTCAGCACAGGTTGGGCAAACTTCAACTGAGCCCCTGATTGAGCCACCTGTGCTGAAACTGGGATATCCGAAAAACCTGACCTTTTGGGGGTGCTTGAGGACTGGAGTTAGCCCCCCTGCCGTACAGAATAAGGGCCTATGGCCCAGATCCAGTAAAGGGTGCTAAATGGGAGCTGAGAAGTGCTAAAGCTTTGCATCCTTTGTGGCTCTAGGCCTATGCATGAACCCAACAATTGATTTGACACAGCACAGATGTTTTCTTGTATACTATAGGTTAACACAATGTATTATTTTCATAGTATTGCTGTAACCAGTCACTTATTGTAGAAACCTGTTGCTTGACACATATGCCTAAACTTTTCTGTTCTCTACTGCCTCATTCTATTACCACTTACCAGAACTCCCTCCTACTGTCTCTGTACGTTCTCCCTACCTACCAATTAGACTGTAAGCTCCCCGAAGCAGGGACTCCTCTTCCTTAATGTTACTTTTATGTCTGAAGCACTTATTCCCATGATCTGTTATTTATATTATCTGTTATTTATTTGATTACCACGTGTATTACTACTGTGAAGCGCTATGTACATTAATGGCGCTATATAAATAAAGACATACAATACAATAAAGAATATTATACTAATACTGCATATTTACTAACACTAGTTACAAATTAAAAAAAAGTCCCCAAAGTGCTGTTTTCATTTAAATTATATCTATTAAATATTCAACACGAGGAAATGCGTTTAAAATGGCTTTTAACCTACAAATAAGCGTCACTTATGAAGTCTTCATAGATACGACTCACATTTTAGTAAGGTTTGTATTGCTTTTCAGCACTGAAATTGTAATGCATAGTTTTGTTTTAAATATAATCTTAGTACACAGGTATATACAACACACCTCTTTAATGAAGCATATGGGTAGCTCCGCTGGCTGATACTATACATCTCGGATGCGTCCGTATTAACAGATAGAGCAGATTGCATCTTCCGCTTGATGGTTCTCCTTTATTCCTGATGTATTCATGACATTTCCAGGGAGCGGATCAACCATTCAATTGAACGCTCCCTGGCTGAACATTATTATCATTGATTATTTGTTAAGCGCGTAAGGTGTCATCGACATAGAGGTGATACTGAACACCAGATGGATCTGGGAGTTCTGTGAAAGACAGGTGTGAAATCAAAATGAACCGTCTCGACTTGCTTAATATTAAAATCCTGGGTTTTAGACACATTTTATTTACACAAATCATCCATAAGTGAGTTGCTGAGGTGAAATATGGTAGGGGTTTTGTTTCTTCTTGCTACAAAATGAGTTCTTCTGTGTGATGTCCCTGTCTATTGAGAAGGATCTGGCACGTGAAAGTGGAAAGTCCACCATTAATCCTTCTCCTTATTGGCTCCCTAAAATGAAGTAGGTTGGCAATGATTGCGGGTACAAGCATGATTGACATATATTGTCCTTTTGAAAAGAAAATCTTTTTTTGTGTAACGGACTTTCTGGACCCTCCTGACCCACCCAATCTCAGATTGGCCCCTGTGGTCTAACCGGTCCCCATTACATGGTAGTGTCTGGTGGTGCACCTGTTGGCAACAGGACTCCTGAGTCTCCCGCATGATGTTGGTATGGGGAATGTCAACCCAGACAGGCAGCTGAAGTAGTGTGCGTGAGTCCTACCTACATACAGTGCAGCGCCTCCACCTCATCAGGATCTCTGCGTCCGCAAAGAGATGGTTCTGATGAGGACCTCCTCTGTGGTGCCTTCCTCTGCGGAGTAACTTCACACTCACACACGAGGGTTCTTGTGAATAAGGGCATCTTTATTGATGGTTCAGGCAGACTGCCCCTCACAGCGGTCAGCTCAGCCGCCCATTCTTCTACAGTCTGTCCTTCAGAAGAATCTGCCCTCCCAATGGAGTGGGATCACCTCTCCCCTCAGGGAGATCACCACTGTGCCAGGTCCCTGGACACAGTGTAGGCCCTGCCAGCCTTACTGCTGCAGATCTTGATTAGTTTAACTACTTGCTGTAGAACCACTCTCTTGAACTCCTACTTGAACTTGACACCCTAACTTTGGGCAGTGCTGTGTCTTATATACTTTAGGAAATAGCCACACCTCTTATGTCACTAACAGTGGACTCAGAGTATGTTACCACTCCCCTTGACTACATATGACACCTCACCAGGGTGTGAGGGCAAACCTCCATGATTGGTGCTGGCAATCCTGTGTATTTACCAGGCTTACTGCCAGCATGAGAGAGAACTGTATACCATTTTTAAACATGGCTACATTTGTTATCATAGAAAACAAACAATGGTTGTGTAACCTCATGTGTCTACTATCAGCACAGGACATGGCCCCTTTAATAATTACATTCCACTAGACCATCTGACTGTGTTTAGCCAGCAGAATGACAGTTGGTAAGGGTGCTAAGGGAGTGAGGGTGTGCATGCCCATCCTGCAAAGAGAGTCCATGCAGGACCCCTAAGAGAGAGGGAACTGCAGAGAAAGCAAGTTGCCCCACTGGACCAATGCATGCAGCAGGGCCCAGCAGAGACCAGGACCTGACAGTGCAGAGAGAAGCAGGCAGACAGAGGGTACTACAGAGAAAGATCAGAGAGCCCAGCTGTGCAGGAATTACACCAGTTTGGAGTGGGTAAGATAACCCACAAAGGATATAAGCTGCAGTTATATTGAAGCACCAGGCCTGCAACACACACAGTTTATGATCTCCAATGATTGTGCTAGCACACCAGGATCTACAGGCCAGTACCCCATGTTTGGGAGGCCGGACGAGATAAAAGTAATTTGTTTGCCCAGCGTTCGCACTGTTGGTATAGTTTGTTTAAGTATATATGTGTATGGAGTGATTCTGAGATTGAGTCACCGTTCTGATTCATATGAGATATAAGAACAAGAGAAAGCGGATACAGACGCAGTCTACAATTCAGTTTTAAGTGTGAGTGTACTTGTTTATTATGTATTAAATGCTTTACATTTTTCTAATACAAGCCTTATTACTATCACATTGATTGAACCCTTGGGGAACTTGACGGGGATCCGTTGGGAGAAGTAACCCCTTAGTGGCAGCGGAAGGATTGGAACATAGACGGGCAGTGAGCAGAAGGAGAACTAAAAGAAACCCTTTATCTGCCATTTGCTTACACATGGCCGTGTAAGTACGTTCATGTATATTTATTTTCTGAACCCACCACTGTCAGTCTCTGACTGATTGCCCCCTCCCCCTGCAAAGGAGGATTGGGTCCATTTTCTAATCTGCGCTCCCCTTTCTCTTGTTCTTGTATTCTGGTCCGAGGGTCCTGGACAGACCCATAGGGTTGAGCAGCAGACACCGATCCTTGAAGTAGTACACCCACACTTAGGCCTCGGACATGGTCAAACAGACCGTGCTGAGGCGCGCTGAGCCGCGCTGAGGGGAAACATTATCCCTATCAGCGCGGCTTTAGACGGCGCTTCCGCAGGCATGAGGAGGCGTGTGGAATTTCATCCGACAGACCAATTTTAGATTTCCCACTGAGGGAAGCGCAGGGCCGGTCACGTGACTGCCAGAAACCAATGGCAGTCCGTGACGTCGGCGCCGTGACGTGGTGTACTAGCCCCGCCTCCCGCTCCGCCTCCCACCCGGCACACAAGCGCGCTCGCTGGCGCTCATGCAGGGACAAGAAAAATCTCCTGCTTGAGCAGGAGAGCATGAGCGTCAGCGCTGCCCAGCGCTCCTCCCTGCACCATGTCCCAGGCCTTAGGTGTATGGTAATATTGGTAATATTATAATAATATGGTAATGGTAATATTATAACAAATTGTTAGAGTTTCGAGAGCGCCGTAGTTTCTTTTCCACTTCATATGAGATATGTAACACCACAAATTATAGCTATATGAGTATATAAAGCATGTTATAATTCATTACCGCTGTGTTGTGTCCGGTCACTACAGTCTCACACAACATGTACCCCACACTATAAGAATTAATCAGTGACCCAGAGGACTCAGGCTCCCACCTCAGTGATAGGCCATATAATCTGAGGTAAAATAAAGAGGGGTTACAGTTGGATAAGGATGATTACATTAGTTCAGGAGTGTCCAACTCCAGTCCTCAAGGGCCACTAACAGGTCAAGTTTTAAGGATATCCCTGCTTCAGCACTGGTGACTCAATCAGTGGCTCGCTCATCTTGACTAAGCCACTGATTGAGCTACTGTACCTGTGCTGATGCAGGGATATCCCTATTACTTGGCCTGTTGGTGGCTCTTGAGGACTGGAGTTGGCCCCTCCTGCATTAGTTTAAAGCAGCAGTCCTTCTTTGGCCCTTGGCGCACATAAAAAAAAGGGGAGGCTTTAGACGTGGGGCCCACGGCAGCAGCCTTGCTCTTCGGGGGCCCTACATCCCTTCTCTCGGCGCCGGGATCCAACTTCACCCTGGGGGGTCGGAAGCTGGATCCTGGCGCCGACAGGAAGAGGGAGCGTGGGGCCGCCAGACCGGCAGAGAAATGTGTGATGTGTGTGCATTCTGCCCCTTTCCCGAGCGGGCTGCCTCCTGCAACAGGGGATGATGGCACTAGCACCAGGGTACCGATATTTATACCACTCTGGGTGAGCAGAATCACACAATTGGTCAAAAGCCGTAGCCAATATTCACACGTGTGATAGTTAAAAGTATACACTGTTTAAAAGTACAACCATGCCAAATAGTATTGAGTGTGACTAAATGCACACTTCCTATACATAAATGATTGCCAATAGTGTTTTAATAAAAAAAAGTGCCAAAAATGAAATGTAATAGAACAGTGTCAGAATTTAAATAGATGAAATATATAAAGAAAATATGTAAAAAAAAAAAGTATACCAAAAAAAGGTACAAAAATAACTACTGCAAAATTTTTATTGGTTATCTTTGCAGTAATATAAAAAAAAACATGTTTACATACTTTCTTTATATATTTCATCTATTTAAATGACTTGTATGTCGTTTATTTTAAAGCATGGCTTTTATCTTTCAAATTTTTACGTGTGTGTGTGTTTTGAATGTGTAGTATTTTAAAGAAATTTCCAGCATCTGCACATCTTTGTCTAAGAGGGCGGCCCCAGTCACTTCGGCGTGCGCTGTGCTATCAAGCCCCGCCCCCCAGTCCGGCCGGTCCCAGTCCCTACCTTGTCGCGCACCTTTCCCCAGCGGTGCGTGACAGGTTTTCAGGCAGGCCGGGGAATTTGAAATTAACATCTGCGACGGAGGCGTGGCCACGCCCCCGCCGGCGGTTCAGCCAATAAGGGCGAACCAGCCGCGGGACGTCATGGCCACGCCCTCGCAAACCCACAGCCACGCCCCCTCCCGTCGCAAACCTTCCCTCTCCCCTCAGACCGCCTATCGCGGTGTAGCGCTGTGCACGCACCGGCCCCCCGCCGGGCGCGCGTGCCACAGTGAAGACTGGGGACTCGGCCTTAGACAGGGGTGTTGAACTCTAGTCATCATGTGCCCCCCCCCCCCAACAGGCCAGGTTTTTAGGATATCCCAGCTTCAGCACAGGTAACACAATCAGTCCTTTCTTATGCTTAGATGGCTCAATCAATCCCTGCTTCAGCACAGATGGCTCAATCAGAGGCCCAGTCTGTACTGAAGCTGGGATATCCTGAAAACCTGACTTGTTGAGGGGGTGGGGGGTGGCGGCTTGAGAACTGAAGTTGACTACCCCTGGTCTAAGGCACAGATTGAAGGTTTTAATTAAACTGAGGCAACTGCAGTACTTAGTGAGAGATTTACTGTGATGGACTTACTGTGCAGTGGACAGAAGCGAATAAGCTAATTAAATAGGTAAAGGCATTAATAGTACTTTGTGGGGAGTGTATCAAGGGTCCCAAATGCGCCTTTTTGCCATAAAGTGCTTAGAGGGGTATTTTTTCATCCTGAATTTCTAAGCATTAATTATTGTATGATTTTTTCCCCCTTCTCTTTAACCCCTTGTACATCTGGTGATTTGGGGAGTCGTTATATTATAATGGGATGTACCATATTCGCTGCCCGTGCCCGTCACCCTTTCCCTTTATTTAACATCAACAATCTCTGCCGCATCTAATTTGAAGTCAGCTTCTGAGACTGATTATCTGCATTAAATGTAACTCACTTACGGCCGCGGACATGGTCAGCACTTAGGCGCTGACTCGCGCTGACGCTCGGCAGTGAGCCCCTGCAGCCGCAATGAGAGCGGCTTTAGCAGGGGCTCGCACACGCTTCCGCAGGCGTGCGGAAGCGTGCTGACTTTCACCCGACAGTCGGATTTTAGTTTGAGCGCTGAGTCCGCTCACGTGACTCCAAAGCAGCCAATGAGGAAGAGGTGAGTGGAGCAGAGAGGAGAGCTGAGGACGGGGGAGAGACTGGCTGGCAGCGGGGTGAGTTGTTGCTCGTGGGGTGAGTTGTTGCTGGGTGGGGGGAGGGTGGGGTGGGAGGGTCCCAAGGGGACGGGGGAGAGACTGTCTGCCAGCGGGGCGGGTGATGCCCAGCCTCCCGCCCCGCGCCCCACCTCCCGCCCGCCTCGCAAGCGCGCTCACTGCCTCGCCGGCCAGGCAAAAGCTCCTGCTCCAGCCAGGCACAGCAGGAGCGCACCTCAGCACGAGAGGCAGGAGTATGGACACGGCCTACAGATACGAGTAACAATTTGTACTGTATTTTATTTGCAGTGTATTGAAATGCACTTTTTAGGTGCTTGATCAATCTCGTACAGGGTCCACTCGATATAGGACTACAGTGAACGAATTGCAGTGGCATGTTTAAAAAGATAAATATAATATCATATAAGTGATTGATGTCTTTAGAAGAAAAACAGACGAGTATCAGTATTTGTCAATAATCTTTTCGACTAATAAGGTTTACATAGCGTGCAAATGTTTTGTAGGGTTTTTGCAGTCTTTATCTTCTCTGTGCTGGTGTTATCACTGTCAGTCAGTGCCGCACTTACACATACGCTAAGCAAGCTACAGCTTTAGGACCTCACAGTAGGAAGAAAGAAAAATGCATTTCAAGTTTTAAAATCGGATGATAAATAAAGAAGATATGGGGAAAAAGAAGATTCTCTATAAATATGGAAATTTCTAGTTCAAATATGACTAAGCATCACGTGCATGGGAAGTGACAAACTTCCTAGCTTATCATTCGAAGACATAAATGACTTTCCTCTCCCAAAATCCCTAAAGGAAATGTTTTCATATTAAAATGAATGTGATGGGCAAACACCATTCATTTTAGCATTACACCGCCATCTCTGTATATAACAATGCTAGTATAATGCTTTCAGTCATTCCAGTTTCATGTTTGCATTTTCAATGGTCCCTGCAGTCAGAATAATAAATCTATTTCCAATTGTTGGGGCCTCCTAAACTTGACCTAGCGTAGGGCCTCAGGTCAAAGTCCGGCCTTGCTGTCAGTCCTTGGATCTGTGGCTAAGTGGTTTTGACGTTTGCTTTTTGTTTGTAGGGTGTTTTTCACGCCATCACTAGTCAGACACATGCAATGCAGATACCTGCATCAATGCAGCAGATTCAAAGAAAGACAGAAACAATCATATTTCACGGGATGCAAAGGAAGGAGTACAACTGTTAGTTTAACTGTTACGTGGAACTGACCGGTAAATCTTAACCATTGCGTATGCACCAACATATCCCACATTAAAATAGGTACACATATTATTACCCCCCACATCACTCGTCATATACAGCCCACACCCCTCATAACACCCCCCCCCACACCACTCCTGTATACCCCCACACCCAATAAGACCAGCCACACCACTCATAAGACCCCCCGACACCACTCCTTTATACTCCCACACCCCATAAGACCCCCCACATAACTCCTGTATACCCCCACACCCAATAAGACCGCCCACACCACTCATAAGACCCCCCACACCACTCCTGTATACCCCCACACCCCATAAGACTGCCCACACCCTCATAAGACCCCCCCACACCACTCTATTTTTTTACATTTTCCCATACCCTGCCACAAAATTGCAGCCGCCTTACTTCCTGGGACAGCTCCCCCCTCCACCACTCACTGAAGTGGGGCCCAGACTGCACCTGTTGAGGAAGCACCACAGGGGGTGATCTGGCGCAGAGCAGTCTGCAGCGTTCCGGAGGTCCCTGTTGTGTTCAGGTTCCCCCTGCTGCACACACACTCGTCGTTGCGAACACGGGGCAATCAGAACCCCGCGGTCAGCGCGAGGCATGTGCGCGGAGCACGAGAATCCGATACCAGCATGTACACTGCTCGGGGGCCGGGGCAGCAGCTGCCAAATCGGTACAGTTGGAGGGTCTGCCATTGCTAAAAATGAATTACAAAAAGGATTAAACACACACAGCCAGTGTCTGTAAGTATTACTTGCACAGACTTGTTTGGGGTTAACCCCACCTGCAAAACAGTGTGTGTGTGTGTGTGTGTGTGTGTGTGTGTGTGTGTGTGTGTGTGTGTGTGTGTGTGTGTGTGTGTGTGTGTGTGTGTGTGTGTGTGTGTGTGTGTGTGTCGGTGTGTCGGTGTGTCGCCTTTGTCAGATACCTGGTCAGCACAAATTAGAATGCTGAGCAGACAAGCCCTTAAAAAAGCAAAGCTTGTGCAGTGAGGAATATTCTGCCAGCATATGGGTGAGGGTGAACTGAGGACTATGCATGGAAATCCGATCCGCACACAGACAGTCTGCGATCCCACAGACACAATGGAACTTTATGAGTCGAACTACAGCTGACCATCATTTCTGTGTGAGAAATAATCTATTGTAAAAATACATTTCTGCCGTATACTTTCTTAAAGTGGCATTATTTTCAGCTTCGGGGATCATCCTGTTTCCAAGATACTTACTGGAGAGAGTGCTGGCATTTAAGTCCTCACCCGGGGAAACAAAATGGTGGCTTAAATCTCTCATGGCTTCCTAGTGGCCAGCTTGGTGCGGGAGATTTAAAAACCATGTTTAGTCTCTTTGGTGCCTTGCTCTCTCCGTTCCCATCCTGCAAAACAAAATGTGGGTAGGTAGGGGGAATGTGTAGCAACATGCTTCATTGTTCACCCAAATAACACAAAATATCCAGCCACAATGCAGAATATCTCAATGTTTCCGGAGAGTTCAGTAAATAAAAATACCACTTGTGAGCACATTTGCACGTCTCAGACAGGTCTGCAACCCTGTCTTTCCCCATTATTGCTTAGCAAACAGTGCTTCCACAGCAGGCAGGGATTCTGGGAAATGACATGCAAATGAACATTCACAGTGAGTCGCCCTTTACTTCTTATCCATTTGAACATAGGACCCTATAAGCTTATGCCAGCTGCATTACACAGCTTTTCAGCACATTCTGACAGACGGTTATGGCAGTGTTGGAGCAGAATGTAACAACATATCCACCCAGTGGTGCAGGAACTAGTTTTTAGGCGGCGGTGCTGTACAATCAGTGAGTGAGCAAAGGGAATAAGGCTGCACTCCACTGGAGTTGGTGAAAAATGTCACAAGTTTAATACAAAGTTGACATTCGGTCCTAATATTTGGACCTTCATCAAGAAAGGAGAGATACAACCATCCTCAATCCTCCAAATATCCTAACCAGTAATTGTGAGTGCTCCTATTTTTTTCACATCACCATAATGCAGGGGTGGCCAACTCCAGTCATCAAGAGCCACCAACAGGTCAGGCTGTATGTAAGGATATCCCTGATTCAGCACAGGTGGTCAATCAGTGGCTTAGTCAATGACTGAGCTACTGATTGAGCCACCTGTGCTGAAGCAGGGATATCCTTTCATACAATCTGACCTGTTGGTGGCCCTTGAGGACTGGTTTTGGCCACCCCTGCCATAATGTATAAACCGATGTTGGCTGCAGCACCCCCGCACCCCTAGGTCCAGTCCCCATGTATCCCCTATAAGAGAAGCCTGCGACTGTACATCTGTTCTGGCAGTTACGTGACAACACCCAAACTGACCCCTGATCAGTATCATGGGAAGTAATAGAGTATAACCAATGTGTTATTATTAAAAGGGTTAGAAAGGGCTAATGGAATGGAAATTCAGACGCAGAATCTCTACGGCAAAAAACACTACGGCAGCCATTCTTAATGAGCCCCGCGAATATTAATGTGCATCTATTTTGAAACTGCTAGAGGATTTGAAAGATGATCAATTGGGCAGTGCTTTTTATTTATGACTCGGCCTTTAAGGAGGAGGGAATTGCTGATCAAGTCAACTCAGAGCCAATATTATTGTAATCTGATGTATTCCTGCTCCCTCCCTTCTTAAAAGAGGAATCCCCCTGCTGAAGCCTATATAATTGTAACTCATATCTCGTTAGTCTCTTGCCCCCTGAGCATGTCCGTCTCTTTTAATAAAAATGTTTTTCTAGTGTTAAATAAATATGATTTTTTTTTTACTCACTAGCACAGTGGTTTAAAACCTTTTTTTGGTTAAGCAACCCTAGAATTATAATGTGAAGTTCTAGGGAACTCCAACCTTCCCCCATCTCTCTCTTTCACCCTCTCCCTACTGCCCTTATACTCCCTCCTTTCTCTCTCTCCCCCCCCCTTACACTCTCACCTCTCTCTCTTCTCCCACCTTCACGCTCACCCCCCTTCACGCTTCCCTCCCCCCTTCACACTTCCCTCCCCCCCTTCACACTTCCCACCCCCCCTTCACACTTCCCACCCCCCCTTCACACTTCCCTCCCCCCCTTCACACTTCCCTCCCCCCCTTCACACTTCCCTCCCTCCCTTCACACTTCCCTCCCTCCCTTCACACTCCCCCCCCTTCACACTCCCCCCTTCACACTTCCCTCCCCCCCTTCACACTCCCCCCCCTTCACACTCCCCCCTTCACACTTCCCTCCCCCCACACTTCCCCCCCCCTTCACACTTCCCCCCCCCCTTCACACTCCCCCCCCCCTCTCTCTTCCCCTTACAGTGTCCCCTCTCACACATATTTTGGGATGAGGAGGTCTTCAGTGCTGCACCAGTCTGGGGACTCTGCAGCGATCTCCTCTGGTCAGATAGAAGTTGGACAGCGCTGACAGGGAGGATTGCAGTGACCCCCGGGCTGCTGCATGGGGAGCCGCTGGGACAGTTGTCCCAGCTCTCCTCCCCCTGTCGGCCGCGGGACCCTGGTTGGGAGTCACTGCTCTAGAGTCTGATGTTACCATGGTAACCTTTAGGCTGCACTGGGCTCCGGGGAAAGCTCCATTTTAACCTTCCCAGACTTAATATTTCAAACAAATATATCTCCGGAACGGAGTGACAGATGTTTCAAACAAGAACAGCAAGAAGAGATCTTTTATGGGAAAGAAATGCAGATCCGCACAGACGGCTTCTTTAAGACTCGGCTAGATAAAGAACCCTTTGGGTGCGATGTTGCAAAGCCTCACCTCTGCAAAAAGGGGCACAAAAACAATACAAAACAAACCAAAAAAATAGCCAGTGATTTGTGCAAGAAAAATCCCATTGGAAGCAATTGAGACTTTAGTAAATAATGCCCCCAAAGTGCTGTTAAAAACACGACATTTATTTTTAAAAATAGCTAATTTAAAGAGGTAGTCTAAGCGGTACTTTAAAAAAAAAAATTTAATCTATGCATCCTTTAATTACTGTATCGTTATTGAAAACTTATTACCTAAGCTGCAGATTGATTCATTCTCCTCTGATCAGGCAGCAAAGATCGTGCTTCCCAGGTATCACTTTATGGCTGCCTTTCAGTTTCAATCAATCATACAGCCAGTGTAACTCAGCAGCTACCACGTATTGCTATAGAAATCAAAGGATGCTCAATGTATTAAAACGCATAAAAAATGGCATTAAGAGTTGAAGGATATTTTTTTTAAATGTAGAAATTACTGTATTATCTAATACTACAGAAATTATATATATATGTATATATCTTGTGTAGAGCACTGTGTATACTGTGGGCTCTCCATTCATTTTTATTCACACTGATACACATACACACTCTTTCTTCACTTGCCTTCAGTTACCCTTTGACACCTCTAGCCATAAAACACATCCACACCGGGGGAAGGAACAGCACAGATAACATTCCAAGAGACACTGTTTTTAAGTAATCCTTGCTTCATTCATTGTAACATCGCCGGAAGAAGAGATCAGTGTATCTCGAAAGCTCGCACAAATAAAAGCATTTCGTTAGCCACAGAACGGTATCATCTATTTATTTTTTGATTATTGAAGCTCGGCTAACACGGTACTGATACCTCTACATGTGTATATATATATATATATATATATATATAAAAATATATATATATATATATAAATATATATATATATATATATTCAAATATAGCTGTATGCTCATCTGCATGTCTTAGGCAGGTCTATATATATAATATATATATATATATATATATCTATATATATATATATATATATATATATATATATATACAAACACGTAGAGTATTGCATAGATTGCTCCTTTAAACTAGAAAACTAGAAAACTAAATGACAGTTTAGAGGCTTATTGCTCTCACCATGGCCTTTCTTCAATAGGGTAAGAAGTCGCTGCATTGTGGACATTTTACTCCAGGGCTCTTAAAATGGTGACCCACACAGGACCTTGATGTGGCCCTTGGACGCTCTGCTTCTGCTAATTCCCCACTAGTTGCTTAGGCAGCTAAGTGCAGTTTTTTACACTGAAGCTTGCTAAGTTAAGGCATGGGTGCGCAAACTTACCTACATGCGCCCCCCCCCCCCGACTCGCGCCCCACCTGCGCCCCTCCTCTGTGCACAGCTCTGGCGTCAAATGACGCAGTGGGGTCATGTGACGTCACGTTGCCATGGCAAAGTGATGTCAAATTACCCTCCCGCGGCGGCATTTGACGCCGGTTGCCATGGAGACACGTTGCTGGAACTCCAGATAAGTGAAAGTTACAGAGGCCTTGCCCGATCCCCGGCATTTATTTTAAATGCCTTTGGGGAAGCGCAGGGCCTCTGCGCCCCCCACTTTGTGCACCCCTGAGTTAAGGTAATGTAAATATATATGGTACAGATGTTATAAATGCTGGCAAAATGTTGATCTCTATAATAATGTAAGTCTTTAAATGTATCTATAATAACATGACAATAAGCTAGTGGCCCTTCTACTCCTAGTTGTTTTCTGATCTGGCCCCTTTGGAGAACTGGCTTAGTCCCATTCATTTGAATGGAGTTGATCTCTTCTCCAGCTCTGGGAAGCAGCCTCGCAGCGTATTGGATAAGGGCCTAGAGTGCAACACGAACATGTTGCTAATTAGCACCACTCCTTTTATTTGGACCAGTTCATTTCTCTTTGGCCCCTATTAAATGTACTATGAACCCAGTTCCCAGTGCTGGAGGAGAGACAAGCTCCACCCAAATGAAAGGGACTCAAATCTTCACCGACACGGAGAAACAGCTTTGCAGCATGTTTATTTATTTAAAAAAATATTTTACCAGGAAGTAATACATTGAGAGTTACCTGTCATTTACAAGCATTTCCTGGGCACAGAGTTATAACAATACATGGTTAATTAAATGAATAGATATACAGTCAATTCACAGACAGATAGAGGTGGACAATTGGGTACAGGGAATAAAGGGCTGGTGAGTTTCAGTTTGAAATAGAGCAGATTTAAAATCACCAAACATCAGCGAAAGGCAGCAAACAACACCACCTTTGGGGCAACGCAGATGTACACTGAAGGGGCTCAGATTGAAGGCAGCTGTGAAGTCAAAGTCCTTTGTCCTCTTGGCTCATTAACATTCCATTGGGTGGGGTTGACGTTCCACATGTTGAATTTGGGTCCTTATCCAGAGTTCTTCTTATAATTCCTTGTTCATAATATGTGACCTGCCGAGATTTCCCGAAAGGGTTAATGGTGATGTTCCTAGAGGAAATTAGCAGGGGAAGGTGGAGTAACAAAGTAAACATCTGGGAAGGGAAGGACAGGTCTGTTTATTCTCATTGAAACAGGATGACTAATGTTTGAAATCAGTCTGGTTCTCCACCCTATCCCTTTTACAAAGTTAAAACACACAGCTCTCTCCCTGTCGCCTGAGCCCGTGTGCACACACAAACACTGCTCTGCACATACTGTATACATCACGTGCTTGCTCTTCAGTAAATATGTTTCCAGCAAGCAGAAGGCCCAGCAGCACAATTGTTTGAAGCCTATAAGAATCGCCTAAAGGTTTAAAGCTGCCGTGCCGGTGTTCTCAGACAGCTGAAAAAGTGCTACATTCATTTCTTTAATGTTTGTAGCTGCAGAATTGAGGAAATAGAAAACATTGGGTGTGAGGTACAGAATAAAGGCAACATTTGAATAAAATGGACACATTGCATCATTTTTATCTTGAGACTTTGCATCTATGTTTCAAGGTCATTGAGGCAAGTTTTGCCCCATGTGCGCGACCTTGCAATTTAGGGAGTGACAATAGGAGGAGTTAGGGAGGTATTACATGATGCACAGATTATAATGAGATGTATCAAATTCTGTAACTCTGCATGTCAATTTTTTATTTGGTATTTGAGTTTTTAAAAATCCACCTTTTCGGAAGCGTTATAAACTTTTCTGGCTAACAATTTGCATTAAATGTAGCCATCTTTTAAATATTTGAGTCAAACTGAAGCTAAAATTGTAGCAATGTGTCAAAACCAAATTTCTTTTTGCACTTTCATAACGTTGATATATCACCCCTTTTCATAGCAGTGAACTCCATTAAAATGTTGTTCAATCTGATGACTATTGTTAAGTGTGTAAACGTATATAGCGTCTTATCAATTTGAATTACTCCTTAAGCTTGGGGTAAGGACTATTGAATTAAAATACAAGAGTCCAGCTGGGATCCGTCAAGATAGCTTAGCTCACTATTTGTTAATGAGTACAGGGCTGCTTTTCATCAGTGATTAATTGGATGCCCCGGTGATGTTGGAATTAGGTATCTTAGATAAGGCACCAAGCAGAAATATTTTGAGTATCCTTCATCAACCTATCACCTCAAAAGTCATTTCCACAATTATTTCTTCTGTTCTCAGGCAAAAAATGGATTTTACTAAATGTTACTTTTATGTCTGAAGAATTTCTTCCCATTATGTGTTATTTGTATTATTTGTTATTTATGATTGTCACGTGTATTACTGCTGTGACGCGCTATGTACATTAATGGCGCTATATAAATAAAGACATACATACATGTTTAATAAAGGCATATTTTTTAGGGGGTTATTGGTAATAAATTGTCAGCAACGTTACTATGTCCCATAACTGTTGAGATTAGAGATATGTACAACTTTCCATACTGTATGAAATTGTGTGCAAGTTTTTGAATAATGTTGCCATTTATTTCGGCAACCGTTACAGGGCTAAAAAAATAATCAGATAGTAGAGTTATCCTGCGAGATATGGCTGGGGCTCAAGGGAGTGGGATACACTGAAGCTTTGAAGGAAAAGCTTTTGAAGCAATACTGAGAGTCCTTCAATGATAAGACATCAGTAATTTCTTAGAAGACCTGACTCTAGGCAAGTATATGAGACATACGCATATGTAAGTCTTGTAGGAGGATAGTACTGTACTAGACTCTCACTCTATCTAGAGAAAGGATGAGTCATGTGTGTCCCAGTACACAGAGAAACCTCCACATTTTCAAGAACAGCCAATGTAAATGAGATTGTACTCACAATAAGTAGTTTGTGATATCCGATGATCTTCAAACTTGCAGGGCATCGGACCAAGCGTGCGCCATGCAGGATAGGTGTAATAAAGCGCCCCCGAGCGAAACATGTCAGTGTGATCCTCCATTTGTGCAATGAATCTTTTTTTTAGCTCACCCTCTTTTACTGCCATTTTTTTGGGGGGCGCAGTGCTTTTTGGCTTTGTGCCATTTGTTCTCTGTCTATAAAATAATCACTAAACTGGTCTAAGATGCTGCAGGAATTTGACAAATTTCGCAACACAGAGAGATCCATACCCTGAAATAGGGCTTTTGAACGAGAGGAGAGAGAAAAAAAGACAGAGAGAAAGAAAGTTAGAGCTAGTCAAGATCCTAATTTAGTGGTTTCCAATTTTTTTGTAAGGAACCCCAACCCTCTCTAATAGAACGTCCGAGATCAGATGCATTGTAAGGAACCCCAACCCTCTCTAATAGCGCATCTGAGATCAGATGGATTGTAAGGAACCCCAACCCTCTCTAATAGCGCGTCTGAGATCAGATGCATTGTAAGTAACCCCAACCCTCTCTAATAGCGCTCCTGAGATCAGATGCATTGTAAATTGTTCTGTAATTGGTACAGTTTTAAATGACCTGAAAATTGCAGGGAATCCTTTAGGGGTGCCGGTTTAAGCCAAGGGTACCTAGAAACCCTGGTTTAAAAACACTGTTCGAATGCACAAACGTTTACTCCATAATCAGCCGCACACGTCTCCTGAGCTCTGCCTTTGATTGGATAGTTGCAACAAAATATCAGTAATAACTATATTTCAGGAAATAAGTAAATCCTGCAGGTAATGTAAAAGCATGATGTTGAAGGTGACTTTAGGAGTACTTATGGGGTATACTTTTTACGAATCTTTTCTTCATTAATTATTTAAATGAAAGGCTATAAACAAACCTTATATGGTGCCAATTAATTAAACTGGGAGTTTTGCCATCACGATTTGATGCAATAAAAATCAAACCAAAATGTTCACCAAATATTATTAGGAAATATATATAGATATGTAGAAATCTTGCTACAAAATACATCTCCTTTACATGCACTTTGTGCATAAAATCTGTTCTGACTCGTCTCCCCAGACTCGCTTTGAAAGAGAGGAATATGAGTCTGTGCAAGAAAATGGGCCATTCTTATCCCTTAATCAAACCTATAACTACATTGCTTGCAGTTGTTAAAGCGGTAGTCTCCATTTCTTTCTTAATTATGTGGCCAATCATTTATCATCGTAACCTCAAACGTCATTGGGGAATTGTTCATTACTTTAAAAACTCAGTTTGGGAAGCAGTAAAGATGGCCACCATTGTGAAGTTTCTCAAAACCGCTGTATAAATTCACTCTCATCCCTACCTCATTCTAGTTGAGCAGTAGAACTCAAAAGTATGCTGTGACAGCAGCACTTCTTAGCATCTGAGTTGGCTAGAGCTGTTGTAGAGGTTGTGGGTTCTGATTCTGTTGGTTATGACACCAATACCCTCTTCATCACAAGGGGCCTAAGGCTACGGCCCAGTGCCTGCGAGGCTGGCGGCGCGTGCAATCGAATTTCCCGGTCTGCAGTGACCTGCAGGGGGAAAGACAGGGGGGGGCGTGGCAGGGGAGTGACGGGGGCGCGACCATGACGTCACCCATGAGGTTCGCCCTCATTGGCTGAACTGCCGGGGGCGTGGCCTAGCGCTCCATCACCCGTGTCATCTCAATTTTCAGGTCTGGAAGGAAAACTCGCCGCGCACCACGACGGCCCCCCCTCGCAGCGGGCCTGGCACTATTGAGAGGCGGCTCTTGTCCCCGCAGCACCCGCCATAGCGAGCACTGTAGTAGCCAGTGGGGACCAAGCCTTAGACTTATCAGTATAGGTCTTATGGAAATCCTTTTAGGAAGTGTGGGGTGTGACTCGCCAGGTGTCCAGTTTTGAACCGGACTGACCGGTATTTTTCCCCTCTGTCCAGTAAAAGATGAGAGGTAATATGTATGTGTCCGGTATTCTCTCTCTCTCTCTCTCTGGACGTGCGGCAGTCAACACGAGTGCGCAGGATGGCCGGGTGAAGAGTCCCCGCTCTTACCTCCAACTGAGAAGCAGAAGCGGCAGCGCGAGCAGCAACGGAGCAATCTCCTGCAGGCCGCAGCATCTGGTAACCAGGGCAACGAAGCCGCCCGGCGTCATCCCCACCCAACAAGGGTGAAGACTAACAATGGGAGGGCTCCACGTCATCAAGGGGCGTACGCAGAGCCCCCATATGCATTCTGGGAAATGTAATTTCCTTCCAGCTCTACATGTGGGAGAGGAGAGAAGAGCTCCACTGTGTCTCGTGCCTCCAAAGAAAGCTCTGAGTCTGCCAGGAGGACCTCTACAGGTAAGGCCATGTCCAGGATGATTTCACGCACGCTCTCGAGCGCTGTGATGTCAGGCGCTCATGTTGCTCGGGCGATTCCTGGCCTGCTGGGATGCGAGATGGGAGGCACGTTCGTGACGTCATGTGATTGATTCGCCCTCATTGGCTGAACTGCGCACGTGACCAGGGCATCGCGCAACAAAAACTATTTTTTGTTGTCTTTGCACGCATTGCGTCTACCCACACTCACGTGCACGCATGCATTATGGGCGCTTCAATTCAGTTTAATTGTTTTGATCACACAGCTCGCTCGCAAGTGCGCTCTCACCCTGGACGTGGCCTAAGACAACAGGAGGAGAATAGGATGAAGAAGGAGGAGGGGGTGGTTGTGAGGAGGAAGGAGGAGGAGGGGGGTGGTGGTGAGGAGGAAAAAAAAGGAGGAGGAGGGGGTGGTGGTGAGGAATAAGGAGAAGGAGGAGGGGTTGGTGGTGAAGAAGGAGAAGGATGAAGGGATGATGGAGGGGTGAGAGGAGGAGGGCGTTGCAACAATCTGGGAAGTAGCGGGAGAGAACGGTTTCTGACTGTTCCGTCCGTCTCTAGGCCCTGGATCTTAAATTAATGTGGTCCAGCTCCAAATGGCCATCCAAGGGGTTCAGTGGGGGGTGGGGGTGGGAGATTGCTGCTTTAACCCTTTAAGTGCTGGAAAGTTCTTCTGGCATGTCTCAATCATGTGACCACTGATGACTCGGACTGAATAGGACGCGTCTCCTTTTCCGTTGAGATTGCGCTCCCCTGGCATACAAGCGAAAAGCCCAGGGACCAGACCTCAGCATGTGGTAGCTGAAAGGGTTAAATATAGCACGCAGATCCCTCTTTAGACGGATTTCTGATGAGGCCATGAGGATGTTGTATGTGGCGCTGTCATCACTGAAATAATGTGACAGAGGCATATTGTAATCAGCTGGCATTAGTCCCCTTTGTGTGAGTATTATCAGCAAGAATGACAAGTGGGATATATGAAAAGGAGGCAGACTGATTACACGCTCAGCATCTATTCCAGGGGTGGGCAACTCCTGTCCTCCAGGGTCCACCAAAAGGTCAGGTTGTAACGATATCCCTGCTTCAGCACAGGTGGCCCAATCAGCCCTGCTGAAGCAGGGATATCCTGAAAACCTGACCTGTTGCTGGCCCTTGAGGACTGGCGTTTGCCAACCCTGTGCTACAGTCATTATTGGTCATTAAATGGCAAGTGATGTCAACATTATTAACAGTTGATGATATCTATCACACTTCAGTGAATAAACCGTTTCTAAAAAATGTTTTTATTGATTAAGTTATTTCGTTTTAACGATTGAGCCACCTGTGCTGAAGCAGGGATATCCTTATAACCTGACCTGTTGGTGGCCCTTGAGGACAGGAGATGCCCACCCCTATTCTGTCATTCACAAATGAGGATTTACTGCATATGCACAGCTCACTGTCCCCTTTTTTATTGCACAAATCCACAATCATGAGTTTGGTGAACGCCTCCAATATACATATAGCATTGTTAAGGGTAATATTTTCTGCTGTGGTTGTGTTGGCTGTGAGCTTACACGCAGAAGCAAAAAGGCCTGGGACATAGTTATTTAATCCTTGCGGAGGCGCGCTGAGGCTCAGGGAAAGCGGTGCTTTCCCTGGCCTTACACAGCGCGCCGTCCGTGGGCGTGTCGGGGGCGGGCCAGTGATGTCACGGAGCTGGTTCGCCCTCATTGGGCGAACCGCTCACGTGACCGGCCCTGTGCTCTGGGGAGCGCCAAATCTGAAGACTCGGTGAGACACACGCTTCCGCAAGCGTGCGTGAGCCCCTGCTAAAGCCGCTCTCATTGCGGCTGCAGGGGCTCAGTGCCGAGTGTGAGCGCGGCTCAGCACGGGTCAGCCTTGCTCACACCACTATGTCCCAGGCCTAAACCATTCCAGCGCACATCCCTGTAAAACCCTCTTTCTCTTTAAGATACAGTAACGTTAAATCGAGTCAACTGTTGCCAAACGTGACAAAGTAGCTGCCCCAGATTTAGCAGAAAAGCGGGGTCCCTCGGACCGCTTGCGAGTAGGACTTTTGGCAGCAGTGACGAGAGCCCTTTAAGTTCGAAAGGGTTAATTTCTTTATGGCGTTGTACAGATGGTTTGAATTTACAAATTTGGTGATTGGTGGATTTTGAAAAGGGGGAGGGGCTAATGTCAATTGGGTACGTTGGAACGTGATTGGGTAGCAACCTTTTTGTATCCCTTTTGTTATTTATAAAAATACAAAATATTTGGTATATGTATGTTTTGTTATTATTGTGTGAAGACCGTCAGAGCGGCGGGATGTCCCGGTCAGCCATGGTTATTTTTGGCATATAGCTTGGGTTGTTTAGCCCTGTACGGACCTCGGGAAGGGAGTGCAACGTCCGTGGCTGTGCGGCTCGCATTGCGCGAACCTTTGGTGTTATACGGTATTAAGTGCCCATTTGGCAATCAGGCCGGTGGCTGGCATAATGGAATGTTGTTTTATGATGTTATTTATGATGTTAGCTGGCAAGGATTATGTTAATAAAACGATGTGCCTGTTTTCCATCCAAAATCTGAGTCTGTGTTTTATTAATGGCGTTGGGTGTGATGGCTATGTTAAATAAGGGTACTTGAGGAACACTACTGTCAATGTAATTTAGCTTTTAATGCTTATTTTATAGACTTTGATGAATATATGTGTGTGTGTGTGTGTGTGTGTGTGTGTGTGTGTGTGTGTGTGTGTGTGTGTGTGTGTGTGTGTGTGTGTGTGTGTGTGTGTGTGTGTGTGTGTGTGTGTAGTCACACACAGTGCAGTCTTGATGTCAAATCAATGAGTTGTCACTCACAATCTCAACTTGTATTGCTTGCATTTAAATAAGTAGTCCTGTCTGTTACTGATTTTTGTTTAACCTTTACCTGAACCAGGCCGCCCCAGGAGCTCATCTCTGGTTTCACCAAGATCCCCAAATATTTATAGATTTTTGTGCCATTGAGAAACTCACAAAACTATCAATCTTGCCTTGGGGTCACCACTAAAGTCTCCTGATGACGTTGTGACTTTCTATTGGACTCCAGAGCGAGCCCTGACCTAGCTGCCATTATATGCCCTGTGGGTGGGTGGGGGAGGAGGGGGGGCAGAATACCCCAGGAACTAAAGGATTCACAGAGCAGATCCCAGGTAAGATTAAAAATTATAATAATTTGAAATCCAGCCGTGTGAGATGCTGCTTTAAAATTATTCTTGATAGAGGTGCTCCAGCTTGACTCTAGTATGTCTCCTATGTATTTCTAAAGCTGGTCTGGTTAAAGAGATTCTAATGAGATGGGCATTGTTATCATGCCCACAACAGAGCCGTGTATTGTAAATATCATTGTACGAGTCTTAAGTTGTTTTCATCTCTGGAGATCCAACTCCAGCTCTGGGGAATCGATGCAAAACCTCAGTCAAGCAGAGCTCACATCACTCTGAATATCAGACACAAGTTAAGCCAAAAAACAGAAGCACAGCAAATCACTTCTGAAATGTGCAATCCCACGTAGGGCCAATGTTTTTGCTGCCAAAATGTCCACTGCAGCAAGAATATCACGGATGTCTCGACTCTAGTGACTTGTTTCACATCGCATGGTCCTGATCCATCAGCTGAATTCCCATCACGTGGCCCTGACACATCCCCTGATGTCGGAGATGGAAGAGGAAGTCTTCCATTTGACCTTTTGGTGGCCCTTGAGGATTGGAGTTTCCCACCCGTGGAATAGATGCTGCGGTTGCAATCAGCTCTAGAATAGGGATGAGCAAAACTGTCCAACATTTAA
The DNA here is from genome assembly GCF_040206685.1 of Ascaphus truei. NCBI lineage: Eukaryota > Metazoa > Chordata > Amphibia > Anura > Ascaphidae > Ascaphus > Ascaphus truei. The sequence continues at coordinate 22,000,981 of NC_134500.1, forward strand.
TTTTTTCCCCAAAATGTTACCCTGCACAATGTTTTCCCCAAGCTTCAAAGGCCTCTTAACGTTGCCAAAATTAGTAAACTTTTAGCAAAATATTGGCAGCGAGCGAGACATGGTCCTATTTAAAGTCTCGGCAGGTGCGAATCTAGCGATTTTAGAGAACATCACAAATGATCACGTTACAAGAAAGCAGTGCACTTTGACCTAATGCTGGGTGAATCGTTTGCGATCTCAGCCGCGGTTTTTGTCGAGACGCAAAGAGGGCAAATGTTGCATGGTGTGCGACCTAGCGCGAACTTTTCGCATGTCTCTACGATAGATATGAGCAGAGCGTGAGCTCCGCTGCTTTACCATGTTACATATTTTCAGCTTCCTGGTAAGAAAATCTTAGCCATTGAAGCAAACATCTGATGATCCCTAAACGTGTTCCCTTCAGCAAATGCCGCCGCTTGGGGCTCTGTCCGATGACTACAGTGTCAGCAGAATGAAGTGATCTATCATGCAGCCTCTGCACAGATATGTCTTCCTCATAGTCACAAACTTGCGATTACAGCGGACTCGTAGGACTATTGGTTACTCATTGTCTGCCGCAGGGCTCCACAATCCGCTGCATGGGATTTTTAAAGGGCCCCGTCTCTAGCTCTCCCATGTATGCGTATTTCAAAGCACTATGAGAAACAGTAGGTGTACTGAACCTGCTTCTAATAAAGCCCAATATTGTCAAGCAGGGAGGTAACACTTTTAGGATCCCAAGTTTGATGCTATATTTTTGTTGTAGGAACAGCATTGCTATTCTCTTTGGCAGTAAAGGGCTTAAGTTTTGTGCCTAAAATATATTTGCTCAGTATGATTTCCATAGCAATGTTCCTTTATGCTCCTTAAGAACAGGAGGAAAGGATCACGTGGAAATTAGCTGAAAATGTCAGATAAACACACTTAGATTCTTGAATTGTGTGTGTAATATATATATATATATTTCCACGTGATCCTTTCCTCCTGTTCTTAAGGAGCATAAAGGAACATTGCTATGGGAATCATACTGAGCAAATATATATATATATATATATATATATATATATATGTATATATAGTGTGTGTTTATTGTCACTGATATTTGATTTGGCTTTTAAAGACTATACTCAGCAATTGCAAGTTTGCCCAATTTTAAGAAAGTGTCAGTGTGCAGAAAAGATACATAATTCAGTGATACATCATAACTTATGTGACTTATAATAAACTAGAAGTGCAATATGTGAATGCATTGAGGCATGGCCAGCCAATTTGGGTTCAATACCAATAAACCTTAGGATCTTGGTCAAATCAATTTGCCTCCCTGTATCACAACTCACCCACATGTTCAGTTATTTTCCTCAGTTTGCCGCCATGCAGATAATATACACTCCACAGCAATACTTTAGATCATTTAACCTTTTTTTGGTTAAGGAACCCTATAATTATATTGGGAAATTCCTACCCCACCCCCTGTTAAAAAAAAAAAAAACCCCACTGCTTTAGATAAGAGTATGAACTTTTTGCAAATGAAAAATACACAAAGTGATGACACCAGCCCTTGTTATTATTGATTGGCAGTGTTATGGAGGTGAAGCAGTTTAATAGAAAGATTTTTACGTAAGACACTGCATACACATTCAATATCCAAAAAGGAACGTCCTAGACAATTATGTAGGTTGAAAAAGGTTACATGTAGCTCTCAGCTGCCAAAAATGCTAATTTCTTTCTGTCTCTGAGGCTGAACTGAAATGACAGCTATTGCTCGCTTAGTAAATAGGTTCCCACACACATTCCTCCCATCAGGACATGTGGGGTCTCTTCATAACAAAAAAGGAATGTTATCATGTTTTTGCTTTTTTGCTTCTAATCATTGTATTTTGCTTTGGATTCTTGCTACAGCTCAACCCCCTTATAACGCTGTGCTTGGGGTCCAACGAGTCACATTGCGCTATAAGCGGATCGCGTTAGAAAAAATGTACAATTGTATGCATTGTTCAATAAGGTATTTAAGATACCAATAAACGTGTTGTAAAGTATTCATAAATATGAAAATTGGGAGCCACGCTTGCATCGCGTTATAAGCGGATCCGCGTTGTAACGGATCGCGCTATAACGGGGCTGAGCTGTACATATGTCCAAGATAAAGGTCTTATTTGAAACATGATAGGGCAGCCTGGTTTGTAATGAAACAGTATTGAATAAAAAACATACTGTAATGAGATAACATCATTTGACCCAAGCTGTGCTTACGATGAAGAATTGTTTTAGCATTACATCTATATCATGATCTCAGTAGAGTGCCTGGTCCCCTTGCACTGTACATAAAAGGCAGAATGTTGGGGGGGGGAGGGGTGTTATTCCTCAAACTGCCATAGTGCCGATTGGGATTTTATTACACGTAACTACCATTGATTTAAATGGGAGTTTCCTTATGATCGGGCCTCAATCGGCACTATCTCAGTTTAATGGATAAACTAATTGGCCTTGCATGTAGTTTTGATCACTAATTAAAGCTGCAGTTCAGTCTTTTTTTTTAAATTTATTTTTTTACTTCAATAGTTTCATGTGGGCAATCTCTAATTACCTAAAGAACTGCATAGCTGCCGGTCAATTCGTTCTCCGTCTATTGATCGGCAAAGTTTGGCGACATCTTTAAATATGGGGAATGTAAATGGTTGCTGTAGGAACAAGCATGCTTGTTAAAATAGAAAACAAGAAAATTGGTCTTTCAAAGTTGTTGTTTTTTAAAGCAGAAAATGCTAAAAGTATTTTTTCTTACTACAGAACTGATTTATTAAAAAAAAACCACACATGCAGGATATTGCCTGAACTGCAGCTTTAATGTGTCAATGAAGAGAAAAGTGTATTTTGACGCACTGCTCTGCTGTTTGGCACAGAGCTGTGGCATGTGTAGGAACAGCTTCTTATTTCCGATGTAGAATTTTAGACTTGCGTCATTTCAGATATGGTGAATTGGGGGGGGGGGGGGAGGGAATAAATGGAAACAGCATGGTGCAGAGAGATGCAGAATGTGATCCATCTCATTATAATCTGTACACCATGTAACTCCTCTTACTGACACGTCTCAAATCGCAAACTGGGGCAGACAGGAGAAATTGGAACTAAATATTGTAGGGTGCGGAATGAAAACACTCCGGTTTTGCGTCACAATTCCCGTGATGTCAAGACCCCTTAGTATTAAGCAGTATAGGATGTCGCATAAAACCCAGTATTGCAACCCTGCTACTTGTAGAAAGTTAGAGATATAAAACATTATTTTACCCAGGAAACCTCTCCTCTTCTTTCTTACCCCAAATCACCGTTTATTTCGTCTTTTCCCTTAGTAGTTCTCTCTTTCCTCTCCTTGCGTATTTTCACCCCTTTACACTTAGAGCAGCAATCTAGTCGGGGAAACTTTTAACACAAACATGTTTTAACCTTTAAAGTACCAGGGTGTCATCATGATGCGACTGGTAGCCGGATGCAGCAACTGAAAGTGGAAGGGGCTCCAATTCTGTTTCATTTGGGCCGACCACTTCGTCTGAGCGGTTAGCGCGATCAGCTCCATGAAAACAAGCAAGGGCCTCTGACGTACCTGGTACATCATAAGGGCACTGTAACGGTTAATCTTACCTGAACTGGGGGGGGGGGGGGGCACCGGAACTCATCAGTGGTCTCCTTTCGTCTGGAGACTCCCTGGTTCCAGAGCTACTTGTAATTTTTTTTGTGCTGGTTTTAACCCCCCAAAACTACAAATATGGCTGCCAGGAGTCACTAATAGAACGCTGCAATGTCTTGGTATTCTACTGGCTGCCAGAGTGAGCCCTGACCCTGGGGGCCATATTGTTTCCCCAGTTTGCTCGGTGGACCCCCAGTCCAATCTGGGCTCACCACTGCTGAACGGTGAGGTCCCTGGATATTAGGTGTGAAATATAGGTAAACTTAGCTGTAGCTTCTATTATTGTGTTATTGAACCAACATGAAATGATATATGGATGTTATGGCATGTAGGCTTTGCAACCTTTTATTGTGTGTGATCCCTTGGCTTTCATTCAAGCGACAGCTATAGAAATATGCTGTTTAATATCACACACACCGCAGAGATGGTTATACTGTACATCTGTAGTATATTTGGGAAGTTCTGTGAGTTCTAGTTTCCGCAGTATTATTACTTTGAACCTAATGTTCAGGTTTCTCCTTGTGCCGAGAATAAACACTGCTGTAGATCTTCCTCCCAGAGCAATTTCCACAAAGTCAGAAGCCTTACTCGTTCTTGACTGTTCTCGGACTTGCACATGGTTTGTAAGCTGCAAAGCGGCTCTTCAGTAGTTGCCCAAATATATTGTAACCCTCTGCTTCTGGAAGGGCTGCAAACACCTCCCTCAGTAGTACACAACGTGCTCATTTATCAGCGAGCAGGTTAATTTTTCAGGACTTTGCAGTGAAGGGAATATTAATAAAGATTGGATTTACTTGTACTGAGCTAAGCCTGGAATGTGCTTACAGTGCAATAGATTTGTGCTGTTCTGACTTCTACCATTGGAAATCCCCACTCCAATTATTATTCATTGATTTTTATATAACATCAACCATGAAATCAGTGATGTATAATAAAACATTTAGGCATTTTAAAATATATGGAGTGCATTTAAAGTGTGACTTTTTATATAGTTTAAAAAAATCTCACTTCCATATTCACTCTTCCACTGCTGGAGGCCTCTTGGGTAACAGATAGTTTCCCCATTAACTAAGCAGCAATGATATGTGCTGGGTTATAATGTAAATAAGGAGAAAAGCATACACCCTATAGCTCAATTAATCTGTTTTTTAATGTTGAAGGATTATGCCACTCACATAACAACAAGGTCATATCATCCACAATAACCTGAATTTTATCCATTGCCATCGGACTGTTTGACGAACCTGCAGAGAAGCGGATACCGCACGTTTGTCTCTGGCCGTCTCCAACCTCACTCCTCGCGTCTTTGCCCGCAGCCCCACCTGCGCGGTATTTAGTCGTAGCGTATGCGGGATGTAATGTATAATGTAGCTTTTAGAAAACGAGTGTAGTCCTTGCAAAAGTGCCAGGCTCATTGTCTCCGGAGCTGCTGCTGAAAAAGCAAAAAAAGCTCTGGCTCAAGAGACACGCCTGCCACAACATTGATACGTTGGCCATGCTTCTAGACCCCAACAACGATCATCCTCCGGCACAACCGCAGTCACAGACACTCAGCTTGCCCTTTTTCAAAATAGAGATCTATTGGATCGTTTTCTAATGACCTACTGTATGCGATTAGGATGATAAAGTATGGAATGTGGTATTCATTACCCATGGAGACTGTGATGGCAGATACAATAGATATCTTCAAGAAAAAGGTTGGACATCTTTTTAGAAAGGAAAGGTATGCAGGGATATACCACATAAGTAAACATGGGAAGGATGTTGATCCAGGGAGAAATCTGATGGCCAATTATTGGAGTCAGGAAGGAATTTATTTTTCCCCTTATGCGATATCATTAGATGATGTCACTGGGTTTTTTTTTTGTTTGCCTTCCTCTGGATCAATATACTGTAAGTACGGATATAGGATAACGTATCTGTCATCTAAATTTAGCATAGGTTGAACTTGATGGACGTATACTGTATGTCTTTTTTCAACATCATCATCATTATCATCTATTATGTAACTATAAAGGCAATCTAAAAAAAAAACTAAATGGAACCATAATGGCATTAAACTAAACATTAAGGGAACACGATCAGTGTTTAACAAATACAAGCAACATTTCCAGCATGGCTTTGAACAGTTATACCATACCATATTGAATAATGACCTGCAACAGCCTTACAAGTTATCAATCTCAACAAAAAGTTATCAGTAATGTTGTATTCACTGAGATGTGCTGAGCTGCTTTTCCTGTGCGTATTCTGCATGATAATTGTACTTACCCTTGTATACGTCTCACATCTGATAATCATAGCTATGATTATTGCATGATAATTGTAGTTATGGCTCTGTATTTTGTTTTTGAAAGAGCTGTTTTTACTATTGCCGACCTGACTGTGTTATTATGAGATTTTGATCTAGTCTTTTTTTTACCTATTCTAAACTTACTGCTTTCTGATTTTCTTGCATCTTTGTGAAAAATGAAAGCTTTGAGAACCAGGTCTGAACTACAGTCTCCTAATGCCGTACAAAGATGGGAACACTGCCGTTTCATTACGCAAGCCAGATACTCTGCTTAACATGTCTAAGGCCGAGTCCATGGTCCCTGCTGGCGTGCTGAGGCGCGCTGAGGCGCAGGGAAAGCGGGTGCTTTCCCTGGCCTTGCGGTTGCTTACCGCAAACGCTCTCAGCAGCCGTCCGGGGGCGGGCGCGTCACTGGCTGGGGGCGGGCCAGTGACGTCACGGAGCTGGTTCGCCCTCATTGGGCGAACCGCTCACGTGACCGGCCTGTCTCGCCGGCAAGCGGGGGAATTTTAAATTCCCCCAAGACCTGCGCTTCCGCAAGCGCGCGGAAGCGCAGGTGAGCCCCTACTAAAGCCGCTCTAATTGCGGCTTTAGGGGCTCAGTGCTGAGCGGGAGCGCGCGTCAGCACGCTTCCGCCAGCAAGCAGTAAACATGGCCGAGGCCTAAGTGGTTATGCCATGAGGATTACAGGAGGAGCACTCGCATCTGCGACAGAAAGTATGTGGTGCCGTAAATACCTGGCTTCCAACAAACTGCACCAGATGGGAGGGACTATTTCTACATTTGACACCTCCTGCACGCCTTGGCGGAACAAGTCAAATGTGGGCCCTGGTGCAAGCATATGCACTAGGCCCCCTTTTCTGTAGCCCCCCCACAGAGGTGCGGGGCCTTACCCGGTGGCGGAGGAAGCCCACCCAGGAAGACATTACGGAAGTTGGGCTTGACTTCTGGTGTGGCCTAACTTCCGAGCCTGGGAGGGGCGGGGGAGGGAGAGTGGACCCTGAAGAACTGCTGGAATCCTGCTAAGATAAGGGGCGGTATGCGTGGGCCCCTAAAAAGTAACAGCCCTGGTGCAGTTGAACAGGCAGTAGTTCTGCCACTGTCTGCATGCCAAGAAATGGTGCTGTGTGCACCAAAGCACACTTTTCTCTGCGTTTTTACATAGGAGTATATGTATCAAGGCAAAAGCTCTGAGACACAAGATTTGCACCATATACAGTATATCAAAGGGGAAAAAAATCAGATTTTTTCTGCGATACATCAGGTGCACATTGTTTTGCTCCCGCATTGCACCACTTTTGCCTTGACGCATTACTCCCACAGCTTTGAAAGGACTTCCATGTTTCTTTTGGGCAGTTTGGGTAAGGAGCTAAGCTCCTGACCAAAATCCGGCATCACAAATCATCACCTTGTTTAAAAGTGACCCTAATGGAATTGAAAACGGTTTCGTTGTTATGATTTTACTGGTCGGATCATAGAAAGAAATGCAGTTTTGTAACAAGTCAAGTCTCATGTTTACAAGTCAATGTGTGTTGGGACATGCACTGCTTGTACGCATAAGCACGGCAATGCTTTAAGGCAGGCCTGCACAACTCGTAAAGTGCGAAGGGCCGAACTGCTCCAAGGAAAAATAAATTGGGCCGCACGGGTAAAATCATCATCATCATCATCATCATCATCATCTCTCCTCCAGCACCCATCATCATCCTCATATCTCCCCCAGAACCCAACACTATCAACCATTGCGATACTCCCCATCTATCTCTCATACCCCCATCTCTCCCCCTCACCCACACACAATACACCCCTCCACATCAAACACACAATACCCCCCTCCACATCAAACACACAATACCCCCCTACACCCCACACACATCCCACCACCCCCTGCAGCTCACATCCCTCCCCCCTGCAGCTCACATCCCTCTGCCCCCTTGCACCTCACATCCCTCTCCCCCTTGCACCTCACATCCCTCTCCCCCCTTGAACCTCACATCCCTCTCCCCCCCTGAACCTCACATCCCTCTCCCCCCTTGCACCTCACATCCCTCTCCCCCCCCTTGCACCTCACATCCCTCTCCCCCCCTTGCACCTCACATCCCTCTCCCCCCCTTGCACCTCACATCCCTCTCCCCCCCTTGCACCTCACATCACTCTCCCCCCCTTGCACCTCACATCACTCTCCCCCTTGGGTGGGTGACAGTGACTGGGTGACAGTGACTGGGTGGGTGACAGTGACTGGGTGGGTGGGTGACAGTGACTGGGTGGGTGACAGTGACTGGGTGGGTGACAGTGACTGGGTGGATAGGTGGGTGACAGTGACTGGGTGGGTGACAGTGACTGGGTGGGTGACAGTGACTGGGTGGGTGACAGTGACTATGACAGTGACTGGGTGGGTGGGTGACAGTGACTGGGTGGGTGACAGTGACTGGGTGGGTGACAGTGACTGGGTGGGTGACAGTGACGGGGTGGGTGACAGTGACGGGGTGGGACACAGTGACTGGGTGGGACACAGTGACTGGGTGGGACACAGTGACTGGGTGGGACACAGTGACTGGGTGGGACACAGTGACTGGGTGGGTGACAGTGACACTGACAGTGACTGGGTGGGTGGGTGACAGTGACTGGGTGGGTGGGTGACAGTGACTGGGTGGGTGGGTGACAGTGACTGGGTGGATAGGTGGGTGACAGTGACTGGGTGGGTGACAGTGACTGGGTGGGTGACAGTGACGGGGTGGGACACAGTGACTGGGTGGGAAGAGTGACAGGGTGGGACACAGTGACAGGGTGGGACAGTGACTGGGTGGGTGGGTGACTGGGTGGGTGGGTGACAGTGACACTGACAGTGGGTGGGTGGGTGACAGTGACTGGGTGGGTGGGTGACAGTGACTGGGTGACAGGGTGACAGTGACTGGGTGGGTGACAGTGACTGGGTGGGTGACAGTGACTGGGTGGGTGGGTGACAGTGACTGGGTGGGTGACAGTGACTGGGTGGGTGGGTGACAGTGACTTGACAGTGACTGGGTGACAGTGACTTGACAGTGACTGGGTGACAGTGACTGGGTGGGTGGGTGACAGTGGGTGGGTAGGTGACAGTGACTGGGTGGGTGACAGTGACTTGACAGTGACTGGGTGGGTGACAGTGACTGGGTGGGTGACAGTGACTATGACAGTGACTGGGTGGGTGACAGTGACTGGGTGGGTGACAGTGACTGGGTGGGTGACAGTGACGGGGTGGGACACAGTGACTGGGTGGGAACAGTGACTGGGTGGGAAGAGTGACAGGGTGGGACACAGTGACAGGGTGGGACAGTGACTGGGTGGGTGGGTGACTGGGTGGGTGGGTGACAGTGACTGGGTGACAGGGTGACAGTGACTGGGTGGGTGACAGTGACTGGGTGACAGGGTGACAGTGACTGGGTGGGTGACAGTGACTGGGTGGGTGGGTGACAGTGACTGGGTGGGTGGGTGACAGTGACTTGACAGTGACTGGGTGACAGTGACTGGGTGGGTGACAGTGACTTGACAGTGACTGGGTGACAGTGACTGGGTGGGTGGGTGACAGTGGGTGGGTGGGTGACAGTGACTTGGGTGACAGTGACTAACAGTGACTTACCTTGACCCGGGTGGGTGCAGGTTGCCGCCGGACGCTTGCTCCTCCTGCCCCCGATATCCCTGCGGCAGCTGCCCGGGACGGGAGGTGGGCTTGGGGGCGCGGGTTGGGGGAAGGGGGGGGAGGAGGGCACGGGAGGTGAGCTCGTGGGGGACGCGAGAAGCTGGCCGCGGAGGGAAGCGGTGAGAAGCAGGCCGCTGGAGGAGCTGAATTATTTAATTATTACTTCCCCCTCCAGCCCACGTTGGGAGCAGGGGGGGGAGCGGGCCCGCAGAGGAGCTGCATGTTGCTTCCCCTTCCGCCCCGCGTTGGGAGCAGGGAAGGGGGAGGGGAGCGGGCACGCAGAGGAGCTGCATGTTGCTTCCCCTTCCGCCCCGCGTTGGGAGCAGGGAAGGGGGGGGGGACGGAGCGGGCCTAGCGCATGCGCGCCGGGACCGCAGGGAATTGGCGCCATTTTTTTTTCAAAGTTTTTTTTTTTTCAAAGTTTTTTTTTTTTTCAAAAAAAAAATTTTTTCAAAGTTTTTTTTTTTTTTTTAAATCTCATCGAGGGCCACACAGAGAGGCCAGGCGGGCCGCATGCGGCCCGCGGGCCGCGTGTTGTGCAGCCCTGCTTTAAGGGTTTGCCTCACAGCCACAAACAACCTTCACCACCGTGGACACTCACAACATGACAGGCTTTTGCTTTAGCCTTGAAGTTCAGTTTACTCACTCATGGCACTGACGGTAGCTAATACAAGTACAGTTTGCAGCACAGTAACATTTGCTTGGAGGTTCGCAATGAACTGTTAACTGTTACTCTCAGCCCAGGGCCTCTCTTGTCCGAGAAAAGATATTTACAAATATAGATCGGAGAAATATGCGTGATTTTATCCTGTAGAGATGAATACACATAACATTTCTGAGTCAAGGAACGGTGGGTGTTGTAGATGGCAAAATGAGCTGTTACCCCATCTTTTTATTCCCCATTTCTTGTCCTTTTTTCGGGATTTCCAGTAGACTGTTAGTGCTCAGTATTCCACTTCTTGTTTGTTTTTCTTCGTTGGATGGCATTTGCTAGAGATCTTAAATGGCTAAACTGCAGTATAGAAAAGGAAGAATATTAGAAAAAGGATAATTAATGATAGAAAGGAATGGTTATATGTTACCTGCATGGGCATACATAAAGTATTATAATAAAACCCGGGATCTTCTGTGACCATAATAAAGGGGATAAGAATGATAATGTATTCCGTTTACCACATGAACATCAAGTTACAGTAGTTTTCCCTGAACTGCTACCGCGTTTGCTTTCTCTAAGGCTACGCTTATAGTGCCGGCGACGCGCGGCGACGTCAGGCTGCGGTTGCTGGAAAAATCAAATTGAGATGACTTCCAGCGATCGCGACCAAGCCGTCGCTCCGTCGCGTCTACTATAAGCGCACGCGACGGCGGCAATGCATTTGTTTTGAGGCGACGTCGTGTCGCTGTCGCTGTCACCGGCACTATAAGTGCAGCCTAACCCAGGGGTGACCAACTCCAGTCCTCAAGCAACCCCCCTCCCCCACCCACCTCTGAAAAAGCGCGTTGACACGAAACGTACGTCAGGTGGTGCTGCGTGATGACGTCATGTTGCTGACAAGCGGAGGTCTGCTATTCTGTTACTGGTTTACACTACTAAGGATAGGATTGCTACAATATGAGCAAACCTTAAAGAGGCTATAACTGGATACGGCCTAAAGCCGTGCCTCCAGGTTAAAAACGCAATTTGTGTGCCTATAATCGGCCACCTTAAGTGGCGATTGTGCCCGCGACCCGACGGGGTTGTGCGTTTGCAGTGTTATAGCCATGACCTCAATGTTTGTATGTCTGTTTGTTTATGTGCCTTTAGTCTGGCAGCTAATGTTACCATTGTGTGTTTGCTAGCTAATATATAGTGAGCACAGACATTGGTTCATCTCTGCAGGAGATTTATTGTGTTAACTGCAGGTTGAAGGGGGCGCCTGGCTTGACCCCTATCTGTGTATGGATCTGAGCAGCAGCCTATACTATTGGGCTGTTAGAGTGCTTATATATATTATAGACATTCCAAGAACGAGAACTGCCCATGTATTTAGGCACACTGAATTACCATTTCACAGGGAGTCCACACGCTGATATTCACCCCCTCTACTTATACTGACAAGGTTATATACCAACTACAGTATAAGCACAATTCAAACTATTATTCACCATGGCCACATAGCCACTACTAGTATGGCTATGCGCACACTTTATATATTTTAATACAGTATTTTAGACATTTGCACCCTTTTGTTTGTCTCTTCATATATGATTTAGTGCTTGAAGTCTGTCTTATTGTTTTATTATATACAGTTGATATTGGAGTGGTCCTAGCGGAGATCTTATATATTTAAAGGGACTTTTTCATGTCTGATGCACCGGTTACCTACATTCTTTCATGAATGGAAGTTGCAGATTATCTCACTTGGGGTATACATGACCGAGTCTGTATATATAACTTAGCAGGAGAATCCTCTCCAACACATTCCATCATACACTATAGGGTTAACATGTGTTTATCTGTTATATAGTTTAAATATTTATGTTTATAGTTTGTTATTTCTGTGGATTGGACATAGATTTGCCCACACCAATCCTTCCTATAATTATTTTTACTTTATTATTAATTAAAGGGTTTTAAAGATTAATACCATATACATCACAGTGAGTGCATTCAACAGGGAAACGTTTCTCGTTTTGTTTATTATCGCTACATTGTCCCTATTGCACCTCTGTGCTTATTAATTATTTCAATTATACATTAAGGCTGATGCGGGAGTATCGTCCCTTCCCTCCTCCATTTATTTATGTTTTGCTTTATCTAACCCAGGGGTACTCAACTCCAGTCCTCAAGCACCCCCCTCTCTTCCCCCTTCCCCCCACCCCCTCCACAGCAGGTCCGGTTTTCAGGCTATTCCTGCTTCAGCACAGGTGTCTCAATCAGTCCCTGCTTCAGCACAGGTGGCTCAATCAGTCCCTGCTTCAGCACAGGTGACTCAATGAGAGGCTCAGCCTCTGACTGAGCCACCTGTGCTGAAGCTGTGATATCCTGAAACTAAGACCTTTTGGGGTGCTTGAGAACTAAAGTTGAGCGCCCTGATCTAACCAATCCCTAGTAGCAATCAATACCCTGAACCATTGACATAAAGGCATATGTATATTCTGTTTAACTGGTGGCCTGTGGGTTAGATGCACCCCCTAAGGGGATAAATCATGGCCAATTACTCTAAGCAGGCAGCAGAGGAAATCAATAAGATTGATATACACTCAAGAGATGGAGGATTAGCAAAACATGCAAAACACAGAGGGCCATATTTCTTAAGCAGCCCTGAGCCTTAAGATGCTTTAGGGTCCATTCATTTGAATTGGCTGTAAGGTGTCTCATGTCCTGGCACCGTTTAGCCATAGAGACCATACAAGAGGGAGGTGTATAATAATGTTGCAGGACACGTGCTATGTGTGCCCAAAGTAGCCTGCACAGGAAGTCATGGAAGCCGGTTACATTGCTGGTCACTTGGAGGTGAGAAACGTGTGTTGCATACAATGCTTTGCACACCTTTTTAATGACAGAAAACAAGTATTGCAACTGTCCTGTATACCTAGTTCCACTACGGCAGTGTGTATTGTATATTGTCATTTGTTTCTTTTTTGTCATTTGTTTCATGCAAACAGCTTGTGTACTGTAATGAAGAAATACATCTGTCCCTGGGATTTTGCTCCTTGTGTGTATCAGTGGCAGTAACTCAGTCAACTTTGTAATATATAGCTGACTAGGTAGGTAGCCCAATATATGGCTATGTAAGCCACAACACTATTATTTCTTTTACTTACAGAAACTCTTGAGAATTGTATCCTGGGATTTTCTGGTATCTTCAGTCAACTAGAAACAGGAGGCATCCAAAAACCCTTCCCATTGTGCATCCTGCCAACCCTAGCACTGCAGTTTCTGGCTGTAGCATGTCTGGCTTCATCTAACTCCTGGGCATCAGAGTGCCATGATGTATATTGCCAAATATGCAGCCACTTAAGAGTTACCTAGTTAACATTATCCTGGAATTAAGCAATGTTGCTGATAGGGGAAAATGCAGTCTTGCAATTTGTGGCTCTCTGCAGTGTGGCTGAATAGCAGACCCTGCTACATATTGTGTACCAGTGCTTCAATGTCCCGTGGAGCAGCAAAGGGTTAAGCATGTTCCTCATTATAATAGTATAAAGGCATGCAAATATTATCTATGCATGTGAAGTCAATCCCTGTCTAAGGCTGCGCTTATAGTGCCGGAGACGCGACGTCGCCCGAAAACAAACGCATTGCTGCCACCGCATGCGCTTATAGTAAGCGCGATGGCGACAATGCGACCGAGCGATGGAGCCGTCGCGAAAACTGGTAGCCGTCAAAATTTGATTTTTCAAGGGCTGTCGCGTCATGTGACGGCCCTTGAACCAATCAAATGCCCGGAAACCCGCGACGGCGCCGCCCAGCGAAAAATAACTTTCGCCTGTGGCGACGGGTGACGTCACCCGTCGTGTCGCCGTCGACGGCACTATAGGTGTGGCCTAAGGCTGCGCTTATAGTGCCCACGACGGCGCTCGAAAACAAAACAATTGACTCTGTCGCCAGCGCTTATAGTAAGCGCGACGGAGCGTCTGGAAAATTGGTAGCCGGATCTATTTGATTTTTTAGAGACAGTCACCACATGTGACTGTCTATAAACCAATCAAATTGCACGGCCTGCCCCCTTTAGTGACGTCACTGGCAACCGTCGCTAAAAAACTAATTACAACTATCGCGGGTGGCGACGACGACGGGTGACGTCATCGGTCGCGTCGCCGTCGCCAGCGCTATAAGCGCGTCCTAATAGAGGTTGCAGCGCTTTGCAAGAGTTGGAGGTTATTTGCACTGTGGACTCATCAAGACTAAGAATATGTTATAGCAGCTAATTTGCTTGGTGGTTGAAGCACCGGACAGTTTGCAGAAATGAGTTTGCCTTGTAGCAGGGAAGCAGAATTAGACACCACAGCTTTCCTGGGAGCAGTGCTGTGGCCTGTCACATCTAATGTGTACTGAGGCGTGCCACGATCTTTCACATCGCTCCCATTCCTGGCCCGCTTTCCTATATCCCATAGCTTATTATTTTGCTGGGGTCGATGCCGATTCCTTAAATGGCATATCTGAAGCAAAGATAAATAAGAGGTTATTTATAACTTAATAGGGATACGCGCTCTGTTCAACCAAGTGATAACAAAAGGCTGAATTAGGGGTCGGTACAAAAAGGCTGTGATAAGCAAGCTGGTTTATTTTGCTCCTTTTTTCTTGCATTTGACTATTCTCTTTCAGATTAAACGAAAGCAATAGATTGATGCTGACTTAGGATATGTAGGGCTTAAAGACAGCTACATCGGACATGCTTACAAACTAAACTCTAATGGGACATTAAGAAGTTGAGCCCAAAGAGGACCCCAGCTGGCATCTGAGACCATGTCGTTTTTGTTTCAATATAATGCCCTATTTATTCCGATGTATTTTAAACATCCCAAGTTGGGCGCTGAGTTTACACTTGCAGCGCCTGCGTAAGTATTTCGTTTACGAGGGGACTCACAGGGAGATTCACAGTTGATTTACATTGCACTTTAGAATTTTTGTAAATACAATCTGGTATATAGTTCCTTCCATTTACCCAAGTGTTTTAACAAGTATCAGTTAGAGACATGGACGTCATCTGGTAATGTAGGGTGGGAGTCAAAATAATGAAACAGGGTTGAAAGTAGCTAATACTAGAATCAAACCCACAAAACGAACTCCTAACTAGATAACCTTGAAACCCTACTCATGGCTCTGCCATTATTCTGCTTATGCAGGTGTAATACAGAGTAGGTATAGTGTAGTGATCGAGTAGTTGGTTTTCAATACACAAGATTGTTGGATTCACTCCCTGCTTCGGGATGTGAAATTCACAGTAGTTGATAAATCACTGTATCTCCCTGTGCTGTTATTGTTATTAAAATAGCTAGATCATCTCCTTGGTATTTAATGGCACGGCTGTCAAACACTCGGCCCACATGGCAGCTCGATGGAGATGTAAATCAACCATCCTGACAAATGTTCTTGTTAGTTGACCTGCACATGACCGTCTCAGTCTTACCTCCGGGAGCCCCTGAGTTTTAGAAATGCCTACTAGGTCTAGTATCAATATTTGGGGGAAATTAAAGAAGCGACCTGAAGTCAACGAACAAGGTGAGCATTACGGCCCATATTTACTAAGCAATGCTATTTCATAAGACATCGCCTACCACCAGAAGACACCAGCCCATGCACTTGAATGGAAAAGAACCGCATAGTGTCCGAATGATCCCTTTATTCACTGGCTCACAAGCGGTGATGTTGCCGGGGGCTATGTTTTAACCCCAAAATGCCAGGACCATTACATGTTTAGATATGCAGGGTTCAGTGTTTAATGCCCCCCCCCCTGGCAATGCTCATGAGTCAAAGAAGGAAGAAGAGGAAATCGGAGAGCCAGGTGGTACAATGTTACTTCATTTGCTTGAAAATCATGAATGAACTTTTCTTGTTTTAGTTTGCTTTATAAACTGGAGTAAATAAAATAAATAAAATGTTGTGATACCCTAACTCAAGCGCTACACCTATAAATGTGTGACATACACGTGAACAAAACCAACTGTGATTAACAATAGGTAGAAGCTGCCAATGGTTTCCCACAAAGCAAATATCTCAATTTGCATACAGGACCAAGAAAATAAACGGAGGATACCTGGCGCTTAAAGAGTCACTGTGTCCTTTTGAAAACAGTCCAGTCTTTAAAGAGTGTCTCAAAGTCCAAAACTTGAAGTGGATTGCTGTAGTTTTTCTTCACTGCTGCAGCTCTTCAATACACCTGAAATTGATACAAGGGTACACCATTGCGCAGTACTACTGATGTTGGATGTTAACCCCTTACTAACAACTTCCCCAGTGTGGACTGAATACACTTACAGGAGTGTTTCTTTCAGGATACAGTGGAGACAATCTGTGCTTTATTCCCTTTCCGTTCTTATACACCACGATTCCTTTGAGAAAGTGGCGTGCCTACGTCACGAAACGCGTTAGGGTGGGAGGAGCTAGGATCCCGTGTGAGCAGTGCAGTGCAGCATCAGTGTTTGAAAGGTGAGGAGTCTGCCAGAACCCTTGGCTGTAAACCGGAACGCAGCCAGGTGGGGGGAGAGACTCTATCAGAACCAACCGGAGGAGTTATGCTGTGAGAGAGCCCTTCTCATCCGGAGCAAACACAGGAGGCACAAGCTGCGGACGGCATCCTTACGAAGTGTTGTTATGCATGTACATATGTGAGTACATGTGAGTAAATCATCCGTTGTTTTTAGTGCAGGTTTACCAGCCGTTTTATAGGCTTGTTGAAGCCGTTTTTTATAATTAAATTTGTGACCCCATTTGTTTGTTATTGTTCAAATCCTTGTCTGGGGGCTCGTGGAGTTCGGGGGATTCTGGGAATCATGAAATCCCAAGAGACAAAGGAAGCACCCAGGAGATTCGTGGTGTATAAGAACGGAAAGGGAATAAAGCACAGATTGTCTCCACTGTATCCTGAAAGAAACACTCCTGTAAGTGTATTCAGTCCACACTGGGGAAGTTGTTAGTAAGGGGTTAACATCCAACATCAGTAGTACTGCGCAATGGTGTACCCTTGTATCAATTTCAGGTGTATTGAAGAGCTGCAGCAGTGAAGAAAAACTACAGCAATCCACTTCAAGTTTTGGACTTTGAGACACTCTTTAAAGACTGGACTGTTTTCAAAAGGACACAGTGACTCTTTAAGCGCCATGTATCCTCCGTTTATTTTCTTTATAAACTGGAGACTTTAATTATTAGAAAAAGGTTTCAGGTTCCTTGAAGAAGGGCAAGAGTACGGGGTGTGATTCAATGCTTATTGTAATCCCTTCTGTGCCATTGGGTCGAGCCACCTTCTTCACTTCCTGATCCAGTGTTCGCTCTTCGGAGCGATCACGTGACCCGTTCTGGATTTTCCCGGCTGTTGGGCCAGATGTGGCGGGGAGGGGGCGCGGCCACCTTCATTGTGGTATGCGTGGAGCGCCAATCGTGTACGTGTACCGAGGGCCCCTGGGGGTTGGCTCTCTTCTTGACATGTTCCGTACGTCATCAGGGCACTGAATGGGTTAATTGCTACTAATGAGACGTAAATAAAACAAAAAACAACAGAATGGTAAATATGTTCCTAGAGTGGATGTTTTTAGCAGGACATTTAAATGCAAATATGAAGCCTTGAACAAGATGTAATTGTTGAGTTTATATTTGTCCACTATCTCCTATATACATCTCTCTCTCTCTCTCTCTAATAAATATATATATATATATATATATATATATATATATATATATATATATATATATACAGGAATCAAAATGTAATGATAGAATAAGTGCTGGGTATTGAACAAGAGGAAAGGGTCAAAGGATTGTTAGACACACAGTATAAAAATAAACCTGAAGGGCAACTGTGGGTTGCGTCAAAAAGGACAGTGCTAAAAAGCAATACAAACCCTTAAAAAAGAAGTGTTGTATCCATGAACACTTCCTACATGTGAGGCATCATTTGTTGTTGGAAATCATTTTTGACGCACCTCTCATGCTGAATACCTGATTTAAATTAAAACAGAATTATGTGTATTTTTTTTGTTATTTAGAACGAGTATTAGTAAATATAAATTATTACTGTGATATTATTTATAATAGACATACAGTGAAAGTAATACATATTGTTTAACCTAGCAAATTATACTTTTAAGTCTTTTAGTGTTTATGCCTAATTGCATTTGGTGCACTGAAATATTCTTTTATTTTTTATTTTTTAGTACACACATTTACATCTGCACGCTAAGCGCAGTCTATTTCTGAGTCCCAAATCAAATCATTTTTTGACTGTTTGCGACACTTAGTGAATAGGCAGGCGAAAATCCACGGTGGGAGGAGCGAAGCACAGCCGGTCCAGGAAAAAACAATCCAGGGCTAAGCAAATGAACTGAAAATATTATTTATTGTGGGTGCACAGCATGGTGGCGCAAGAATGTACCTCTGACGCATTTCACGCTAAAATAGAGCTTTTTCAAAGAGTATCCAGTGAATAGGTCCCTGCCTTTTAATGGCGTAAAAGAGTGCGAATGGTGTTGCTGGCTTATATTCTACTCATAGCCAGTATACACACAAGTGGTTTTTATTCCGATCACAATCGCAAAACTGAAACGGACAGGCATTTCAAGGACAGTTACAGGGGGCTTCATTTCCTGCGCATGCGCGCTACGCAGTACACCACGCTGATACTCGTGGAGGTCTGACAGCGTTACAGCGCTACAGAGACAGCCCCAGCGCGCGGGACTGGTTTCTGAGGATTGACACTGCCCCTGCATACCCTATTTGATGCCCTACTAAAGAAGTTACGATCGAGACCGGGAACTATTAAAGTTTTTATTCATGTAAATGGTTACTATTGTTTATTGTTTGTGATACACTTCATTTCTCTTATTTTGGTGCGCTCTTGTGTTTTCTTTTTCTTTTAATGGCGTAATCAGGGATTCTCTGGGCTTTTCTTTACTAGATGAACAAAAGAAGTGTGGCATGTGTGTGTATATATGAGGTTTTGCAGCCTTCTCATTAAAGATATTTGATTAACATCACAAAAGCCCTCTAGAGCAGGGGTGAGCGAACTTTCCCCGCTGCGCCCCCCTGCCTGCTCTCCCTCCCTGTTCGCGCACCCCTCCTTACCTTGTTTTCAGCGTCAAATGACACCGGGGGGGTAATGGGACATCACGTTGAAATGGCAACGTGACGTCACGTGACGCTGCAGCGTCATTTGACATTGCGTTGCCATGGCGACATGTTGCAGAAGACAAGGTAAGGGGCATTGCAGAGGCCTCATGCGATCCCCCAGCATTCATTTAAATGCCTTGGGGGAAGAGTGCGGGGCTTCGGCAACCACCGCGCCCCCCTTGAAAAATCTGGCGCCCCCCCAGTTTGCGCATCCCTGATCTAAAGCAGGGCTGTCAAACTTGTGACCCGCCGGACCCTTCTGTCTGGCCCGCACTGGAACATGAGAAGAGAGCTGGTGTGGAGGAGGGGCATGTGTTGCCTCTTCCATGCAGCTCCCGCACTTCACTGCAGTAGGAAATTTTGCGAGGCTTGTCGGCTAATAGGAGTGCCCGGTTAGCATGGCCGCCGACAAGGGGGGACAGCCGGGACAGATGTCCGAGGCCCGGTGGCTGCGGGGGGGGGGGCCTGGCCGGCTGGCGCTGCAGGTTGCGCCCGACCTCTGACCAGGCTTGGCTGCTGATACTCTTGCAGCCGGGCCTCAGCTCTCACTCAACTGCAAGCCTCTTCCACACTCTGTCCCTCCGGTGAGTGGGGGTAATATGAAGAGTGAAAGGTGGGTGTGGTTAATATGAAGAGTGTGAGGTAAGTGGGGGTAATATGAAGAGCGTGAGGTGGGTGGGGGTAATATGAAGAGCGTGAGGTGGGTGGGGGCCTTTTTCAGTGTGTAAGGAGAATTACAAAAGACAAAACAGGGTGTTGAATATCTAAATGTTTTTGTAAGCATTGAAACACAGAGCATTGAAACACAGAGTAGCACAGCAAGCAGCAAATGATCACATTCAACTGAGCACACGGCCTGAAATGTAGGAGGTAAAACCAGGCTTATCATTGCTCATTTGGGAGTTAGTACACAAGGCACAGGACTCACACCCACAGAATCGAGGGACATTTTGTACAGAAGACCTTGTCTTTTTGCCAAATAGTAGCTATGTGAACAGTATCAGATCTTCACTGTAACAAATTTACTAAGGAGACATTCTCCCCTCCACGCAAATGTTGTCTCAAGTACAAAGTCACATTTCCTGCATTTATACCTGTATCATTATAATAAATTGCCCGATGATGTCATCCAGTGGAAACCAACAGTAATCTCAAACGCCTGGTTGATATTCCGAAAATGTAATACAATAAATTGAGTCTGTTTATGAAAGTCATCCGGCTGCAAAATCAGGGACAAAAATAATGTATTCTTTATCAGATTTATAAAGGCTTTAAGCGCCGTCCTTCCTTTGTAACGCTAAACCAAATAACGTGACACCACACAAGGTTGGAAGAAAAGGTCACCGCATAATTTTAACACCCGCTGTAAAAATTAACCAGCCTGCCCGCCAGCCCAGCATGATCCATGTGAAATGGGGGGGGAGATCCTTGCACCAGTGGCCAGCAATTGGCCGTTAGCTCTTCCCCCTGGGGAAGTCTCTTTATACCCTCTCACCCCCTTCCCCTACATGAGAGGGGATAAGCAGCTTTCCACACTCCGTGGGGGAAGGAGGGGTTAGTCAACCCCCCAGCTCACGCCAATCAGGACGTCGCAGCCCTTAAGGAGCCTACGACCCCATTCTGGGGCCTCTGTCTCATCATTAAAGGATAAAATCCCATTGCTGTTAATGGGATTCCTTTTCTTTAATCAACGGGGTATTGTTTATTTGCAACAGTATTCTCCAAGTTTTGCAGATGGGAGTCCCCTGTTGTAGAAATACTTACCAGATGTAGGATCAATATTTTGGGGGAAATGGAAGAAGGCTATCGACAGGCAATGGATGGTTCTGGTTCTTTTGCTCTGGTTTTGCTCAAGTATTGCAGATGGGATAAATAGACCCCTTCACCTTATTTACTTTGCCAATTCACGGTGCAATGCACCAACACTAATGTGTTGGATTGAAGACAGCCTGCATTGTTATAGTTTAATGGAAGCTACTGTATACCATTAAAAGTACTGTTTTTCCTCAGCAAAATGCAGGAAACCAACCCGAGTCCTTAAAGCAGCAAAACGTGACAAATCCTATATGTTTTTATTTATTTTTCTATTAAATCAGTTCTGTCTCCATTTTCATAAACTCCTAATGCCATTTATAATGTTTTTTTTTTAATCTACTGTCCATTCGTTGGTTACTACAGCAACCATTTAGAAAGTCATATCCACTTTCTCTTTTGAAAAAGGCTCTGACAGAAGCACAAACACCTTTTTGAGCTCTGCCCCCTGGCAACAAAGTATCACAAACAGATATGTTGCTGTGTTCCGAACAGCAGCCTGTCTACTCTGGAAGCTGTAATAATAATGTGTTACACTTAGTAATATAAAGTTACATATCAGCTGCAGCATTTCACAGACTGCAGCACAAAGTTAGAAGGCGGCCATTTCGTTAGGCACACAGTTAGGATTTATAACAGGAGCACCAAACGATTGCCAACTTAGGTAAGAATGTAGAATTATACATCGTCACATGCTTTACATATATAAATAAGAAATAAAGGATAAAAGGGGGGGGTGTAGTATTGCTGCTTTACAGACAATCAGCATTCTATATGTTTGTTTTCATTTATCTGTTCAAATCATATAACCGAAAGCAATGCGTGGGTGGCCGATGTAGCAGAAAAAGGGTTAAATGCTGTAATATGGGACACAAATAAGAATTTGCAGCTGCAAGTGTTTCACTTCCCTTGCTTTGTTTTATTTTCAGGAAATTATGCACCGTTCAAAACAATCGTTTATCCTGCCGCTCTGTAATTTCAATACTCGGGCTCCTTAGAGAAGGACGCCCTCTGGGACGAGAAAAAAAAATGTTTATAGAACAGGAAAAGCCCTGTTTGGACTTAGAATAGTGAAATATTAAAAAGAGAGTACCTTTTAACTGCTTCATTGCTGTAAGGACGAGCTACACATTATTATTCTAGAAGGAAGGCTTATTTGTGCCAGCAAAACACCCTGACATTCAAGAAAACATGTGGAGTACCTGGGACTTCAGCTGTATATGTCCATTTACTTTGGGTACAAGCTGAATACTAAAAGAAGTATTCTTAACTGGTTTAGTGGAATTGCTGCATCTGCGTTATTAGGCTTCTCTGTGCAATAGGAAGAAGTTCCAACAGCATCAGGCAAGGCCAGCAGAGATGGATAGCATATGCTGAGTGAGATATATGCGTTTGAACCAATGAATATCTTGTTCATATGCTGAGTAAGATATATGGGTTTGGACCAAGGAATATGTTGTTAATATGCAGATTAAGATATATGGGTTTGGACCAATGAATATGTTGTTAATAGAATATTTATGGGGGTCTTCAAAGATTGAAATTCTATTGCGCATCAGAGTGCTACAGATTACTTCGCAGCTATGATTTGCAGATCTTTCCTTACCATCCTTGGTTAGCTAAGGTGTCCAGGAAACTGTTGTGGGGAGGGAATGTGGGGGTGAGCCCTAATTAGACTCATTTTGAATTGTTTGTTCTCCAGTTACTATTGTTAACCTTCGGAGATTTGGTTTGATCCTGCTCTGTTCTTTGAGGTCACTAGACAAAGGGTGCATTATAGGTGCGACAAACAAATAAAATAGGATTTGTCACACGTCTCTCTGACCTTTACACGTGATTTATGAGGTCTTTTCTGCATCTCAGAGGCTTTAGTAATTACAGTATGTTCACATTTGGACAGTTTAGTTTCATGCCTAACAAATCTATATAACACGCCCTTCTCTTTCCTAGTTCTCTAACTTGATAAACAATTAATACAGTCATTCTGATCTTTAATATCAAAGTACGTGTAATTAGCAGATCTTGTCAGTTAAATGGGCAGTCCCTTCTTGAAATTACCGCTGGCAATAACATGTTTAAGGGGTAAATCAAGGTAATTGATGCCTTTTTTTATACCCACGTATCAGCTTCGTGTTGCATTGCCAGCAACCAACCTCACACTGATGAGACCCAAAACGTCAAAATAGCTGACTCTGAGTAGGTTTACAGGCTCTGTACTTCTTTAACCCAGGCTGTGCTGAAAAGTTGTGTAATGCGGCAGGCATAAGCTTATAGGGTCCCATGTTAAAATGGATAAGAAGTGACAAGGTGTGCTCATTTGCATGTCATTACCCAGAATCCCTGGCTACAGTGGAAGTATTGTATGCCAAACGATAATGGGGAAAGGCAGGGTTGCAGACCTGTCTTAGAAATGCAAATGCACCACAAGGGGTATTTTTATATACTTAAAAAAAAATGCAACAACTGCAAGCATTTTTAGATCTTTACGGTCAGGGTTAAGGTAAGCTGAAAGTTGGGGTCTTGTATACCTTTAGCTCGTCCCTTTGTTAGTGATGTCACTGTGAGTTGAGCTGGAGCTTATCTATCTTCCACAGGCACTGTGAACCCCATTCACCTGAGTGTTCCTCTGATATGGCTGGGGCTGAGGGTAGGGTTGCCCCTCATCTGACATACATTCTGCTTTTCAGATTCTCTAAATGAAAACTTGCTTATTTCCGAAGAGACCAAAATGTTACATTTTTGCTCCAAGCAAAGGTTCCCCTAGTCCAGTCCTCAAGGACCACCAACAGTGGAGGTTTTAAGACTATCCACTCATTAGCACACGTGACCCAGCCACCTGTGCTCAAGCAGGGGTATCCTTAAAACCTGCACTGTTATCGGTCCTTGTGGACTGGAATTGGGAACCTCTGCTCTAAGATGATTACGTTCGGTTTAGGAAGCTGCATGGCACTTCGCCCGTGACGGCCTTCAAAGTGAATATCTGTCAGTAATGATGGCTAACACACTTTAGTACACGCATATTAATAGCCTTTAAAGGGGGCAACCCCACATACTGGGTAAACGTTTATTTTTCAAATAATTTATCAGTGTAATCAGTTTATGATGGTCCAATTGCCCTTAAAGTAGCAATGTAGTGAAAAATTAGTGAATAAAAAGCACTAATATTATAAATGTGTGAATAATATAATGATACAATTACAATGGTCCTTGAAGTCCAGTAGGCTGCCTAACCAGTCTGGCTGATTGTCTCCACGACCAGGATGGAAATGATTACAAAGTAGGCCTGTATGGCGCCAAGGATGACAATCCCAAAGTTAGTAAACGGCAAACCGATAGTTCCGTGGATTCTTCCCGGTCAGTTATGCTGATACGTGGCGCCTGAAGATTCTCACGGCACTCCTGCATACAGTATATGTGGATGGTCAAGACAGAAACAAAGCACCAATAGTGCATTATCTTTGACTAATTGTTCTCAGGTAAACATGACTGCAATTCAAAATGAACTGCACACTGCAGTGCTAAGATGGTAAATTCCTCAAGAATACTATTTATTTGATTTTGTTTAAAAAAAAAACAATAAAATACTGCAATATAATAATATGCTGCAAAGTCAGCTGTGATGTGTATTGAGCTCCTATGGATCCTGATGGGACCAACCCGGTAGTGTTAAAACTGAAATCCTACTTACAATTAGCCCTTCGAACTTGCGCCTTGTAAGTAGGTTTCTTTGAGACTGGAATCTCCCGGCTGTTCACTCCGTGTAGAGCGGTGTCCTCCTCGCGTGTCCGATCGATGGCTGCACGCCTGGGGATCAGACTTTCCCTGCACGGCTGCACCTGATGACGTCGCCGCTCTCCGGATTCGGCGTCCCTAGCCGGACCTAGCGCAGCAGGAGATACACTGTATCCAGCAGCCTGGGCTTCCTGCTGCATGGAACCTGCTGAGTGAGAAGAAGCGCCTCCTCAACATATCATCCACATGTACTGTATGCTGGAGTGCCGTGAGAATCTTCAGGGGCCATGTATCAGCATAACAGACCGGGAAGAAACCACGGAGGAACCATCTGTTTGCAGTCTACTAATTTTGGGATTGTCATCCTTGGTCCTCAAGTAGCAATACTACTTTCCAACTTTTTATTTTATTATCTTATTATTTGTATATGTAAAGCATGTGACGATGTATAATTCTACATTCTTACCCCAGCTGGCGATCGTTTGGGGCTCTTGTTATAAATCTGTCAAAATCCTGATTGTGTGCCTAACATAATGGCTGCTTCAGTCAGTGTCACTCAGCAGGTACAATGAATCCTTATATTACTAAGGTAACATTATCTATTGTTACAGCTAAAATTGCTGCAATAAATTATCCCAAACAGGAAAGTGTTGCAAAGATATTGCACTGCTTGGGAGGTGCGTTAAAACCTGCTATAGAAATCTAAGGGTGCTTTAAACTCATTAACAATGGCATTAAGAATTGAATAAAAACAAAACAAAAAACCCAGTCACTATTATTTAATACGACAGAACTGATTTATATTTTTAAAAAAAAGAAGATATACGATTTCACATTTTGCTGCGTTAAAGTGGCAAATCAAGCTGTTTCTTTTACATTTTTTTAATACAGGATTGAATCAGGGGGGTTCCGGAGCTGAACCTCGTTCATTTCAGCTTCAGGGATCCCCTGCTTCCGGAGATGCATAGCTCTGTAGTGTGTGACGTAGCCGCTCCACGGTTCATGTTATGGACGCCTTTCAAAGCAACCCGGGCCCTGCGGGCCAATAGGAAGCAGTGACGTCATCCGGTGCGGATTCCTATTGGCCCATGTCACAAGGGAGCTTTAAACTGCATAAAACTGCAGATACCTGCTCCGCCTTCACAGGTAAGTATCTTCGGAAGCAGTAAATAAATGTGTTTTCCTTTTCTACGGGTCTGTGGAGTACAGCTACCGATGTTTATCTGTTTAACTAATGATGACTTCATAATTATTTTGCAAACAAAAAGAACAATTAATTTACCTTTGGCAGTCTCATCACCAAGAGAATGTGCAAACACTCCGAGTAATTTCTTTACCATTGTCACAAGTGACCAATACTTTGAACACCTTTACCTTCCGGGATCAATTCACTAGGCAGGACAAAGTAGTGGAATACAATGGGTTTATTCTGGTGAGACTTGCAGACACACAATGATACACACAATGATACACAAAATACAGTAAATACACACTCTACTGGTAGTCTAGGGGGGGGGGGTGGAGTCTCTAGCCTCACTAGGTGCAGGGTGCCTGCTTCAGAAGAAGCTCCACGACCAGGAACACCACGGTACTCTTTTCGGGAGAGAAACCTGGCTTTCCCCTACTGACCGCGATGTAGATGAAAAGTAGAACTTGGTCGGCAGAGAGGAGGCGGCCGGCACAGGCAAGTGCCTAGGGGCGGCAAATTTTGAAATCCGCCGCTGGTAACGCCCCTTCCATTGGGAAAAAAAATGGCAGTTTAAACCTCCTCCCTCCATTAGGGGGGGGGGGCATCAGGAAACCGTTGCAGCTTGCTATTGACACGTGACGAGGGGGTGTAAATATGCAGAAGTATGTATATATCTCCAGAACTTGGTGGCCCCCAGAGTTGAAATGAATGCGGTTCAGCTCAGGGGACCCCTTGCTTCTCACCCATGGAGGGGGTGGCAGGGGGGGAGAGCAGGGTGTAGATTGCTGCTCTAAGGCTATATATGGTGTCCTGTAAATGTGTTCAGATGTGTGAATTCATACAACATGTCTAAATACTCCCTGCTTCACGCAGCGAACACATTTGTTAAAACAAGTCGAATACAGTTTACCCAGCGCACTGTTTGGTATAAGAAAGAGTTCCTGGGCAGAGAACTATTTGCTTTAATAATCACTTTCATCTGGTTCCAGCTGTGTACTTGTAAAGGGAATTCACTACATATCTGCAACCATAACATTCCCTGGAGTGGAAATTAAATAAAAGGGAGCAAAATTGCAACACATTTTGGAATCCAAGAAGGGATAAGCACGAAGGTTGGGCGGCAATCATGATTTACATTTGCTTACTCGCTACGTGTTTTGGCTGCAAAAAAAAAAAAAAACCTCCAACTCGTGTTGGATTGTAGGATTTCAGTTTTGACGTTGTGTTAATTGTGCAACCCCACCCTTTCCTGAGCCTGCAGTGTAATGTGGAACAGTCATTCAACCAGGGGAAATGGCTTTTGGGAATGTAACCTTTGCTAAAATCATTAGAACGCCATAGAATTTCCATCTACATTGTACAGGTGTGACAATGTTGGTGACTCACGGAATATAAGGCATGCACCCTTATTGTAGGCACCATTGGTCTTAACGCTGCAGACCAAGCAATGTCCTACAGTACATGTGTGTTTTTTTGTTTTTTGTTTAATAAATCAGTTTTGTACTATGAGAAAATACTGGTAGCATTGTTTTTTTTAAACAACTCTGAATTACAGTTTTTATGTATTATAATGTAACAAGCCTTTTTTGTTTTTATAGCAACCATTTACAACGTCACATCCCCTTCTTGAGCCCTGCTCTCTTTCTAGCAGTGCACCAATTGTATCTGGTGACTGCCTGGTCACATAATCTTCCCCACAGAACTTTGCATCTTTGGTTCTCTTCTGCTGCACTGACAGCCATTTAGTGAACCCCCAGCCGAATCTTCGCCGATCGCTCACAGGAGAACAGATCGATCGGCAACTTATCTGATTACTTATCATTGTGTGGATTGTGTGTGCAGCCGGACGCAGAAGTTCCAGTGCGGGTCAATTGTCCCAGCTCTCCACCCCGTTTGAAGATGTTACCTTAACACGTTTAACATGCATATGGACATTATGGGCCTTATTTTATAGACACCAAAGCACCTTATGCACCTTGAGAAAGAGCGGGTAGCTCGAAACGCGTTGGTGGGGGCTTTAGGGCTCGTTTTTTGTACCCATGCACTGATCCATTAAAACGGCTTTTATTTTGGGACCCACTCTCTGGTAGTTCTTTTGTTTCAGTAGTGCTCCATTTCTCCTTCATCAGCTCTATTGGATCTTGCGGAGTACCGGAAGCACACACCTGTGGAGGCATATCTCACCGGAGATCAACACACAGTGAGTTATTCCACTCTTTTATACACCCCAGCTATCCACATCGATGCTTCATGCCTGGACACTAGCAAGTGTGAGTTCTCACTAATCAAGAGGTGGAACTCTATCCAGTTTATCGATATATAGTGGATCTGGTATATTCATCATTTTATGGTTGGCCACATCATTTATGTGGGATACTTCAAGGATACATCATACTGCATTTATGCCATTATGAGCTTATATAGCTTTTGTGATCTATGTTGAGCACCATACAGCTTTTTGTTTTTAGAGATGGGGCCTGGCAGCAAACATAGGCCCTGCAGCCGGACGCAGAAGTTCCAGCGCGGGGCAATTGTCCCAGCTCTCCACCCCCCTGTTGGCGGCCCTGTTTGAAGATGTTACCCAACACGTTTAACATACATGGACATTATGGGCCTTATTTTATAGAAACCAAAGCGGCTGTTTTGGGACGGAAAACCCTATTGACTTCAGTGGGGATTTCAGGCCAGCAACAGTTCCAAAGAACCACTTCAGGGGATGGAGAATTAAAAGATCTAGCATAATTAAATCTGGAAAAAGCAGAGATCTGTGTTTTTGTCACGGGAAAAAATACTGGAAAGCATTGAGATTTATTACTAATCCCTCAACAGCATCAAAGCGCCAATTCTACTTTTTCTAACTCGGTTGATGTTTTAGATCACAGCTCTTCAACCAGCATCCCATAAGGGACATATGAGAATATACAGTAGGAGTAGAAGGGCCACAAAAATATCATAATATAATTTAATTATATATACATAAATATAATTACATTTAAATGCATGCAAAATGTGGACGTTTCATTTTTTTTTCATCTGTACCATAAATATCTGTACAATACCTTACAACAGCGGTGCGCAAAGTGGGGGGCGCGAGAATCTCTAGAGGGGGCGCGGCGGTTACAGAGGTCCCGCGCTCTTCCCCACGGCATTTAATTTAAATGCCGGGGGGGGAGGCTTGAGGCCTCTGAAACTCTCTTACCTGGTCTCTGCCCGGTCTTCGGCGACCGCCATGGCAACGCGGCGTCAAGTGAGGTGACCCGTGACGTCATTTGACGCCGAGTCTTAGGAGAGGGGGCGCAAACGCTGCGGCTCCCGGCAGGGGGGCCGCAGCTCGAGAATTTTGCGCACCCCTGCCTTACAAGTTATAGCGTGAACAAAATTGCACTTAGCTGCCTGAGTAACTACAATGTAATTGTAAGAAGCAAACACTTTGCAGGCTGCATTTGACCTGAGAGCCAAAAGTTGAGGGGCCCTGTTTTAGATCATAGCAGAAAAAAGGTTTGCACTGTTCCAGAATGAGCTAGAGTAACTGCTATTGAAACAGTGTCACTGTCCTTGATACGTAGGGACAGTTGGCCAACATAATCATACGAGATCAAGCTTAGAAGTCTGTGCTACATACTCTGTACATTGTCTGAGTAACTAAGCACTTCTATGTGAAATATACTGAAAATCCAGACTTGCTTGTGTGGTTACCCTATTACTATAGCCTTTGAATCTGTTTATTTGCACCTACACCTTCTGCCTCAAATGCAGTCACCTCTTTCTTTGCACTGTGCAGAATTACATAGATGATGTCTGTTTAAAAAAAAAAAAACAAATCTGCCTTTTTAGTGCCAGAAAGGGTATGACATGCTCTTCCTTCCTTTCTACTTGACACTCAGTTGTATTATTCTTCGCTTGAATGGCAGAAAAGCCACAGGAAGTTGCCTGTTAAGTGGTTATCGTGGGTCTCCAACTTCCTTTCTTGTTGCACATTAAACGCGGTTAAGAAGCTGATTCACCACAAGGTGCGGAACTGATTTTCTGTCGGAGTCTGCAGATCAAAAGGAGCAATCAGGAGAAAGCGTTTGGAGCTGTGAAACATTTAAACTCCCTAAAAGTCTTTGGACACTTAACATTTGTGCATAAACAGAACATGTTTTACCATTTTCCATATATACTTACTGGGTAAAGCTATAAGTTACCCTTAAATTGGCTTAAAGGAGCCGTCCAAGCTCTTTGTTTTTTTTAACCCAGGATTGAAGCAGGAGGTCTCCAAAGCTGAACCCCATAAATGTCAGCTCTGGGGACTCCTGCTTCCAGAGATATGTACCTCTGTTAGGCCGCGCTTATAGTGCTGGCGACGGCAACGCAACCGATGACGTCACCCATCGCCACTAGCGAAAGTTGTAATTCAATTTGCAGTGACGGCACTATAAGCGCAGCCTAGTAGGTGCGGGTTGCTGCTCCGGTTGAGCTAGCTGAGCTTCAACGTGTAAAGTTCCCATGTCAAGTGGATCAATAGAAAGCCAAACCTGATGACATCACGGCTTCCTATTGGCCCGCAGGGCACGGTAGCTTAGAAAAGCGGACAAAACATGAACCCTGGTAGTCGAGCAGAGCAGCTACCGGCACCCCCTATGGAGGTCGGTATATCCGGAAGCAGGAGGTCCCACTTGACACGGGAACTTTAAACTTTGGAGCAGCTACCAGCACCTTATACAGAGGTAAGCATCTCTGGAAGCAGGGGTCCAGGGGTCCCCAGAGCTGACATTAATGTTTTTTTTAAACCGCAATTCCAGCTGTTAATGTTTTGTGTGTCTGTAGATGTGTAGCACTCCCCCCAGAAGCCTATATGAGTTTAATTCATGTGTTAGTAGCTTGCCCCTCTGAGCATGTCCTGCTCTTTAAAAATAAAAATCTATTCTTAAATAATTACGATTTACTTAATCTCTAGCTCCGGAGGTTACCATGGTAACCTTTAGACAAGCACTGGGTTTTGAGGAGAGCTTCATTTTAACCTCCCAGACACTTACTATTTCAAACTCTTGTATCTCCTGATCGAAGCATCAGATTTTAAAAATTAAATCGGTTTGGAAAGAAAGAGATGTCCTAAAATAAGTAAAAAAAATGGTGATTAGCGTGCAGTTCTGCTTTAAATGCCTTAAACATCATACAAGGTGTACTAAATTATTTGTTTTATTGTGGATATTTTGTACATTAATGTTAGTGAATCGAGAAAGCTATAGCAATTCCACATTTGCATTAACTTTGAGAGGTTTTTTTTGTGTATTTTTTTGATAAAACACAATTGTAACATGGCTTTTCCGCTGTCTAAAAGGCTTCCAAAATAATGCCTGTCTTTTGCTGATGAGTCCAGCAGGGAGCTGGTTAATTTCAGCAGTAGTTAATTGACCAGTCTCTATGTGGCTCATCAAGCAGGCTTAAAAGCCTGCTACACAGATTGCTAAGAATCTCTAGCACAGGGAGAGTCTGTGCTGCTAGAGAGATCGCAGGCAGCATCGGCCCCTTGGAACCTGCCAGAGGGATCACACCACAGACAACAGCACAGACCCTGGACTGACATGGAGAGCACCCTGCCTACAGGGACCTCTCTTTGGACTGTGTCAAAGGTTGGTAAGATAGGTACTGCTGAATGCTAGTCGGTCCCCTGCATGGGGTTAGGACTGGTTATTGTTTCCTGTTCTCATTTGTTTGTTGATTTGAAGCTGGTTTCAGCTTAAAGCTGCTGGCTAATAAAGCCTATGTTTATTTCCCCCTAAAAATGTCTCTGGTGTTTTACCCTCTCCTACAACGAGGTACTGTTGTTTTTTAGGGATTCCTGTAAAAAATTATGTTTATTAATATTTCCCCATCATAGATTTCATACTGACATAATGTGATCAGAAAAGAAAGGGGGAAATATGTATAAAACACATTTTTAGGGTGTTGGGAACTGAAGCTGCAAGTGCTTATTTACAGACTGCAGAGCAAAGCAGCTTTGTGTGACCTTGGGCAAAACTACTCTGGGCTTATATACAGATTGTGGTGTAAATCAGCTTTCAGATGTATTTTGTAGCTTACAAACGCTTTGTTTCGCAACCATCTTGTATTTTTTGTAGACGTTAAATAACATGGGTTCCAGGGCAAAACCAAACTGCAGGGACATGCTCTGCATTGCGAAGCAGCTGAAAGGGTTAAAATAAAATACAAATTCTGCTTTCATTGAATATAACTCTGGCTAACTTTGGGCAACTTAAAAATAATCAACACAGATAAAAAATATCTTGGTAAGGGAAGTGATCAAGGTTTGGTAGTACTAAGGGACATCTGTAGCATTACATTTTTGGTGAAGGCGTTCTTAGGCCGGGTCCATGCTTAGCGCGACCACGCGTGGCCGAACAAAAGACTGTGCCTCTGTGAGGCAGGCCGTAGAGCGCGCGACCGCCAAGCAGACAAAATCATTTGATGCCAATGAGGGCGAACCGTTCATGTGATGTCACGGCTCCACCTCCAACACGCCTCCCAGCCGCTTCTCCTCCAGATCCCCAGTTTACGGATCTCCTCTGCCGTAGTTGCGCGTGACGCCATGCGCGCGCCCCTAGCATGGCCTCGGCCTAAGGGTTTGACTTATTTTAACAGCATTATGGTCTGTTCTAAAATCATACAGTCTTAGCGAGCTCAAAACCCAAACCCACTGCATTGTGTGTATATGTTTGTTTGTGTCAATTGGAGTGCTACTGGGAGAGTAACCAAGTATACATTAGACAAAGAAGCCTCAATGCTACATCCGATATGACAAATGAGTTAGTTCATTACTATCTGTTTTTTCTGTTTATTCTTCCCATAAGTATGGGTCATTTAGTAAAATCCGTTGGTCAAAACATGTGAAACTTGCAACCAGGTCAAAGTAGACCACATCAGCAGCTCCTACACCACCAATGTTCTGAAATCAGTGTCAACATTTATTCTACCAATGTATAAGAGGTCAATGGATTGTTTGAATGCTTAGGATCGGCTTAGTTTGCTTTGCAACCATTGCATGGCATTTCGGGCCAAAAGAGGCAAGAAAGAAAGAAGCAGGGTTCCCACTGACATTGTACACCTAGAGTTGGTCAAACGGTTACACTGACGTGACTATACCATGACTCTCCATGGAGAAGAGGCAGAGATAGAACACCATTTATAGGGAACCAATGCAGACGTTCCAATCGTTAAACAATGTCTCACTGCTCAGTGCCTCGGCATGTCATTGTTTAACTTAATGAGACATTAAATGGATTTAACTGCTCAATTCCACATTAGAGCCTAGAAAGCTTTGTGTATTTTTAATGGAGCCCTTGTTCAAACTGTTACTGCAATAAATTGTTAGGATTACCCTGGCAATTAAAATATCATCTCTAAGTATAAGATAGCCTGATGGTATTTGAAGCCCCGAGGCACTCAACTACATTCGGAAATCAGGGCTAATTGGTGGTATGACTAGTCTAATACTAATGGGACCGGTGATATTGAATTGATATTAAAATGTGTTTGGCTATTGTTGGGCTTAAAAACGACTCGTTTTTTTTTCTTCTTCTGGTTCTGTCAGAATGTCTTATTTTGCTTCTTCTCACTCTTCTCTGCTCTCTGTTGCTTAGTTGTCACAGCCAATTTGCTTCCCAGATATCTGGCCAAGGTGCTCCAGGGCCTGCACTATGGATCACGGTGTTTTTTCTTCTTTTTTATTGATTTTTTTGGGTGAGATTTTGCTGTGCAAAGCGGAGCTGTTCAGGAGCTCAGTCGCCTGCTCACTGGTGCCATACCGGAAGTCTCCTGTCGCAATGTCTTATCAGGAACTGTTTTGCTGCAGTGAGTTTGGGGTACAAGTGGTTAATTGCTGTTATACACCTTAGGGGTTAAAGCCTTCTTATAAATCTTCTGCAGTTAAACACACGATAGCGTTACACATGACCAAGGCTTGGTGAATAAGGGGACTTGCTTGTCAGTCTGTGCCAGGTCTGACCACAGATATCCCGGGGCCCAGAGGGGTCAGGAGGGGCGGTGCTTACATGTTTTTTGAGGGGAGGCTGAAGAAGGGTGGTTGAGGGCTAGGGGAAGGTGAGTAGTTGAGCGCGGAGAGGGAAAGAGAGGGGTGGTTTAGGCTTGTCCTACAACGTGTTGAGCAGGAGGTACTACTGCCTGTGTGCAAAGCCCATAACCGTAGGGCACCTACTGTGTTTTTGCGATTGACAATATCTAAGAAGATTTGTTAAATCTTCTGCTTTTGATTTATGTTATATGAAGAGTGTTTTGAGCAGAGCCCGAATTTCCCAATTGGGGGCCCTAGGCTAAGAATCAACGCCCCCCCACCACTCCCTCACCCTTCTACCCCTGCAAAAAAAATGTTGTCATCTACACCAATGCCGTCTCAAAACGAAAGCGCTGCTGCGCCATTATTTACAGAAGAGCCATTACCAGCGAGCCACATGCCACTGCCGTCAGGGTTTAAAAATAGGGTTTAAACTCCGTTTGAAGTTGGGGTTTAATGAAAATCTTTTGATAACAACGGCAGCTTGCAACAATTAAAAACAATGTGCCGATTACACCGTCGACAAACTGGCCCCCCACAGATAAATAATGTGCGGTGATTTATGCCTTCGCCGGTAATTTTAGTTCGACAAACCACCGCCGCTAATTTTCTGGCGGCGCACATGTCTAGGGCCAGAATGTAGGGAAGGGAAGAGAGGCGGGTGGATTTCAGAATGTTTGAGCTATGCTAAAAACTAAAGGTCAAGGTGGCCCAGCCAGGGGCCCCTAAAGTTCAGGGGTCATAGGCCTGGGCCTAACAGTCCTATTGGGAAATCGGACTCTGGTTTTGAATGTGCACGTTGTCTTGCCTATGTATAATAGGCCACAATGGCATCTAATCAAATATATCACGCGAGTGGTGGAACAGGTAATTCTGGTCCGAATATTGTATTAGTTGCTATTGTGTGCATGGCAAAAATAGTTGTTTTGAATTATACAGTTGCAGACGGAGCAGTGTTTGTCTCATATCTGTGTGCGTCATCTGCTCTGACAAGCCAAACTTGTACCTCCCTTATATGCTAGAAGTGGTGGTTCTCTACAGATGGGAACTAAAGTGGGTGGTTGATGTGCCAATATTTAAAATTAATTTACTGATATAGTAACTCGCCTGTGAATACGTGAAAGTAAAGACTGACCTCTCCATTTTCTTTTTGTTGGACAGATGCTCTGGAGCCTTGTGGGTTTTTAACCCATTTATAGCCTGGTCAAGTTTTTCCGGGTGATATCCTCCCTAGTGACACCAGCAAGCTTCAGGTGACAGACATACACTCACTCACAGAGAGTAGATAAGTGACTGTCATGTACCATGCACTGTCTTATATACCCCAAATTGAGTGATGTCATAGAGCACATTAGTAACATCAGCAGTAACATCAACAAGTCACATTTGCTATGTAAGTTTTCGCTAATATAAAAAAAATATTTTCCCTATGTTTGTTCTACTAAAGAGAACCAAGCAGGCAGTAAAACTGATTAAAACTTTGGTTACCCAAATTTGTATGTACAGTAAGTATAAAGCACCATCAGAACTGCACAGTCCACGGTGTGGCATGGACTGTGTAAGATGTGTAGGATCTGCCTTCTAATGGCAACTTTCCCCCAAAAATTGCAGCTGCACAGATCGCTGTAAGCATCTGCACCTTTAAACAAAATATTCACTGAAACCTTGTTAAAAGAAGACTATTAAAAGAACACTGTGGCATGTCTGTGCAACAAGTTATTCCTTTCACAGTTTTATACTGATCTTAATGGGGAAAAAAGGAATTCAGTTGGGTATTCACTGGAAAAAACAAATATTCATTAGATGAAATACCTTATAAGCTCTTAGAAACAATTCTAATGTATCTCTACCCCACCCTTGGTACAGAGGGCTAAGCTTGCAAATGTGATCATATCGATATGTTATTTTAGCTTTTGGTGAAAGCGTGTTTGGTCGAATGTAGGAGATAAGGCCAGGGACTGATATAGATGGAGCCATGGGGAGAATCAAGAATTTAGATATTAAGGTAAACATCAAAGAGGTTGGGGACATTGGCTAGCTTGGCAATTCTAAATGCAATAAAAGATGCAAACAAATCTCAAGTGTGTGAATAACAGAGAATAAGATTAAAATGTATTCATTAATTGCATAATAATAGTTTGGTCCATGTTGACCTTCATCTGGCATTGAACTATACTAAATACACACCAGTCCTAAGGAGTATCATGTTGTAGGGACTGAAGAGAACAACAAACTATAGTCTGAGGAATAGATTACAAAGGTTACATATTTTGGAGAGATGTCAGTAATTGTAAGGGAAATGATCTGGCATTGTCTGAAAAACGTTGAATATCAAGACATAATGGCGAGTAGTGGTCATCTAGACTAGTTTGATGGATTTCACTAAGGGATCCATTTATTTCAGAAAAATAGAGATTGACAACCTAGTAAACGGGTTTTTGATATATGTGAATGCAGATACAATTTGGAATTCCCATGACTAAACAGGAGACTGAAGTTAACATGCAAGAGATTAGAATAATGCAGCTTTGTCGAATACTGTAATAGGGGTCTATTAATAGTTGTGATTATAGAGAATGAAGAAATAGACAATTCCAAACAGATACAGAAATAGTCTAATGGAAGAAAACATGTTTGATGGAAGAGGGGGTCTTGCGGAAAGGGGATGCTGGAGAAAGAGTATAAATAAATGAGGAGAATCGATGGAGGAAGACTGTGTGAGGGTCAATACAATATCCAAGAACTATGAGAGGTAAGTGAATGGTATGAACAAGCTTTAAAGATACAGGAAGAATGAGTGGCTCAGTGAGTCAAGACACTGACTGCCACTGAGTTTGAAGCAGGGGAACCTGGTTCAATTCCCGGTGTCAGGTCCTTATGACCTTGGGCAAATCACTTTATCTCCCTGTGCCTCAGGCACCAAAAAAACAGGGACCTGTGCCTGCAAAATGTCTCTGTAAAGCGGTACGTAAAACTAGCAGCGCTATACAAGAACATGCTATTATTATCGGATGGGAAGAAAAAACGGAAGTGAAAATGACGATGGAACATCACACAAATGAATGCTGATGGGTGGTTCAGGAATCAGAAAAGGAAAAAGATGATCAATAAATAGGCAATTCAGGAAGCAATACGCGGCATTCTGATGTTATTTCCTCATGCTATCCTTTTAATCTAAGGTCCTCATACCACGTGTATTTTACATTTAGAACAGTGTTTTAATTTGTGTAGAACAGCTGTGGCCAACTCCAGTCCTCAAGGGCCACCAACAGGTCATATGTTAAGGATATCCCTGCTTCAACACAAGCGGCTCAATCAGTTGCTCAGTTGTTGACTGTGCTGAAGCAGGGGTATCCTTAAAAACTGATAGTTGGTGGCCGTTGAGGACTGGAGTTGGCCACCCATGCTGTTGAACATACCAAACTCCCATTGTATTTAGTCAGAAGAACTCCCATAGAGAGCACTCCTTTAAGCAAGTCACATTTTTGAAAGCCTATCCCAAAATAAGTATTCCGCTAAAGTGGGTTAGGCGTTAGCAAAATGTTATTTTCATTAAACTGCATTGTTTTACATTGGATTCAGGAATGTGTCCTCTTAACCCATCTCTGTTACTTGGATAAAGTAAAATGCAGAATGTTCCTTCTACAGCAATGCTGGGCCAGTGGCGTGACCTAAATATGTTCCAATCACATGTAACATGTCCCCAAGGGCTGCACATGCCTCTTTACCACAGTTATAAGATAAGTAACCAAACTAGCTTAAAAATAAACTATTAAATATCCTGTGTAATAGCATGTTGTACATGTCTGTGCACCAAAAACAGCATTCACGGGAGGAGTGGCTCAGTGAGTAACGACACCGACACGGCAAACATGGCACTGAGTTAGAAGTAGGAGAACCTGGATCAATTCCCGGTGTCAGCTCCTTGTGACGTTGGGCAAGTCACTTTATCTCCCTGTGCCTCAGGTACCAAAAACATACAGTAGATTGTAAACTCATCTGAGCAGGGCTTGTGTCTGTAAAATCCCGTGTACCGTGTACTATACTGTAATTGTTGAGCGCTTTCAGTCTCATTGGGAGAAAAGTGCTTTATGAAAGTTATTGTTATTTAAAGTAGCCGTATTGGTACCAGATGAAATGTAGATGATACATTGTAGGTTGTGCTACCTTCTAGTAAACCTAGACCAACATTGGAATTCTTCATTAATCAAATCATAGTGTCCACATGGCTGAGAGACCTGTTTCATAAACTCTTAAAAGATATTTCAATTTACAACAAATATACTAAGTCATAATACAAGTGACAGAGTGACCATTCCAGACTAACATGGAATCCTTGGGCTGCAAGATGTCCACCACGATTCTACAAATTCTGTACATATAAAACTAGGGTTGTCACATTGAAGTTTTTATAATACGGGATGCCAAAATCCAGTATGAAAGTGTGATGTCATAAGGAGTGATGCTTCGAGCTAAAAGGTATCTCTCATCTGAGCGCTATATTCTTCGGTTTTTACCATCTCTGCTCTTGGCCGGGCAGGGAAAGATGCACACTGAAAAAGTAACGCCTATAGGGTTAGGTGTCAATGTATTTTGAGATAACCAGGCAGTGTCCTAACTTTATTATTTCAATAATTTAGTAAGGCGACATCTATCAGAAAAGGTAACTATTACACTCAAGTAGAAATCTATTACGTTTTTATGACTGATTTGATTAGAGTCATTTTAGATTCAGGCATTTCCCGTCAAGGATTATGCGTCCTGACAGACCTTTCACGGACAAGAGGACAAGTCAATGAAATAAGGGACATTCCCATATATACGGAAGTCTGGCGACCCGATGTTAAGCAAACTTACTTAACAATGTTTTACTAAGTAACCGAAATGGTAAAAAGACAATTACTATTTCTGGAGCGTAGCTACATTTAGGCAAAAAAGCATTGGCTTACATTATCTACAGTATGTATAACGATGAATGAGCATTTTACGTGTGTGTGTGCGCAAATCTGTGTGTATTAATATACTGTACATGTATATATCAGTGTGTCTGTGTTTATACTGTGTGTATCAGTGCCTTTGTGTATTTATCAGAGTCTGTGTCTATCAGTGTGTAACGGTGTTTCCACCACCCTCTGGAAGATACCCCTGTTACCAGGTGTATGGTGCATGCTACCTGTTGGCTCACAGAATGCTGAGTTGTCCGCCGATGGTTGTGGGGGCTGCAGGAAAGGATTCTGGGGTATATACCCGACATTTACTCCATGGTACACAGCGCCTCCATCTGCCGTAAGCTCCAGATGTATGGGGGCAATCGCCTACAGTAGAAACGCTTACCTCTCCCCCAGTAAGGTCACACACCCGGCCGGAGGTATATTCAACTGGAACCGGTTTTATTCTTCTGTACACACACCGTATCAAGACAGGCCCTGTCCAATACAGTCACTATTCTGGTCTCCAAACTTAGGATTGTCCCTGGACCTTCACTACGGGTCAAGGGCACCCGCAGCAGTCCCAGCTCTTCTCTAGCCCTCTAGCAAGACCAGGGGAAAAGGTGATCACTCCCCCTCCCCCTTAGGGAAGAGGACCAGGCCCTTCCAGTGTCTGGTGTGATCCTTTATCTCTCTCACGGTAGAGAGACACTAAAGAATTTTGGGTTGGAACTCCCTTAAGTACAGTAGGGGGAAGGTACCAGGTCTGAAACCATGATTGGGCAGAACCCAGGTCTAGTCATACCTCCTCCCCTGTCACTCAAGGGAAGCTGCCTGTGTTGGGAAAACCCATAATTGGTACTGGCACTGCCAGCTCTTACCAGGGCTTGCATGCCAGCGAGGGCAGACTAGTAGCTACACCAGGCATGGCTACAAGTGTTTTCAGGTGTGTACTGTGTGTTCATCAGTGATTTAGATTGTCTTAAAAGTTAAATTCCTCCACAAAAGTTTTTTGAGAGAGAATTGCTCAGTTCTGTATTTTTGATTCTCTTTTATATCTCAAACTAAACAACATAAATAAAAAATGTTTATTTAAATGAAGGAAAGTATGGCCATCTTGTTCTATCCCTCTCAATAAAGTACATTTAAATCTGATTACGCCCATTATCTTGACTTGGTGATTGCACACCTGTTTCTGCATTAACTTGTACCGGCGTTTGATGGATCTGCCAGTGCAGGGCCACCAACAGGCCAGGTTTAAAGGATATCCATACTTCAGCACAGGTGGCTCAGTCAACGACAGTCATCTGTGCTGAAGCAGGGATATCCTTTAAACCTGGCCTGTTGGTCGCCCTTGGGGACTGGAGTTGGCCACCCCTGTGCCAGTGTATTGTTAAGATAAGCTTAATTTCCTAATGATCACTGTATAAATACAAGCA
This sequence comes from Ascaphus truei, assembly GCF_040206685.1. NCBI lineage: Eukaryota > Metazoa > Chordata > Amphibia > Anura > Ascaphidae > Ascaphus > Ascaphus truei. The sequence continues at coordinate 22,041,599 of NC_134500.1, forward strand.
GAATATGGTTCTTGAATGTTTATTTTTAATGCACAGCTGTGAATTAAGGCAGGCACTTCCTCATAGGTGAGACGGAAGAGAGAAAAAAGTGTGAAATATTTTATCAGCCTGATAAAAGCAGTTACTTTAAATGACCTTAACCTCTTACCTGCTGGAAGAGCCTTTAGCACATTTTCATTTTGACAACAAACCAACGAGATGTTCTTGTTGACCTGTAACATTTGCATATTTCGCAAATGTTGGACTACGTTCAAATATTATAAATTCCTATGTTCCTTGACTCCCCCAAAGGATTCTTTCAGCCCCTCTGCTTCAGAAACGAGTCTATCCAAGTACTGTGAGGGATGTGTATCCAACACATTTTTTCAAAATTACATAGCGGCATGTTGACTGACAGTTGTTCATAAATCATAATTCAAATCTTCAGCATCTGCTTCTAATGTAATGGTTATTTTTTGTTTGATATGGTGCAAGGCTCTTAGCCAAAGAAGGCCAATGTTGGCTTACTTACTTCAATTTAAGAGATACCAGTAAAATGAGAAAACTGACACTGAACCATGCAGACACGGGACTATAACATTCATAACATATATATATATATATATATATATATATATATATATATATATATATATATAAATAAATAAATATGTTAACTTCTTTCTTGACTCTTCCATTTGTTCCATATAATCACTTTCCATATTGGGTTCTAATGCATATATTCGAAATAAAGGCAAAGGACCTTGACACGTGTGGATAAAATACTGTATACACTAACTAGTACAGCTCAACCCCCTTATAACGCTGTGCTTGGGGTCCAAAGAATCACAACGCGCTATAAGCGTTAGAAATAATGTACAATTGTATGCACTGTACAATAAAGTATTTAAGATACCAATAATCATGTTGTAAAGTATTCATAATTACGAAAATTGGGAGCCACGCTTGCATCGCGTTATAAGCAGATTCGTGTTGTAACGGATCGCGTTATAACGGGGTTGAGCTGCAATAATATTGTGTACGCCTGTCTCTAATTGTACTACTTACATCCACCGGTGTGGTGTCGTCTTCACCATGCTTGCTGAGATTTAACCAGTTTTCGGCTGAAATTCCCCACTGAAATTAATGGGGAATGTCAGTGGAAAATGGACTGATCCTTAGGGACCATTGTTTACATCCATAGTTATAGCATTTCCCCTTGTACTGACCTTGAATTTTCTTGTTTTTCATTTTGCAGAATCCACAATTTGGTCAACACAACATATATATATATATATATATATATATATATATATATATATATATATATATATATATATATATATATATATATATATATATATATATATATATATATATATATATATATATATATATATATATATATATATATATATATATATATATACTGTACACACGCTCTTTCCTGCAGCATTATGTGAAAGATAGAGGGATATGTGCATTATTTACTCTTACTCTTGTATTTTATTCCATACAGTTCAGTAAAATGCTATAGAACAATGGAGACAATAATTATAACACTTTTTTTTGAGCATTAGGCCTCACTATTTACTTTTCTTATATATGTAGCTATTGTTACAGCCAATGAATTCACCCCTTAAAAATCATTGGTTTTGGACACTTTGGATATGTACAGAATGACATAATAATAGGAATAAGAGCTTTATGCATAAAAGTAGGAGTCCCTGCACCGAAGAGCTTACAATCTAAGTGGTAAGTAGTGAGAACTTACAGAGACAGGAGAGTGATATCCAGATCTTTCTCCTCTCCATATCACACATCTTTGGCTTACATTTTCCAAGTCTACCAAGAGGAATTTTAAGTGTTTTTTTTTTCCCCACAAGACAACTTTAAATTCTTAGTACCAGTTTGGAGGGGGGTGGGGGGGGGGGGCACCTGTCTAGAGGGTGTGTGGGAGAGTCGCATACAATCAGTAATGCAGCTTGGATATGTCCAGGATGACGTCAAGCAGGTTATTCATTGTTGAGGCCCCAGCGTGGCAAAGAAGGGAGGATCATTCTTTGCTAATGAAAACCAATGCTGAAAACCCAGCCATTGGCGAGCTGACGGAGAAAGTGAAATCTCACACTACGCTTTCCTAAAAAAAAGGGAGTCACTAACAATTATATGGGAAATTATATTATCTAGTGCAGTAACAAAGAGGTGTCGGCCAATCCCATTTCATTGTATTCATCTTGCGCTGGACTGGTGATAACAAATACACTAGCTGAAAGTACCCGGCATTGCTCAAGAATTCTAAGAAACACCCTCATCCCTCCCCTCCTCCTCTCACACCCCAACCCCCCCACCCCATCCCCTAATTTCTCTGCCTCCTATCATCTTTTAATATATTATGATGTCCCCAATTCTTACCACCTCTCTCTCCTTCTTCAGCATTTTTACTTTCTCCTCATGTGTCAACTGACTTCCTCTTTCTTTCCTTGCCTGCTTTCTGCATAAACGTTATAGCCATCTGACTCCTTATCTGCCACCAGGCTATGTGCAATATGATGTCACCAGTATGATGTCCCGTGCTAGATACATAGCCTACCAGTTACAACACCCAGTGGCTGACTTGGTTGAGAAATTGCACTAACCAATGGAATTAAAAATAGAATGTATCCATTTTTCCAAACAGACAAAAAACCTGCTCCTTGATCTCATAAACCATCATGCAAAATTTGGTTACGATATCTTAAGGCCTCGGGCATGGTGCCTCGGGCCGCGCTGATCAGCGCTCCTGCTCTGCCTCGCCTGCTCAAACTGTAGCATTTTTGTGTCCTGGCAGGCGAGGCAGTGAGCGCGCTTTGGGGGCGGGGTGGGGCGGAGGCAGGCCAGAGGCGTGTCGGGAGGCGGATCGGAGGTGGGTCGGGAGGCGGGGCTAGTCCCTCGCTCCCATTGGATGTGAGCGGTCACGTGACCGCTCCTCCGCTTCCCTGAGCGTCAAATTTTAAATTTGCCTGTCTCTCCAAAATACCTGAGCCTCCGCACGCATGCGGAAGCGTACGGAAGCGGCTGCTAAAGCCGCGCTGATGACAGATGCAGGGGGTAAGTGCATCTGCTCAGCGCGGCTCACCGTACTATGTCCCGTACTATGTCCCACCGTACTAGGGTCCAAGTGCATAGCGAACAGACAAACAACTTTCCAAAATATATAGTAAATGGAACGATACAAAACTGTTACATGTAATTAACCACTTTGCTCCTTCAGTATGGGTGGGGCCTATTACTTTTTTGTACATGAGCATTATTTGCAAAGATGTGGCAGCTCCCATAAATGTGATCCTTATATGCTACATGAATGGCTACCACACAAAAATACCATTCGTAACATCATAATAAGTGACCCCCCAGTTCAAAGTTCTAGTAGCTGTGTTGATCCTGGAGAAATGTCGATTTGTGTTAGGTGGTGATACCTTTAGGAGATTAGTTCTTCATAGATCAAATCATAGTGTAGAGCAGGGGTGCGCAAACTGGGGGGTGCAAGACTTTTGTGGGGGGTGTGGTGATTACAGAGGCCCCGTGCTGAGAGCGCAAGGCCTCTGTAAACTCACTTACCCAGCTTCAGTCCACACGTCTCCATGGCAAAGCTGTGTCAAATGACGCTGCGTGTCATGTGATGTGAAAGCACATGACCCCGCAGCGTAATTTGAAGCCGCATTAGAGGTAAGGGGGGGCATGACACAGGGAGAGCAAGCAGGGGGGGGTGCAGCGCAGGACGTTTGCGCACCCGTGGTGTAGAGAGCTTTCAAAACCTCATAGATGTCTTTGTAAAGTGTTTTTACTGTCAAAGTAGAGATGAAGAAGAAACCTGTGAGGTATTATGGAATCAATGACATAAATTGAATGACATACATGCAAGGACAGACAAGCACTAACAGATACAGAAGGTAATGAGGGCCCTGCTCCTGAGAGCTTACAATCTTGAAGGAATACTGTAAGGGGCACAGTTGAAACAAAAGGTAAAGTGTCTGCTCGTTGTGGGACGGAGTATACATCAGGATGGAGTATGATCCAGCCGCACAGCTGATCTCATTGAAGTTTGGGGAGCGGGTGGATATTAAGGGGCATTAGATAGCGTGGAGTTTGGTCCAGCCACACACTGGGTACCAATAGGGTTGGGGTGGGGGGAGGGGATGGCTGTTAGGAGTATTCCAGATAGGTTTGCTTAAAAATGTGAGTTTTCAGGGAGTTTTTAAATGTCTGAAAGCTGGGGGAGAGTCTGGTGGTGCGTGGAATAATTTGTTCCATTAAGAACAATAATTTGGTATAATAATACAATAACGGTATCACAACCTATAATGAATCTACGATAAATTACCCCCAAATTACCCAACCGCAGCACATATTAATGTGGCTATCTAGCTGCTCTCTATCTCACGCGTTGGGGTCTGAAAGAGAATCCTATAAAGTGAGGGAGGTTAAAAAGTAACAGAGTTGTAATGTTATTATTATTGTCTTCCCACCCATTGTACTAATAATCATAAAAACAAAGCTCATTGTGCTTATTTGTACATAAACTGTCACACTGTGCAGTATCACCCTAATTGTCATGAGGTCCGACACACCAGAGGCCCTTATGATGTTTAGGGAATGTCATGCTCGCTTACTAGGGGGTGGGGATCGCGCTCTGAAACGGTGAATGTAATCGGATGCTCCACTTTGGTTTACATCACTGGACCGCCTGATCGCTACCCCGAGCAATCACATGGTCTGCGATCCCGACAGTGAAAGTCCAGTAAAGAATACATTCCATACTTTGCAGCCACATCACCATATAAGGAGATTGATTTAAGTCTAGATTGTTTTCGAATGTTATGTTGTCTTCTATAGGTAATACAGGATTGTGGCTCCGACAGGTGAACGTTCCCTTCATCTGCGGCCTACCGGAGATAACGTAATCGCTAGCCCAAGCGATCATGTGGTCACAGTCAGGTGGCATGGATGCCAGTGGTCTTCTAGCACTCAAAGGGTTAAAAGATGTGCCAAATTAGAGTTTATCCTTGTATGGGGCAGCATTTTCCTCTTTTGGACAAAATACGTAACTAACAAAAACCTTCATTTAGGTTGGATATACTGTAGAAGCAGGGTAGGGATGGGTTAGTACAGGGGTGCGCAAACTTCTTGCGCTTCACCCCCCTGCCTGCTCTTCCCCTGTGTCACGCCGCCCACCTCTTACCTCTAATGTGGCGTCACGTCACATGACAAATGACCCCGTGTTACCATGGAGATGCGTGGACTGAAGCCAGGTAAGTGAGCCGCACCGCCCAAGAAAGTCTCGTGCCCCAGTTTGTGCACCCCTGGGTTAATAGATCGTGCACATAGCATGTTTCAGTCGGTATTACAGGTTGGGATATGCACCTGAGATACCTTGTTGTGCTTTGTACAGAGGTGTTTTTTTTCTTCACATTTTGCCCGCCCACCCAAGCCATTGTTGTATGTATTCTCTCTAGAATAATAAAAAGCAGGATCACTTATATCAAACACTTCTATTTGTACGCGCTAAATCAGTTGTTCTATGCGGACCCTATACAATAAATACCATTTTGAACTAAGTTTTCTCTTCGCTTCTTCATTGCTACCAGCATGAACCAGTATGTAAGTGTGCCGCCTCGAGACAGAGCTTGACTCTTATTTCACGCTTTGTCAAACAAACGATTCCGTCTTCACTTCGGCACAAAAATAGAAAAAGGATCTAGGCAGCTGTGAAACAGACACAGCGGCAAGAAGTGGTAACACATGCACTTTGTACAATCAATGTTAAGATGAAAGTCATTCCTTTGCAAGTGTTTAAAAAAGGGCATTTAAAATGCATGACATGTTGTAGTACTCAGAAGCCTATAAACTGGCTTATGCATTAGGTCAGGGCCATATGAGCCCCTCACAGGCCTTGATGTGTCCCTTAGATTCTCTGCTCCTGCTAATTTCATACTAGTTGCTTAGGGAACTAAGTGCAGTTTTTCACACTGTAACTCACTTGTAAGCTACATAATGTAAATATATATGGTACAGAGGTTATAAATGCTAGCTAACTGTTGAAGTATAATCATTTGTAAGTCTTTACATGTATATACAATTACATTGCAATAAACTTCTGACCCTTCTACACCTAAATATTTTCTGATCTGGTCCCTTTAGGGAATTAGTTGAAGAGTACTGCATTAGGTTATTGGAAAGTCGTTTTAACACTTTAAGCAGCAGTCCGAGCTGCAGTCCCCCCTTTAATATGTGCATTAATACAATCCACACAAAGATAAGTAGTTGGCTAAGTTGCCGATTTATCCTCTCTCCTGTGATCGATCAGTGAAGATTCGGCTTGGGGGTTCACTAAATGCCTGTAAGTGCAGCAGAAGAGGACCAAAGATGCAAAGTTCTGTGGGGAAGATCATGTGATCAGGCAGTCACTAGATACAATTGGTGCACTGCTAGAGAGAAGGCAGGGCTCAAAAAGGGGTGTGCCAGAGCCAGTTTCAGAAGAGGAAGGGAATGTGACATTGTTAATGGTTGCTATAAAAACATAAAATGCTTGTTACATTATAAAACATTCAAAATTTAATTCAGGGTTGTGTTTTTTCTTAAATGCTACAAGTATTTTCTTATAGTACAGATCAGATTTATTTAAAAAAAAACACATGTAGGATATTGCTTGGTCTACAGTTTTAATATTTCGACTTCAGTTTGTAATATAATTATTAATACAAGCAGTCCTCGTTTTACAACGAATGGCTTATCCAACGCTATGCAATACATACCTATGTTAATTTTTACAACGCCAAAACGGCTTATCCAACGCTCTTACGACGCTTTGCAAAGTTGTTTATGTGTTTATAATATATATATATATATATATATTATATAATATTATATTATTATATATTATGTTACTGTATATTATATATATAATACCGTATATACACTATATATAATTTATATGTGTGCTGCATATCTTGTTGCCCGCGTAAAATATTTGGTGTATTTTAGTGTTAAAAATGCCTTCAGGAATGGAACCTTTCATTTAAACAGTGTTCCTATGGGAAAACATGTTTCGCTTTAAGACGTTTCGCGATCCAACGCCATTTTGAGTAACGCATTGTGTCGGATAACCGAGGATTGCCTGTACAGTGCAAGCCTCTGTCACAGCATGGTGATATTATCAGACCAAAAGCAACTATGATAGTTAAAAATGCTTATGTTTGTGGCTAAGCCTTCCACTGAAACTTTTAAACCATATGATGTGGATCTTTTCTGTAGAAGTGAAGAAGATTAGTTATGAAGACAGGAAATACAGAGGCGGTCTTGAGAGAGCGTGTTCACAATCATCAAAGTCTAATACTGTACTTGTTTTGGAAATAGAATGGTATGGAGAAAAACTCTTAGACAATGGGAATAAGAGTCTGCACCAAACCTCTCACAGTTTGTTTATATCAATACGCACTGTGTGCTCCTTTGCATGTCATTACCCAGAATCCCCGGCTTATAAATAAGAATATAGTACAATACAACAGAAACTAAACATAAATATACATTGATATATAAAAAAAAAATGAAAAGGGTCGTCACATTTGTAAAGATTTCCTCTTGATAAGTGGTTATATCCCGAAACATTGAGGATTTCTCAGGTGTCTTGGACCTTTTCATTTTTGTTATATTTATGCTTATTTTCTATTGTATTGTTTTGTACTATAATCTTATTTATTGATATAAATAAAAATAAAAAAAAAACACTTGTGAGCAGATTCCAACAGGTCTGCAACCCTGCCTTTCCCGATTATCTCTTAGCGTACACTGCTTCCACTGCAGACAGGGATTCTGGGTAATGACATGCAGATGCACACACTACTTATCGATATAAAGAAACTGTGAGAGATTTGGTAGAGTGCAAATTATTCTCATTGTCGAAATTATTCTCATTGAGTTTTTTCCCCATATGGTTTTTATTTGCATTGTAATTTTGGTTCTTGTTTAGGGGAACCTTTTTTTAGGGGTTGATTGCACCCTCCATATCCATCCCTATTGTCACTTGATTATTTTCAAATACCAGTTATCTATTGATGGTGCACTATTTTTCCTCTTTTTCTGTAACACCTATTTTGGTCCACATTATTGCGCTTTGCCACATAAGACAAGCTCTTCCTTTTTCAACATATGTTTCATACTGTAGTCCAGGATTTGTTTTCACATCTAGGTCTGAAATACATCCTTCTTCCCTTTAGGGCTAATACCTAACTGGGAGAAAAAAAGAACAGATACAATACAGAATATAACTATCTCACATTGAAATATGGAATCTGCATACAAAAAGGAAACAAAGTAAAAAAAAACATATATATATATATATATATATATATATATATATATATATATATATATATATATATATATATATATATTTATGCATCACACAAGAACACCTATATATATTTTTTTATTTTAAACTAGCTGAATGTACCAGCGTTGCTCAGAAATTCTAAGAAACCATCCTCATCCCTCCTCTCACCCCATACCTATTTCTCTCTCCCCTTCTTCTCTCTCCCTCCCTCCCCACATCACTCTCCTTCACCTCATCAGTCTCCCTCACATCTCTTTCCTTTAATACCTTATGATGCCCCCAATTCTTTCACTCCTTCAGCATTTTTACTTTCGTCTCACGTGCCAACTGACTTCCTCTCTTTCTTGGTCTGCTTTCTGTGTAAACTTTTCTAGCTATCTGACTTTCCTTATCTGCCACCAGGCTATATGCATTATGATGTCACCAGCATGATATCACGTGCCAGATACATAACCTACCAGGTACAACACCCAGTGGTTAACTTCCATGAGAAATTGCAATAACTCATGGAATTAAAAATAGAATGTATCCAATGTTCAAATATAGACAAAAAAAACGGCTCCTTGATCTCTGGAACCATCAGGCAAAATGTGGCTACGATATCTTGAGAGGTGTCCAAATGCATAGCGAACAGACAGATCATTTTCCAAAATATATAATAGATGTGTTGCTAAGTGGAAATGGCATGTATCCCCAAGGTATACAGTTTCTAAATATAACACAATTCTGTGCATTTTCAACAACCATGTTACGAACAATGAAAATAACAAGCGTATCACCCAGCTGGTGCAGTATGTGAAAATGAACTGCATAGTAAATATATGTACACTATCCCAAAGGTAACTCTGCTCCCTGTTGCTACGAGTCTAATTCAGCAGAGAGCATTCACAGAAATGAACACACAGAAGTCAGGAAGAAATCTACTTACACGGGAGAGTGATTTAGGGTGACCGGATTTTCACAAGTAAAAACCCGGGGCACATTAAAAAATGATTTATAAAGAAAATTACATCACTTCAAAATAAATATTATAATGGTATTTGTCTAATAGCGTTCCCCATTTATGCTGTATTATTGATTGTACTCACAGCAGAGTGCATTACTGTATTACACATAGCTACCGGTAATTGGAGTTTACCAATATAGCTACCATGTTTACTTTGATATAATTGATCACACAAAAACATGCAGTGTCTATTTTTACAGTTTTAAAAGCTTTCAGTGAGTTGGATCGGGGAAAAGCTCAAATCCGGGACATTTGAACGTAGGACCTGCCGAAATGGGTTCACCTTGACGTGGTTGCAGGCTTAACATGTTTTGGCCAAAGGGCTGAACTAAATGACCCATGCTTATGAAGCAAGAATATATATAAAATGCATAGGCCTGTACTAAATAATTTGTCAAGCATTAGGACTTCCTTGTCTTTTGTTGTATACATTAGGTCACTATCCCAGTAGCACTGCTACTGACACAAATATATATACAATGGGTTTTGAGTTTGCTAAAACTGTCTATGATTTAGAAAGATTGAAAATCTGGATTACTACGGGAAACTAATAAGGGCGTGCAGAGGAAAAGTGTATTTCTCACATCATTTAGCAAAATGTAACCGTCCAGATTATCAAAAGAAAAACGCCAGTAAAATCAATGGGTGTTTTTTTTAACTTTGATAAATCTGGTGCTTCTGTTTTGCAAGTTTTTTTTTTTTTTTTCTTACTTTGACGCAGTTCTGTAGATGTTAGAGTTTGATAGAAACCGACTTCCTTATTTAAAGCAGGATACAGTAATATTGTAGGCCAGAGGTTCTCAACTCCAGTCCTAAAAGACCCCCCAACAGGTCAGGTTTTCAGGATATGCCTGCTTCAGCACCAGATGGCTCAATCAGTCCCTGCTTCAGCACCAGGTGGCTCAATCAGTCCCTGCTTCAGCACAGGTGGCTCAATCAGTGGCACAGTCTTTGACTGAGCCACTGATTGAGTCATCTGTGCTGAAGCAGCGATATCCTTACAACCTGACCTGTTGGGGGGGGGGGGGGTCTTGAGGACTGGAGTTGAGAACCCCACTGGAGGCCTTTCTGATCTTGGTCAAGCCACTTAAAGAGGTAGTCCCTCCTACCCCAACCAAGAACTAACGGCAGTGACATCTTTAAGAAGTTGACGCACTTTTTATACAAACCCGACACCTGCAGGTACTGCTTTACATTTAACTGGCAAACACGGGGCGCCGAGACTTGGGAGGGATGTGATTTCCCCCCGGTTACTCCCTCTTATCTTGCTTAGTTTCCAAAGAAACAACATAATTTGCTATAAGCCTAGTTGCATATGTTTAAGGAAGACAATTACAGACGTAGTAAGACTTGCTGCCCCCGGCTCCCCGGCCGAAGAAGCAAAAGCCTGCGGCTCCAGGGTCAGTGTTTGCCATGATCCAGCAGCGGGGGGTCCATGCTTCCAAACGGGACCCCCACAGCGTTAATTCTCTGGTGTCAAGGACAGGTGTGGTCGTGTGACCACGAATAGCAGCTTCTTGCTACATCTGAAGACTGTTAAAGTCTTCACTACCACTGATAATTCAATATAATCCGCAGTGGCTGTTCTGGCAGACGTCGGCTGAAAACTTCTATTGACTGCATTGAGTGTTGGCTTCGGACTAAATTGAATTACCCTTTAAATGTTGTTTCTTGGCATACAGGATGGAATTGCACATTTAATTTCTCCATACCTCCACTCCTGCTGTGAAACTTAATGTGCAGGGTTGCATACCTGTCAGCTACATATACCAATTAATTAATAGTATTATGTATATCCTGAGCCGGAGGCATAGTTGTCTTCATATATTGTGTTCCGGGAGGGGGTGGGGGGGGGGACCCTGTAAGAAATGCAAGATGCATGTCACTGTTAGATGGAGACATTTCAGCCTGACAAAGAGAGGAAATCAGTATTGATAAGATTGGGTAAGGAATAGAAAAAGCAGCAGAATCCTGATTTTTCTGGGTACATATATATATATAAAACTGTGTGCTCATTTGCATGTCATTTCCCAGAATCCCTAGCTGCAGTGGAAGTGCTGTGTGCTGGGTGATAATGGTGAAAGGTGGGGTTGCAGACCTGCCTAAGACATGCAGATGAGCATACAGCTATATTTGCATATTTGCTTTCCTGTGGAGGGTTTTTGTCACTTTTTTTACTCACCATAACTTAACTCAGTATTATGGTTTGGCCTATCCCATAAGCCTCTCTTGCATTCCCAGTAAAATCAACCCCACACTGATGAGACCCATCAAGGTCGAAACAGCTGTCTGTGGGTGGTTTTCTGGGTATGCACCTTAACCCTGGCTGTGCTCGAAGCTGTGACCATGCAGCAAGCTTAAGCCTATAGGGAACCATGTTAAAAATGGTTATTGAGGCAAAAAGTGACACTGTGTGCTCATTTGCATGTCATTTCCCAGAATCCCTTGCTGCAGTGGAAGTGCTGTATGCTGGGTGATAATGGGGAAAGGTGGGGTTGCAGACCTGCCTAAGACATGCAGATGAGCATACAGCTATATTTGCATATTTGCTTTCCTGTGGAGGGTTTTTGTCACTTTTTTTACTCACCATAACTTAACTCAGAATTATGGTTTGGCCTATCCCATAAGCCTCTCTTGCATTCCCAGTAAAATCAACCCCACACTGATGAGACCCATCAAGGTCGAAACAGCTGTCTGTGGGTGGTTTTCTGGGTATGCACCTTAACCCTGGCTGTGCTCGAAGCTGTGACCATGCAGCAAGCTTAAGCCTATAGGGAACCATGTTAAAAATGGTTATTGAGGCAAAAAGTGACACTGTGTGCTCATTTGCATGTCATTTCCCAGAATCCCTTGCTGCAGTGGAAGTGCTGTATGCTGGGTGATAATGGGGAAAGGTGGGGTTGCAGACCTGCCTAAGACATGCAGATGAGCATACAGCTATATTTGCATATATATATATATATATATATACATAGTGTTCGACAAATCACCCAAAAATCTACTAGTCCAACCAAAAAATCTACTCGCCCCTAACCCCGCCCCCAGTTCTGCCCCCAACCCCGCTTTAAAATAAAACACATTTAATAAATCCTAGTCAGAACCACATTTTTGACATAAATGTATTTATTGTATTACATTATACTACAATTAGTCGTGTGTGTGTGTGTGTGTGTGTGTGTGTGTGTGTGTGTGTATGCTGGATCTTACCTGATCTGCAGTCCCTCAATGTCCAGGTATTCCTCATTCCAATATACATTGGAGGGGAGGTGTTCCCTACCTGTCTTCTGGGTTAGGGGGGGTTCCGATGTCTTCCATGTGATGCTTGAGTCAGATCTGGAAGAGAGCAGTATAGGTTATTTTGGTGTAGTATAGGGCAGTTAAGATATATAGGGTAAATAAGATATCGTGAGAGAGAGAGACACACAGAGAGACACACAGAGAGACACACAGAGAGACACACAGAGAGACACACAGAGAGACACACAGAGAGACACACAGAGAGACACACACACTCACACACACACTCACACACACACTCACACACACACTCACACACACACACTCACACACACACACACTCACACTCACACTCACACTCACACACACACTCACACACACACACACACACACTCACACTCACACTCACACTCACACACACACTCACACACAAACCCCAGCGGGGGGGTCAAGGTGCCAGCGGGAGGATCGGGGGGCCAGCGGGTCGATCTGGGGGCCAGTGGGAGGATCGGGGGGCCAGCGGGAGGATCGGGGGGGGGGGCAGCCGGACAGGCGCACGGCCGCCAACCTCCCCGATGGGAAACGTGGCAAGCCGCGCGTGCGCCCAGGCTGCAGCCAGGTGGGGGTCAGGGGGAGGTCAGGCAGCCAGACATTCAGGCATTAGTTGCGCAGGGAACGGTGGTGAGCAGGGAACAGCCGCACTGCCACACCAACCTTCCTGATGGGCATCGTGCTGGGAACTCCACGTGCCGCCCCCCCTCCAACGCATGCGCGCGAACCCCCCTCCAACGCGTATGCGCGCACCCCCCTCCAACGCGTGCGCGCGCTCCCCCCTCGCGCCCAGGCTTCCCTTCTTCCCTGCTCCTATTACCCTGCCCGCGCGGGTGCCAAAGGAGCGTGGGACAGAGGGGAAGCGCCTACCTTGTCATCCAGCCCTGGGCAGCAAGCGGGGTGGGGCGGGGGGGTTGCCTCTTCCTCGCGGCAGGCCATTTATTTATTTAAAAAAAAAAAAAATATTGGCGCGAGCAGGGGAAATTCATAGAGACGCAGCAGCGGCCTAAATCCACTCGCCAGCGGCCTAAATTCATATATATATTCATATATATTAGCTGTAGGCTTAACAAAATGAGGCAATTACTTATGTCCCAAGCAGTCCTTTAGGGTTTAAATGTGTCATAACTTATTTTTTTAAATTTTATTTTTACTATGCATTACATTCATTTAAACATTAAAAAATTCATTCATTTTGATTACATTCCCGATTAGCTCTCGATATTTCTTGCGTTCCTGAATATAACAGTCGCACACATGAGCGCTCACACACAACCAAATGTATTATTTTCACGTGCATCCAGAAAGAAAAGATATCGTTCATCCCAAATAAACTAGCTATTTCTACTACCGAAATGGCTGCGAACACTCTCCACCATTTAATTATCAAAGCAGCTAGAAGGTCACAAAATAAATGTCGAGAATACACGATAGCGGTCACTGACTTGCCACACTTACACACGTCACCATGTGAATCAGTCCTGCTAGCAAACGTAAAAAAAAAAAAAAAGTAACTAAGGGAAATATAATCAATGTCTCATCTTCTCCACGGTAAGATAAGTCACAGGATCAGAAGTCAGGAAATAACTAGTTATGGGTCTCTGGTTTCTAGCTACGGGTCAGTGGCTTTTATAAGTCTCTTTCTGCTTGGTCATTGCATTGCAAATTCTGTTCTTTCATTATGTTTTTGTGGCTTGGTTATACTGTCTAATGTAATTTATGATGTCAGGCAGCTGAGCTGTTTGAGTCATCTAAACCTGGGTCATTTTTTGGATGATGAACCATAAGATAACTATTTTTGCAATTATTTTTTGGTACAGCGATGGTGTGATGCGTCCCTCTCCATTACAATACAATGTATATAAACATGAAGGGATTACAATTGAAGTTTCCAGGTATTAATGCCAACTGTAAGGAATGGGAACAGTGGCCTGAAGTGTTTATAAGTTTAGCTTAACATCTTTCACGGGTTATGTTGACTTTTATGAGACGAACGTGAGAATTAAGAAGTGACGCTGGCATGTTAAGTTTTAAAACCACAATATGGCGGAAGGCAGGGTTGCACACCTGTCGGGGACGTGTGAATGTGCTCACACGTGGTATTTTTATTTGCCGCACACTGTATGGTGGAGGGTTTTTGTCACTTTTTTTTTTACCCAGCTCATTATTACATGTCATTACCCAGAATCCCTAGCTGCAGTGGAAATACTGTATGCTAAGAGATAATGGGGAAAGGCAGGGTTGCAGACCTGTCTGAGACTCGTGAATGTGCTCACAAGTGGTATTTTTATTTTCTGTAAAACCACAATACATTTTTATTTAAATTACATATGACGTATAAGGATATGTATAACAGAGTTCGTTAAGGGCACACAAAAAAGGTAACGTAATCTGCAAAAGAAAACAAAGTGTATCAGGATACAGATTCTGAATTGACGCTGCTTGCATTTGTCAGAAACTCTTATTTGTATTACTTTAAGACCTTCTTTGCCATGATGTGTATATATACTACGGTGCAGGGCTCCGGTTGCTAGATCAGCCAAGATTGTCCTGCCTTTTAAGGCCTCGGCCATGGTTATTGCTGGCGGGCGGAGGCACGCTGAGGCTGAGGGAAAGCGGGTGCTTTCCCTGGCCTTAGACAGCGCGCCGTCCGGGGGCGTGTCGACGAGCGGGCCAGTGACGTCACGGAGCTGGTTCGCCCTCATTGTGCGAACCTCTCACGTGACCGGCCCTGCGCTCCGGCAAGCGCGAAGATTTAAAATTTTCCTAAGACCTACGCTTCCGCGCGCTTGCGGAAGCGTAGGCGAGCCCCTACTAAAGCCGCTCTCATTGCGGCTGTAGGGGCTCAGTGCCGAGCGGAAGCGCGCCTCAGCGCGCCTCCGCCCGCAAGCACTATCCATGGACGCGGCCTAATGGACCAACGTGATCTTCACACATATAAACAAGGTTTTCTTCAGATGTACTGAAGCGGAGACTTATTTCGAAAACTTGTATACAATTAATGTCCGAAGGTATCTGCTGCTGGCCTATTATCCTACCAGTGTTCTTTAGTGAATATTGAATGACGGCAAACTGATGACTGATAACCTTACTTAATGTCACCCCATTTTTTTTTAGTGTCTATGGCTTCCGCCTGCTTCTAATATTGGAGGGGCTGGCCAGGGCCCTGTGCTTGATGAATTAGTGATTGCATGTGGCCTTGGAGTTATGTCAGACGCACTCTTGTTCTGGACATCCTGGCAGTGGCAGGGTTAAAGGGTAACATAACTTGCAATTTGAGTTTTTGCCATGAGGTTAATATGAAAGCCAGCGGTCAAAGTCAATAGTAGGTATGGAGTACCACACCCTTTTATATTTCCAACCCTGGAGTACTGGACATCATACACGTCCAAATAAAAGGGGGTTTACTGTACTGTATGTTGCAAAGGTTCTCTCTCTTCCGTCTCTATCAAACAAATGCTGTCAATCTCTTCACAATACATGGTCCAAATGGTGTTTCCTTATGTTTCATATATCTGGAATGTTTTTACGCTGGGCCTAGTACTGCTACTTTCTTAAGTCACTGATTAAAGGCATCATTCAATAAGCCGTAAAACTACCTTCCCCACGCTGGAGAAGGGTTTATTTGAATGACGCTGAACTCTTCCCCAGCACTGGGAAGACATCTTCACAACATATTGAATAGATAACTACGAGTCATTGGAAGCCTGCATCTCTAAATCTCCACGTACATGGTATTTTGTAATTAGCAAATGGCTTATTTTTCAAATTGATGCTAACCCTTCTCCAAGCCACACAGCGCTAAGGGAATAGAATTGGCACCAGAGAAGGCCTCTCATCGATCAAGCAATTTATTACCAAATCATTCCGGATACAAATATAAGATTGCACTCACAAAGAAGTGAAAACAGCAAAATACCCTAATGTCAAATAAGTATAGAAGTGTCCTTTTTAAAGCCATGCACACTGTATCAGCACTTTGTGTTTAATCCACCTCAACCACTATCTATTTCTGTTTATCAAGGAGACAACCTGAAAAGAAGGAACGTATTATTTTGTTGTCAATGGGATAGTGAGTTGTATCCAATTTCTCTTATATGTATATTATACAGTATAGATATAATGAGTTGTAGCCTACGTAAAACATATTATTGGGTTGTATCTAATATATATATATATATATATATATATATATATATATATATATATATATATATATATATATATATATATTACAGACACGAAAAGAAGGTCTACAAAAAGCACTCAAAATTGATGGAAAATAAGATGGATTTTATAGTGGAGTGCTTTTTGTAAACCTTCTTTTCTCTTTTTGGGTGTGTATCATACTTTGTGTCTTTAGCACCACCAGAGGGTATTTTTTAACCCTGATTTCTGGTTTTTGGTATATATGATTTTTGGAACGGATTTGATTGCGACACTATCTGTGTGTTATATAATATATATATTTATATTATATCAAAAATGAATAGACGATACCGTTCTGTGCCTAACAAAATGCTGTTAGCTGTTAGGGTACTGATACCTCTACATCAAAATATATCATATATATAAGTTGTACCACATTATCTCTTATTTTTATGATATATATATATATATATATATATATATATATATATTATGTATGTATGTATGTATGTATGTATATATATATATATATATATATATATATGTTGTATTCTCTTTTATATTTCTAATACGTGAGTTTCTTTTTTACATGTGAAATGACATGTCCCAGGCTGCTGGGAAGCGCCTGAGAGACTTTTTAACGGCAGAGTCCAGCCCAGGAGCGCTGGAATAAACCATCAAGCCCCGCTACAGGGGTTATCCAGCCCGGGAGCAAACACACTCCTTGGCCGAGAGCTACATTTTCAAAGCAGCATTTCCTGCATTCAGACTGCATCTTTTTTTAATTTATTTTTTATTAACGTGTCCTATACATAACTGCCTCCGCGAGCTAACAGCAAACGAATAATCGCGCTGCTGTGGTACGGAGCACCCCCCTGTCATGGGAAGTGGTCTCTTCCCAGCAGGCGGCGGCCATGTCCGCGGTTGCTTGGTGAAGGGGAGGAGGCGGTGTGTGTGTGGCCGCGGTGGGAGGAGACGGGACAGACGTAGCCGGGCTTTCCGCTGCCATTGTACAGACAGCCCTTGGGGAAGTAAGGAGCAGGGACCCGCTGCACATAGCCGACCTCCCTGCCAGCCCCCCCGGGGGGGACCTCACAAGGGATACAAACTTTTTGTCGTGGAGCGGAGCCCCCGACTTGACCCTCCTCCCGGTAACTCCACCCCCCCCAGTTGCTCTCCCGTTAACTGCCCCCACCACCCTGCTGCTCTCCCTCCGGTAACTCCTCCCCCCCACCACCCAGCTGCTCTCCCGGTAACTCCCCACCACCCAGCTGCTCTCCTCCCGGTAACTCCCGTGGTGGCAGCCGCTCCCCCCTTTCCGTGAAAGTTGTGTCCCCCGCCCCGGCCGGGAGATGTTTATCCAGGCGGAGTGAGAGGAGGAGGTGGGGAGCCGCGCTGCGCTGTCCGGTGCTCGCTGACCCGAATCTCTCCCCCCCTCCCCACCCCCCCATCAGGGGGGAGAGAGAGGGGTGAGGTGGGGGGTGCGTGGAGACAAGATGTCTGCCAGAGCCGCTGCCAGTAAGGTGAGGGGAAGGGCTTGTTAGGGGGAAAGCGCCAACATATTCTGCAGAGCAGTACAATGTTTTTTTTTTTTTTAAACTGGTGTGTGTGGGGTGCCAGTATAGTCTGTGTTTAAAGAGTTCATATGTTTGTGTATGGTGCCAACGTATTCTGCAGTGCAGTACAATACAAAACAGTTAATATCTTCTGTATGGTGGGGTAAAAAAAAATGCCACACTTGGGCTGCGCTTAGTGCTGGCGACAGCGGCACCGCGCCAAAACAAAAGCAGTGCCGCCATTGCGTGCGCTTATAGTAAGTGCGACGGAGCGATGGCTGGGTCGCGATCGCTGGAAGTCATCTCAATTTGATTTTTCCAGCGACCGTAGCCTGACGTTGCCGCCACATCGCCGGCACTATAAGCGTAGCCTTAGGAGGCAACTAAATGACCTGTTTGTGAGACCAGCACTAGTCCTTATGGAGTGAAGGGAAGCCTCTGACCACAAAAAGCAGAGCTCTACTTACAATATGTTTTGCATCACAAGAAGTTAAATGTAGAAACAGATTAGTACAGTGCCAGGATCTTTCGTCAGGTCTGTTTCACGTGTGTGCCTTATTTATATAGCACCCACAGTGTACTCTGCGCTTTACAAAGGAGACTGTGCAGTACGGGGAATTATAAATACAATCCGTTTAACAAACAAAGTCGGACAATAGGAAAGGTAATCCCTTCCCCGGCTAGCGTATAAACGAAGCGTATGGCGCCAACATATGCTGCAGTGCAGCACAATGGGAGATTTGAACAGTTATTATCTTGTGTATATGGTGCCAATATATTCTGCAGGGAGGGGTGGTGGTGTATTTAAACTGAACCTTGTTATTGAATGTTGGTAAAAGGGTCATAGGAGCTAACAATCTAATGGACGAAGGAAGTGGCAATCAATGCTGGGACTTGCGTTAACCATTTTGATGCTAGCCTGTCTGGCATCAGAGCTCTTTTTTAGGCGGTAGGATTCCTATTTGCGTCTGGCATTATTCTCCACTCTCCTCGTTGTGCGTTTCGGTATCTGATATGATGGTCGGCTGGTGGCTCCCATGGTATAGAGTCTGCATAAATAGTAGTTGTACTGTTCCTGATTGCTTTTTTTGGAATAGTGGGCAAAGCTGTCTTAGGGTTTATTAAGTGTTGCTGCTTGATGGGCAGAGAGATTTTTTTTTAACCCTTTGGTGGCCAGTCCACACAAGGTATTGCTCTGTCAGTGAAAGGGTTAAATGGCCCACGTTTCCTAAAGAATGTGCAGGTTGGTCAATAAATGAGAAGTTGTGGTACTCTGTGTAATATCCCTCTGTAGCCACAGGCTTGCCCATTCTAACTAGAGGGGCAAATGACCACAGAAGGGTCCTGTTGTGTTTGCACCAATATTTACTTAGTTGGAGTGACTTTGACTAAATGAGGCCTCCCCCACTTGTTTTTTTTTTTTTAATTTGTAAGGTGCCAACGTGTTGCACAGTACAATGTGGGAGGCAGGAAAAAAACCATTAATCTTTACTGGTTTTGTCATACAGTTAATACAGTCAGGTAGGGGTTGATGTCTGGTAACGGTTAACAAAGGGGAGTTAACCAGTGTCTGAGATGTACCTTATTGGAAACCCCCTTTTTTTGCAGGCAGCACCTCCATTACATCTGTATTTGTCCGTCTGATGGGTTGGGGTCAGACTTTTCTAGTGTACTGTCATCTAAGTACAGAAGTGTACATTGTTCGATGCCCCCATATATTCCCAAAGGGGATTATTTGATATAAACCATTGTCCTGTATGTCCAAAATTTAAATGGGATTTCAAACGAAAATGGAGTTGCTGAATGTCTTCTTATTTTCATGGAACGGGTTTTCCACGCTAACATGGATGATCCTCCTCCGAGAAGTCTGACTGACGGGAGTCATTCACGGGATATATTGGGAGGTCCACCTTGATTGTGGCATCCTCTGAGCCCTGGTTCATCAGCCCTCTAGAGGTGGGGTGAGCGGCCTGGGATCTGCTCCTTACTACCGCCTGACACCAAATGCAGTGCCAGAGGGAGGGGAAGGGTGGGAACCTTCCTGTTGGGAAATTGGGAGAGCGACCTGGCTTTTTTTATCAAGCTATTTTTAATGTCGTTCTTATCATGACTTTCAATCTGTCATGCATCAAACCACACGTTTGCGTTTGCATTGATGCCACCCAACTAGCTGTTGAGAGTTTTTGTTGAATTGTGACATAGAAATGTATTTAACACTTTGTTGGAGCAATGCTTTGCATTCTGGTACTGAATGCGTTAATGGTACATTCCCATTCGTGATTAAATTATTTTTAAACTTTTACATCATAAATCCTTTTAGTAATTCTTTTTTTATTTTGCAGTGAAGAGTCTTGGTATTTGGTATAGGGGCATAGTACGAGTGTCAAAGTATTGCGTGGGAGTTTTCGATCGATAACGGTGCCATTGGCTGCTTCAGAGCATATTGAAGAAGGTACTTTTTGTTGTACACAATTGATTTTTCAGCCTTGTTTGAAAAAAAATCAAATTTCTATTAACTGTGAAACAAGACCTATTCTGCTTTTGCCTGAATTAAGTGTTTTTTTTTTTTTTTTGTCTCCTACAAGGGGATCTAAACCCAGGTGGTAATTACATGCTGTATGTTCCTCTTGATATTCAGTAAATCAAGTTGGGTTGGAGATGTTGCAGACCTGACTGACTTTCTTAGGCTCCGCTGGCGCTGTGCGCTTGCCGCTTTTACTTATTGCAGTCTTTGTGGAAGTCCCCGCTCACGCGGTGAGCACACGCACGCTCACCCAAGCTTGGCGCTTGAGCAGACAAAAAAATTGACTTTGAAGCGCAATCAACTTGTAAGATTGGCAGGACACCCGGCACTCATGCTTAGAGAGTTGGTGACGTCACCTCTCAAGCATGAGCATGGTCAGCGCCAGCGGGGACGCAGCCTTACTGTAAATTGTAAATCATTATTTTTGTTTATGCATGGTGGTTTTGGTGAGGAAGGGAACACTTGTTTTCTAGCTAATTTTCTATGTTGGGTATTAAACAGTTCGGTGTTAGATGGGTATCAAAGCTATTAAATCGGGCAATGACTTGTCGGATAGGATAATGTCACTTTGTTTTGTTGTAGGCAACCTTAAAATGTACATGGTTTTTATAGTGACGTACTTCAGAAACACAAATGAAGGTATTGCATGTATCAAGTCTTGGGTGGATACAGCTACAGTACATCAGGTTGAGAGAAGTGCTTGTGATACAGGTGCATGTGTGGGTGTACTCTGACCTCCTTCACTTGTGCTGTGTGTAATTACTGGATTGCCCGAGGGTAAGGGGGGAGGATCAGAACGCAACAGGTTGGTGTGTCACTCCTATAAGGTTTAGATCACTTGTAGACTTATCATATGTAAGGGTTTGAAGGTTCAAGAGATCACACATCTGCTGAAAGTGGTTTCTAGGGAGACAATTCATGCTTACTGATCAGTTTTGCTGGGCGGCTCGTTGTTTTACTGCAGAGTGAAACTATGAAGTTTCGATGTGAAGCCACGTATTGGTATGTAAACCTTGAGAGATAAGAGTGAACATTCCTTGCGTTTGCACAACTTCCTATTTCAATGTGATTTATAACATGAAACAAAGTCCGTACTAAAACTGTAGTTGGATGTTAACATTGTAATGCGATTGTTAACTTTGTTTAGTTTAATCCTCCTTGTTTAATTACACTTGTAGGGAGAAAAAAAGGAGTTGCAGTTAAATCACTTGAAAGATCAGGCGTTCATTGTTTACTGACAGTATTAACTGTTTGTGTGCTTGTACTAGGCTTTTTATTTTAGTCTTCTGCAATGTTTGGCTTTATATATTTTTTTTTAATTTATATTACGTGGCTTACTTTGCACATGTGTGTTCAGGACCAAGGTTGTCCATAAGACCAGATCTCTAGCAAGAATTTGAAAAATGTGGCCCAGGCAATGGTTAATGTCACTGGCATCCACTGTTTCAAATATAGACAAGCGATAAGGGCTTTGGCGCCTGACAAGAAATTCCACTGAAAACCACATTCGTCTCTTGCTTGGATATTTCAGTGTGGTTACATGCTCTAGCTTGGGGGTAGCCAACTGCAGTCCTAGAGCTACTAAAGGGTTATCAGGCTATCCCTGCTGAAGCACAGGTGGCTCGGTCAAAGACTGAGCCACTAAATGAGCCACCTGTGCTGAAGCAAGGATATCCTGAAAACCTGACCTGTTGGTACCTCCTTGAACTGGAGTTGGCCACCCCTAACTTGATACTGTATGGTAGTATTTGTCTGTTATGTTACTAAAACTATTACGAGCAGGGCTCAGGTGACCCAGACCCACTTTGTTCTTTCGTATTCTGGCTTTGTTCCGAACTCCTGGTTTTTATTTTATTTTTTTTCTCTTCCTTCCCTTCATAAGGCTGGCCTTACAATGCACCGTAACTGAGAATTGCAGTATGCTTTAGCACCACTTTTTTTGCTCGTTTAGTATTCTTGCGTTGTGTATCCATCCCTTTAGTGTTTCTCCGTATTTTGTTTTATAAGTTTCAAACAGGACTTTTTTTTTTTTCTCTCTCTCCTCTGCTCCCACACCCTTTTTAATACTCTTTTCCTGTGTGTTGGTGTTGGCTTGCAACATAATAAACAGGTTGATCTTCATCTGCTGGGAGGGTTGTCCGCAAAAAGAACATTGTGCTGTAGCTGATATAGTAGACTTTTCTCATATTGTATGGTGTACTTAGACTGATATTTTTAAGCAGAAGTATGGTAATAACGTCAAATGACTCCCATTAATTAGGTAAGGGGCAATTCTCATATTGAATTCCAGGTGAAATTGGCGAAGTCGCTGTGTTTAGAATGATCAACCCTCTGTTACTCTGTTTAACAAAAATGTTTGTCAGAATTGGGTCAACTGAGCAATCAAATGTAAGCATTAGTTTGTAACAAAGTTTAAATATTGTCCATGATAACAAAGTTTAAAATTGACGAATTATATGATAATTTGACCCCAGGTTACTTTATGTTTATTATGTTTTTATTTTAAAATACTACATATTTATAGTAAATCACAAACTATAGAAGTTTAGGATGCATACTATTATTTAAACCCCTTAATTGCTGAATAGATCCATTGCATTATTTTATGTATGCTACAGTGTGTTTTTAAATGGTTTTAAAATATATCTATTTTTATATGACCGCTGTTTTTCCTGTGCAAGTTTGATTACCACTGGTACATAAACCTATTTAGTCATTTCCGGGTAGGAGTCACTCTGTATAGGTGGAACACTTCAAGTAATGAAACAAATGACTTTTAATTAAGCAGGGGATACTCCTTTAAACATGTCATTGCAAGCAAAGCTTTTTCTTTGCACAATATTCTCGGTGCTTTGTAAGCTTTGCATCATAGCCTATATTTTCTTTCCATGGGAAAAATAGTCAGGAATTAAGTGAAACTATTATGCACAGTATCGCCTCCTCCCACTCCTGGGACTACCCCGCCTTTTTAACCAGCTTTTAGCACTGTCGAAGCGAGCATGTTCCCTCAGTGCTGAAGAAGATCTCGACATTTGCAGCATTGTAACGACAGAACCAGCAAGACCGTTGTAAAAATCAGGATTTTTTTAATGACTCATTCTGCTGCCCCTAACATCCACCCCTACAGGTTTTTTTTCTTTCTTCTCCCTGCTATGAATTTCTAAAGGCTATATAGATTTGCACAAATCTGGAGAAGGGAACTTAATGGAGCTTACAGCATGTTTGTCTAATAAAAGGTATCATAACCTGGATGGAATCCAGAGTACATAGCAACGAGAGGCTCCTTCTGCTTACCTTACACACAGGCCAATACATCCTTCCAACCTCCACTTCTGACATTCCTGCCTGTGCATCAGGTTTTTGTGTTTATCGTCACATTTTATTGAATGTGCAGTACTAGCAAACTTCACGAGTGTCGAGTATTAATGAATTAAGTAAAATTCTTTTGACCTGTAACATCTAGATCAGTGTTATTTGCATTTTATCATCAATTTGCTAAATGTAGGCTTGAAAATGTCTTCAAACCACACAATTACATTGGAACATAGTCCTTGCAGAAATTATTAGTTTCTCATATCTCCAAAATGATTAATTCACATCAACAGAATCCAGCAGAAAGAAAACAACTGGAGTTATTCACCATGCCGGACATGAAAAAAAAAGCAAAATTGGAAACAATCAAGCTGTGTTGGTGTGCCAGTGACTCGTGGGAAGAGATTCAAGACACCAATAAATAACACTTACAATCATGAGCTTAATTTGGTGGATATTGTAAATGCTTGCTTTTCCCATCATAAATGTTTATTTTTAGAGGGAAATCTTTTTCCCTGCTTTGCTTAATTTGATCTATCTTTGACTTTTTGTTTTAATCGAATAACCAATTTGAAGCTGCACCATTTAAGATTTACTGTTTTATGGCAGTTTTTGGCTGGACAGATGAGCTAGATCGTGATCACCATAACGGCTTTTTAAAAAAAAAATTTTATATAGATTTTATCACTAGATTTAGTATTACTCTACAGTGTTGGGCTGTTTGTCCAGGCTTTCTTACAGGTCTAAATGTTAAAGATTTCGTTTTTTTTTTTTTTTTTTTTTTTTTTTTGTGGTATGTAACCTTTTGGAAATGTCCCAGAACCTGAAATTTACTACATGATTTTATTATTAAAGAAAACTTCTCTTTGGTAGATCTCTGGAGGGCACAGCACCGGGGTCAGCCTGACTATACTTTAAAAAAAAAATGTTTTTTCCTCTTTTCGGCACCACTAGAACTACTCGTGGATTATTTTCTGGGTACCAAAAATATTCAGGCATCCTCTGTCAAACATAGGCTCAATAACCTGGTCAGACCACACCCCTATCGACTTGACACTGTCTGCCCTTTGTCAAAAACAATCCATATCGGACTACTTTTCAATAAATAAGGGCTTAGTTTCAGCTTCCGCAATGTTGTGGAAGCCCACAAAGCATCAATTAGAGGAGACTTCATTTCCATAGCCTCATACACTCATACAGGAAAAAAAAACAAAAAACTGAAGCGGTACAAAGGAATTACGGATAAAATTATTAAATTAGAACAACATAAAAAATAATCCCTCCACAAAACCTCTGTAGAATGTTGGAAAATAACAAGACCGGAGCTTAAACAACTCCAACTTGAAGAGGTAGAGAGAGCATTGAAGTGGACTAACCAACGATACTATGATAAGGTCAATAAAGCTGACGGTTTGCTAGCCAACAAACTAAGAGGTCTGAGAGTTAAATCCCAGATCTCATCAATTGTATCCAAATCTGGAAAAAATTTGAGAATTATTGCACTAAGCTTTATAACTTAGAATCCCCAAAAGAAAGCCCAACGCTGAAGCTATCTCACAATATTTAAAACGATGCAACCTCCCCACACTATTGGAGGAGTACCTACAGTCCCTGAATGGGAAAATATCTCAGGAAGAGCTATCAGAAGCGATTAAATCTTTGAAGATTGCTAAAACACCAGCCCAGATAGTTTAACTAACCTACATTACAAGGAATTTCAGGGATCCTGTCCCCGTATACCATCGAAACGTTGAATGATTTTTCTGGTGGGTGAACCAATACAAATTTCCATGTCTATGGTCAACATAGCCATCATTCACAAGGTGGGAATAGAACCACTCCAATGTGGAAACTGCAAACCAATTTCTTTTACTTTATACAGATTTAAAACTTTATAGCAAAATCTTGGCAAATCGGCTGAACACTATCTTACCAAAGCTAATACATATTGATCAGGTGGGCTTTGTCTTGGACAGACATGCTTTGGATAATACACGCAAGATCATAAACACAGACCACGTGCACCTCTCCGATGCAAAAGCGATACTATTAACTTAGACTCTGAAAAGGCATTTGATAGAATAAAATGGTTATTTCTGGATCAGACCATGCTAAAATTTGTTGTGATACCCTAACTCAAGCGCTACACCTATAAATGTGTGACATACACGTGAACAAAACCAACTGTGATTAACAAGAGGTAAAAGCTGCCAAAGGTTTCCCACAAAGCAAATATCTCAATTTGCATACAGGACCAAGAAAATAAACGGAGGATACCTGGCGCTTAAAGAGTCACTGTGTCCTTTTGAAAACAGTCCAGTCTTTAAAGAGTGTCTCAAAGTCCAAAACTTGAAGTGGATTGCTGTAGTTTTTCAAAGGATTCCTTTGAGAAAGTGGCGTGCCTACGTCACGAAACGCGTTAGGGTAGGAGAAGCTAGGATCCCGTGTGAGCAGTGCAGTGCAGCATCAGTGTTTGAAAGGTGAGGAGTCTGCCAGAACCCTTGGCTGTAAACCGGAACGCAGCCAGGTGGGGGGAGAGACTCTATCAGAACCAACCGGAGGAGTTATGCTGTGAGAGAGCCCTTATCATCCGGAGCAAACACAGGAGGCACAAGCTGCGGACGGCATCCTTACGAAGTGTTGTTATGCATGTACATATGTGAGTACATGTGAGTAAATCATCCATTGTTTTTAGTGCAGGTTTACCAGCCGTTTTATAGGCTTGTTGAAGCCGTTTTTTATAATTAAATTTGTGACCCCCTTTGTTTGTTATTGTTCAAATCCTTGTCTGGGGGCTCGTGGAGTTCGGGGGATTCTGGGAATCACGAAATCCCAAGAGACAAAGGAAGCACCCAGGAGATTCGTGGTGTATAAGAACGGAAAGGGAATAAAGCACAGATTGTCTCCACTGTATCCTGAAAGAAACACTCCTGTAAGTGTATTCAGTCCACACTGGGGAAGTTGTTAGTAAGGGGTTAACATCCAACATCAGTAGTACTGCGCAATGGTGTACCCTTGTATCAATTTCAGGTGTATTGAAGAGCTGCAGTAGTGAAGAAAAACTACAGCAATCCACTTCAAGTTTTGGACTTTGAGACACTCTTTAAAGACTGGACTGTTTTCAAAAGGACACAGTGACTCTTTAAGCGCCAGGTATCCTCCGTTTATTTTCATGCTAAAATTTGGATTTAAGGGCCCTTTCCTGGATGGTGTCAAAGCCCATTATCAGAAGCCCACAGCGTATGTCAAACTTCCAGGTCGAAATTTGGACCTGATTACAAATGGAACAAGACAGGGATGCTCCTTGTCACCACTCCTCTTTGCCATATCAATTGAACCATTAGCAGCCAAAATTAGAGATGTCAATGTCCAATGGAATCCTCATTGATGGAATAATTATAAGATCTCACTATTTGCGGACGACGTTATACTATCCCTAGCAGCTCCACAGATGTCCAGATATTATTAAATATTACCAAGCAGCCCAACTAAAACAAGTAGTGATTTGGAATAATGATCGAACAACCTGCTGCTGGCTGGCAATTGAATCATTCTATGCAAAACCACTATCCCTCAAAGTGGTTCTGTGGTCCCAAGGGTCCAGGGACACACAGTTGGGAAGGCTTGACCTGGGATCGATGAGGTGCATGTGGTCCAAAAATAAAGGAAGATATGCATTAAGGACTTTCCCGTCCCTGCTAATTCCGATCTTCAACAGCCCGGACTTCCCTCTGGGATGTTCCCAAGGGCAATTTAATCAAATTCTAAACTTGGACATTAAATTGGCAGCGGATCTGGTGGAAAGGGGGAAAGTTTTGTCCTTCCAGGATATCTCAAAAAAAAAATATCAAACATTATTTTCACCTCTTCAAATACCTCCAAATTAGACATTTTCTCTCGTCAATTTCACAGAACGGGAGTTTCCCTAATTTATCAAAATGTGAAATGTATTGTAAAAAGGCACCTACCAGAGAGAATTGATATAGAGTACATACATGGGGATAGAATCATCAGTAAATACATCAAACCATGATTACATGCTAAAATGGGCCGAAGACCTCAATGTGGAAATAGAGAGGGGTGAGTGGGAGGATATCTGGGAGTCAGCAGCCAAAACTTCAATTTGTACAATAACAACAAAAGAAAACATTTGCAAAATTCTGTTTCAATGGTACCTAACTTCTAGTAGGCTGAGCCAGATCTTCCCTCGAACACCCGATCTATGTTGGAGGGGGTGCGGTTTTAGAGGAGATATGGCTCACATATGGTTGACATGCCCAGCGGTGCAGAACTTATTGCTTATGATCCAGTGTGTAATCCTGGAGGTTACGGAGCTGAGGATCCCCCCTGGACTCACTGATATTCGTGCTGGCCAAACCACGAGTAGAATTACCCACTCCCATGAAGAAGTTGATATCTTTCATCTTAACCGCAGCGAGATGCTCCATAGCTGCGGCTTGGACAAAAATTAACACCCCGTCCAGAGAAACCGTATACAAAAGGACATGTACATAGAGGTTGACTGCCCAACTAAACCAATCCAGTGAGCAGTTATACAGAACATGGGAGCCTTGGCTCCAAGGATAGGGAAGCAAAATCCCAGGCACATCTACCCTACTAAGTTCCCCTCCCTACCCACATTCCTCATACCTACCCCCCTGATATACCATTCTATCTTTCTTCCATCTTATCTTTTCTATCCACTTTGAACTCATGCCGGAGACTACGGACTAGCAGATCACTAATAAGACACACGGAATAATATGTAAACAACTAATAGATCTTGAAATACTCAAGTCGAATAATGATTATATATCTTAGATGTGAACATTTTGATGTTGTATGAATAATCCTTGTACAAGATGCATCGTCTTCAATGTGATTTTTCCCTTTGTAAAGTATAAGATGTCTCAAACTGCAATAAAAAAGATTGAAGCAAAGAAAAAGAATACTTCTCCCCCCTCATCGATCTCTACACAAGTTAGGATTGTAATTTTTAGCATAGCAATTACTTGACATAACATTGATGGAGCATTTAAAACCACTGATCTGTTCAGTGGGATTGCAACATGGTGCTTGTGTAGTGTTAAAAGTCCCTCCTCGCAGTTTTTGGCTTAAGATTCCAGCAGATACAAGTTGCTTTCTTAAGCACAGAATGGAATTTTTGTTTTATCCCAGCGTCTAGACATTTTAATTATAACAGTGATGTGTTAAAATTAGTGACGCTTTCTGAGGAAAGCTGAATAAGCTCCACTTCAATGGTAAGTGCCTGTTTTAGAAACCTTTGTTTAATAAAAACATTAACATTGCTCCCTGTTATTGTATATTTAAAAACAAAAACAAAAAACACGAGAACCCATGCTGCTTTTTAGATGGTAGTTGGTTACTTCTACGTAATGGGGAAAAGGGGTTAGAGATCAGTGATTAGCATTGCATTTATAAAGCGGTGTATGATCCGGATGGAAAAGGCACATTTTTGAATTTGTTTAAAAAAAATGCTTAAATAAAACCAACTATTCTCCTATTGGTATCATTCACAGGAAAGTGGAGATGAGTTGGCTGATATAGCCCTTCAGCCTCCATCCTCATATCTGTGCTGTCTTGTGTTTTATTTATTTATTTTTAATTTTTTTACCTTGTACATGGTCCTTAACCAATTTAACATGCATCACTAGATTAAGTGAAAAAAGAAGTGATCTGCGCTCATATAATCGTGATATCTGTGCTCAATTGGTGCATATAATATAGATAATTGTAAAACAATTTGAAACCTGTTACATATGATAGAGATTATGCTGCTGTGCTCGTGGTATGGCTCCACAAACCGAACTAGTGCAAAAACAAAGAAACAGCACAAAAAACCTCATAGTGTAGTAAATAAACAAAATTGTATTAATAAAACAGGTGATTATTGCACGTACATCAAAGAACTGTATAATTAGCAAGACATGTTAGGGACATGTTACCACTCTGTGCTCTGCAGCCGTGGATGATATGATGTGGGTCACCGGGATCAATTCTCCTCCCGCAAGCTCCGTGGGTGATCTTTATAAGTCCTCTGCTCGATCTCTGCTGAAAAGGGGTTATTTGTTTTTTCTTCTACTCCTGATCATATGTTCAAAATCCTGTATCCGCTTTCCTTTCAGAAAACATTAATTAGTAAGGAGAGGGAGTTTACCATGTATGAAGATAACAAGGAAGAAGAAAAGATTTTAACAGATTTAACCCATGAAACTTGTCAAACCCATTAGTTTACTTTATCCATAAATGGGACTACATCTTTTATTTTGTTTTCTGCACTTGTTTTTTGGAGCTCGGCTTGGGTATTTTTTTGCTTGGGTCATTTTTTTTTTACCATGAGGTTTCTTAGTATCACTTGGAGTGTGGGAACTGAGAATGTTTTATGTGAAGAATAACACCATTGAAGTCTTTGGTCACACCCTATACCACGAGTGCAGTAAAAGAATTGTGATGTATGAGTTAATCACTGATCTATATAGTGTGTATATATGGCTACTCCATGTAGAGTACCTAAATGAGGGAAGAATGCTTCAATAGAAACCTCATTCATGGTGCCCTTTCTGTAACAATCCACTTAAGAATGATATTTATGTATTGGTATCTTTCCAAAATAGAATTTTGACTAGTTTCCTGTGGTAATACGGTTTGGAATCTTCCTCTGACAACAAGACACTGCTTCAAGAAAATAGTACCCAGAAAGGGTTTTAAATTTTTTTTTTTTAATTGCAGTAAATAAAAATACAACTTTATGAGCACATTCCCATGTCTGACAGGTCTACGACCCTGCCTTTCCCCATTGCCAAGAGATCATCAGTGCTTCCACTGCAGCCATTAAAAAGGTTATGGTGTGTACAAAATGGCCAAGTCCTCCACCGTATCTTTTAAAGAAAGAACCAGTAACTGACTAGTTCCGGCATTGCTGTCCCTGCTGATTAGTGATGCTGCATTACATGGATGATTTTGGCTTCACAAATGCCAGTCAGCAGACAGCATAACCAACTTTGAACTTTGTACCCATTTCCCACATCCCTCTGCATCCTTGATGTAGCATTTACAGGTCTTGACGTGAGTAATAAAAATGTTTGAGCTGCCAGTTCCTTGCTTTGGGTCCATTCCAATATTCAGACTGTTCATTAAGGTCAGGACTTCAGTGTACCTGGTAACAAGCAAGAAGCCTAAGTATGTTATATTTGTATTGCGCCCCCAATGTATGCAGCGCTATATAGATGAATGCATGGAGAACATATATGAAATTGCACAAGTGCCTTAGGCTTGGTCCCCACTGGCTACTGCAATGCCCACTATGGCAGGCGCTGCGGGGACGAGCTGCCCCTCAATGGTGCTGGGCCCGCTGCGAGGGGCGGCCGCCGCCCGCTGCGTTTTTCGAGGAGACTGAAAAATTGAGAAGACCTAGCGATGGAGCGCTAGGCCACGCCCCCTGGCGGTTCAGCCAATGAGAGCGAACCTGCCGGGTGACGTCATAGCCGCGCCCCGTCACTCCACCATCATGCCCCGCCCCCCCCTGTCTTTCACCCTGCAGCTCACTGCAGACCGGGGAACTCGGCTGCACGTGCCGCCAGCATGGCAGATGCGCGTGCAGCGCAGGCACTAGGGCCTTAGCCCTCGTCCAGGGTGGCGCTGGGCGTCCGCGCTCACGTTGGCCGCGATGAAACACATTGCAGCAATGTGTGTGGCCAGCGTTAACAAGCACCTGAGCATGCGCGGCGCTTAGATGCTTGCAGAGCAAGCTAATTTGAATTTGCTTGCAGAGCAAGCGCGTCACGTGAGCGGTTCGCCCAATGAGGGCAAACCAGCTCTGTGACGTCGTGTCCGCGCCCCCAGATGATAGCCGGATACGAATCGCCCGGCTGAGCAGCACACGGCCGCAGCCTTAGACGTGAAGTTAAAAGGTTTTGGAGAGTCTGCCCTCCAAATCTTGCGTCTTCTGTCTCCCTCTCCAAAATAAATGGATGACGGACTACATAATTTGTGAAATGTCTCTAAATAATCTCTTGATTGCAGTGTTTATTAACAGTAGGAGGTCTTACTCGCAATTTCACAAAAATGCCACTCATTTATTATCTCTTATTTCCTATGTTGTGCAAATATATGCTCACAGCCTATATAATGTAATCGACTATAAAATAGGATACATGCCTAGCCTGTTTTCCTAACTACACTAAACCAAATAATGTTCCTGCACTGCAGAATATGTTGGTGCCATAGAAATAAAAATAACTCTTTTGGAGGTTCTGGTATAAGAGACAAGTTTTCCATTTGAATTGGCTGAAATCAATTAAAATGTAGTTCATTTACCACTTTAAAATAAAAATATAAAATTACAACTGGTACTAGTATGCCAGAAATGAAAGCCTTTTATATCTGCCTTCCTTAATCATCTCTGTTTCGATTCTAGTAAATAGCAGTGCTAATTGTATTAATGTCAAAATATTGAGTAGTTTGCTATAAATGTGTTTTTTTTCCTGAAATGGTTACCATGGTAATGTGCTATAACCCTGTGCAGAGATCAAGACTAAAATAGAAACATTGTGTTATATTGGTTAATTGCTGTCAAAATTACCAATATGTGAGAGATTTGCGAGAGCAGATCTTCAGTAATGGCACAGACAGCATATGCATTGGTGTGTATTTTAGGCAACAATAGCCTCCTATTTTTATTGTGTGTTGTGTACATTACCGAAAATACCAGGTTTTCATTGTCAATGGTATAATGCATAATCGTGCCGTCCTCTCATTAATCCTTAATACTTCTGGATGGTAATGTGTTTCGAACTTCTGGCATATCTGCTTGCAACTTCACATCTGTCGCACTTCTGTAGGGGGTATATAAACGTCACTCAGTGGTGTGGCTCAGATTGCCTGCTAAAGCACTGTATATACTATGACGTACAAATGTTTTCAGCAGCGTAAGTAACCAAACAAAAATATATATTTTTGATTTGGAGAGATGTATTTATTTTGGCAAACGGCTGTAAATGTAAATAAAATGTCCTTTTTGTTTTTATGATGTGCCCAGACTTCATTTTTATTTACTACATTTTTCTTTTTACTAAATTGTATATTTTGAGTGTACCTGCTATCTTTCTTTTTAATGTGTCTCCACTGCTTTGCACAGAAAAGGCAGCATATTTGTACACCCTGCATATTACTTGTACAATTGTGTGGGCGACTAGAAGTTAACAAAATAAAAACATATTCAGAATCCTTGATTACCACTCTAATAAACATGGATGTATAACTTGACAAGTTCTATTTTTATATATTGGAAAATTACTTTCGTCCTTCAGCATCTGTTATACCTGAATTCAGTTAACAAGTGTCAGCTTTAATGTACTCTAATACTGATTAGTTGCTGATTTGTACATGTGTATCCACTCACATTTAGCAGTATTTATTTTTTCAATGCAAGAATAGAGCACAATCATACAGTGTATGCATACAAAGTCCACATGGTAGTTGGATACTGTTGCTAAATTCTTATGATACGGCCATGTTTCTCTAGGCTGCAACAATATTATTGATCCCTTGCAAAATTTTGGTTCGGATTTATTTCCCTGTGGTAAATTTTTGGAGCTGCAAACTTTGTTCTTTTCAGAGTTGATGCCTTTGCTCACTGAGCCACTCATGTGGCTCATTCTCATTATACATACATTTTGTTAGTAGTATGTAACCTTTTGTCCCTTAAAGCAGCAAGACCTCTACATTTAAAGTTTGACACTTACTGAACCGACGTTTTGGACGGTCTGGCTGAGAAGCGGCAGTTGGCCATCCTGGAAGATAACAAGTTGCGGCATGGTCAAGGCTATTTCCTGCGGCCAGTAGAGAGTCGAAATATCAGGAGCTTGCAGCTTTCTATTGCCAGCCGTGTTTGTCTATAGTCCAGCAGCCATATTTGTCTGTAGTCAAGCATTGTGGTTGTTTGTTGTAATTGGCACCAAAAACAAGTATCTGGTGCACAGGGGATCCCCATATATCAGGTTAGACAATAAAGTGAGTAGGTGGAACTAGTGCTTTAATGTTAACAGTCTCTGCATAGCCCCCGCACAACCTATTTTGTGTCTTTGTATTTGCGAATTTTTACAAATCTTTTATTCAATAAACATTTGGTTAGTCTAATTTTAGTGCCGAGTACAAGGTGTCTGAATTGTCCCCAGAGATTTGTATGGCAATGATACCATTTATTGTACTATCATGCTAGTTCTTTGATCAATTACATGCATTTTTATGGTCTCCTTTGGCAGATTACCTTTTTTACAGATCTAGTATGGTCTTGTTTAACAACATCCACCATGATATTTCTTTCCATGTTTCTCACATTAGCAGTTCAGTGCAACATCTCTCCTCTGGTAAATGGTAAAACTCCTTACAGCATCATCTCTAGAAAAGTATATAAATGCCAATCGTATAATAGTATATGCTTGTTTCAGTTTTAAGGTGCAGTTCCCAAAAATCGACCACATTTTTATTTTATATAATATGCCCATGCTTTTCACTTTGAACCCTGACTTGATTTTGAAATATTCACATTTTTTAACGTTTGTGTGCCTACTGCTTGACATGGTTGTATCGCTTCCACTTTGCTTAAGCATTTAAGTAGAACAAACACGTGGGTGGAACCAGTGTTGTGTCTGACATCATGGGGCGCTGTTAGAGGCGCTTGTTTCCCACAAGGCTGACCTAGGCTGTGGCCTAGCACTGCAATTTTCTTTGGGTGGCAATTTGTGTTGTTGGATGTCTTGCCTTCTCAGTGCCCCCCCCTCCTGCAGTGCTGTCAGTGACCTGTCACATGGCAGTGTTGCCAACACGGCATCACATGCCACATGATGCCACTACACTGCAGGAAGAGGGCTGTCTCTGCTGCCAGCGTGAGTCTGTGTGCAGCAAAAAGGTAAATCTGCCACTGGCTGTTTTATATTGAGGGGAGTCAGAGCTTTCCTGGCTAATATAAATTACATTTGTTTAACATAACTTGACCTTCATGAATTAAAATGTGTACTATATAGTATTTTATTTGATTTATTTTTACTTCAGCAAAGTCCTGCAGAGAAGTATGATATAGGCCTCTAAACATCATAAATGGCAGCAATCCCCTTGTCTGTACACAAACTTGTCTGATTAGGCAGTTTTCAAGTTTGTTGCAGTGGAAGCTAGTTGGAGTTTGAGTAGTATGTGTGGTCAGGTCTTGTGGCTAAACAGCAACCATGACTCAATTTCTGACTCATCTGGTTTGTCTGGTTCAAGTGCTGATCTTGTGCAAGTCACTATGTACAACTCTTTGCCTTTTTAAGGTCGCCCTTTCCTTTGCACTTATGTTATCATAGTTTTTATTCACAGAAACTGTAAAATGTTCTTTTTGGTGTTGAGAGTAATGACCATTTTGTAAAAGGTGGTTTCCATCTTTATCCTATTTCTAGCCATTCAGCTCCATCTAATTGATTATGTATATTATGTGCACCAGAAAGCTTGATGGGCCCATCCAATCTTGCACACAACCCTTGACTTGGTAATTAATAGTATAAAAAAAGTATCTGATGTTAACTTCCTAAAGTCAAGGATGACAGAATCGCTACAGTGAACACAACAGAACATTTTGATGATCAGTAGAAGTTCCAAAACCAGAACATGAATCTGTGCTTGGGAACAATTGACATTTGTCTTTCAGGAACCTAAAGTACACACTATCCGCGGTTACCAATGAATTGGCAAGCACGTAAATATACCTGGTGTTTATGTATGAATGGAATAAACGTTGATTGTCCACAAACCAGTTTGAATTGGGTGGCTAGAGTTCCTGCAACTTTGTTGGTGTCATTGTTTCACCTCAAGCCTTGTCTAATATTGCAAACTGGTGTTTGTAATGAAATATTGCGCTTAATGGGTTTTTGTTTATTAATGTAGTTTTACGCTTGCAATGTCACTGAAGCAGTGCTTTCCATGCCCCCCATGGCAGAGAGAGGGCTAATGACCATGAATCTCTTAAAGGAACATGTAAAAAGTCTCTCTAGGCCCACTTCCTAGCTTTCATTTCCTACCATTAATCCAGACCCATTGTCTTCTATACAGGAAGTACGATTTGCTCCACCATACCCCACTTTTCAATATGGTGTCAAATTGTTGGCAAAGCATTAACATCTGTCAGTTGAATGGAAGTTAATGCATCACAATTATTGAGGCTTTAATGTGCAAATTATTTCTGGCTGCTTAATTCTGATGGCCTGACTGGCATGTCCGCATTCCCAGCCTCTATGGTATCCTTAGCTGGTAAACGCTATGTTGGAATGAATTACAATGTGCTTGTTAGTTTCAAAATGTAAGGCCTGTAATAGAGTGGGCGTGCTTGCTCTGCCGTGCGCGGCACTTATAATTGGCTGTGGTTAGCCAGCCGTCCTATACTTGGGCCGCGCGCGCACAGCAGTGAGCATGGAGCCGGCCAATCGGGGGGGGGGGGGGGAGGGCAGACACGATGCTGCCTGTTGGGCGTCACACACGTGTGTGTGTGTGTGTGTGTATAGAGGGGGGTGGCCACACCTACCCGTGCACGTCATAGCCACGCCCATCTGTCGCTCAGCACTGAAGTCTACACACACACAAAGTGCTTCACATGCACGAGCATTTGCGCATGCGCCAACTATAAAACAAGCCTCAGACATTCCATGATGGAGAAATCCCGTATTATAAGCTTCTCACCAAATTATGAGATGGGTTTTCATTTTTCTCCTAAAATCTTTTTGAAAAGTTGCTGTTAAGCCTGTTACAGTAATGTGGGAGGTGACGTTCATTGCTAGAACAAGTGGAAAGGAAAGGGACTTAGGCCGCGCTTATAGTGCCAACGACGTGACGTCAGGCTGCGGTCGCTGGAAAAATCAAATTTACTTGACTTCTAGCGATCACGACCAAGCCGTCACATCGCTTCTGTGATGGGTTTGTTTTGATGCGGTGTCTCGCCGCCGGCACTAGAAGCGCAGCCTAAGGCAAGTTGTCAACTCAGACATGCAGTTTCATTGCTGCAAACTACAGACGTGCTTCCAGGGGAATATTTTTTTAAATTACATTAAGGTTTGAGCCATTTTGTATTTTAACACATGGGGGAGGGGGGGAGAGAGCTTTTCTAAGGGAATCTATGTGAATGATCAAAAACCTCTTCTTCTGCATGAATGTATTCTATTGGTGGACTTTCTTCCAAGGCCTTTTCAGTAAGTCTCCTTTTATATAGAGATCACTACTGTGGCTATCAGAAGAGGTGGCGGGCTATTCTAAGCTGCCTCTGGGTAGAGTGAATATCCTACATAAGTGGAAAATGACACCCAATGGTGTCTACTGTTGTTTTTTTTTTAAACATTG
Source organism: Ascaphus truei (assembly GCF_040206685.1). Classification (NCBI taxonomy): domain Eukaryota; kingdom Metazoa; phylum Chordata; class Amphibia; order Anura; family Ascaphidae; genus Ascaphus; species Ascaphus truei. The sequence goes on from NC_134500.1 coordinate 22,079,167, forward strand.
TAACGGCTATTCACTGGATGGTTCTAGCACTTGGTAACAGCTACTGTACCAACACATTTTTGATGACTCCATATATTTCAGATGTTTTTTTTAAATGTATTTTTAAGCTTCAGGTGTGGCATATGTGGACATGTTGCAGGAGAAAAGTCAATGCAGCTGCTTTATTTTACTGTGTTCACTCATATCATCAGGTTTATTCAATGTTTCAGCTCCCAGTGGAGCCTTTGTATCTCAGGCTCCATTGGGAGCCAACATGTTGAATAACCCTGATATCCTGAAGATAAGGAGTGCCTGCTCTTTCAGTTTCTATTGTATACTTGTATTAAACCAGATTGCATTCTCAAAGTTACCTTGGACCAAATTTCATTTGGCCAGTGCTGTGTGTGTGTGTGTGGTGTGTATACACACTTGTATATTATTCAGCACAAGGCATAAGACTTTGCCCAGTGAAAGAAATGTAATTTCCAGAATATGGGTTAAGCATGTAGCCTGTATTTATTTTTAGAATTAATAATAGTAATATGACCAAAAACAAGCACAGGGCAGATAAAGAACGGATTACTGACACAGGAAATAATTTATTTGGAATCAGTTTAATTTGTTACATAACATACTTACGATCCTGAATATCCCTTGCACAATTAGAGTTCAAACGGCTTCTGTGCATTCATAAATCTCTTCCAGTTTTTGATGAAGGTGCTGACGCATGCTTTTTGTTTCTTTAAAAGCTACAAATGAGAAATATTAAGCAAATATTTTACTAGAGTTGAATATGTCCATTATTATAATAGCAGCATGTTCTTGTATAGCGCTGCTAGTTTTACGTTGCGCTTTACAGAGGCATTTTGCAGGCACAGTCCTTGCCCTGTGGAGCTTACAATCTATGTTGTTGGTGCCTGAGGTACAGGGAGATAAAGTGACTTACCCAAGGTTACAAGGAGCCGACACCGGGAATTGAGACACTCCTTCTCCTTATTATCAAAGTATGTGGCTACATAAATGTTTTTAACTGCTATAATAAATATAGATATAATGTACTCGTCTCCCTCCAATCTACATCTTTATAGTATGGTTAAAAAATTTTTTTGTTTACGTATGACAATTTTCTTGGTTGTTTTTAAAATGCTGCTTTTAAATGGAATTTGTAGTTTGTCAGTTCTGTTTATTGATGTAAGTTTTAACATTATTTTGTGTACAGGAGGGCTCCGGGCATGCGGCAGGTTCCGTTCTAAGAGACCGCCGCAAACTGAAAATCGCCGGAAAGCGGAACTGGCGACTTTAGTTATGTGCACATGCGCAGACCGACAATTCGCCCTTCTACGCATGCGTAACCTTGGAAAACCCCTCCATTCTGTGCATGCGCGACCTCGGACCACCCCGTTGTGCGCGTGCGCAGACATGGCGTCCCCCTTCTCGGTACCGCCGTATCCGTGGGGCGCTGAGAAGCAAGGCATTGCTGTACAATACTCCCAAGCCAATTGGGAGGCGCACAGGATACTCGCTCCCGGCACAGATAAAAGTAATTGAGGATTCTCTCCTGTAAGTTAGTCTTTTTAACACTGTTGTTTATTTTTCTAGCACAACAGTAAAGTAAAATCATGCAGACAACAAACAAAGCCTATTAATTGGTCTGCACATGTTTAATAATTATTGGCTTTAATATTTTTCATTGGAAGATAGTTAAAACATGCCTGGATCGTTTATGGGATGAAGTTAAAACCTGGTTCTCCCAGAAATACTTTACTCCTATGGATGTTGCCTTCAGGAATTGCCCCTTTTTAACTGGGGGTGGTACATTTCATTTAGAAAATCATTACAATCTTCCTGTAGTCTTTGACTCGCATGCTGTTTTCTCTGCTTACTTAAAGCAGCAATATGGGTTAACTTGAAAAATGTAAAAAAATAAATAAAATAAAAATTGCTGGTTTGAAGCAGGTTGGTGTAACGTGTGCTCACCACAAACAAGACGGCACCGCAAGGCTGAGGTGGGGATGTCGGTAGCATCCGAGCGGCCACGTCCTGAGTGCAGAGTAATAGTCGTGTAGCTGGGTCAGGGTAGGAGAAGTCAGATTGGTCGAGGTACTTGCCGTGGTCTATGGTTGGAGAGATCGGATTGGCGTTGTGCCGGGTCCAGGGGTATAGAATATAGAATCGTCGTGTCCGTAGCCGTGGTCCAGGGATCAGAAGGCAGGAGTCCTGGTGCAAGCTGAGGTAAACAAGACAAAGGCAGAGCCGCAGGAAGCTTGAGGTAAACACAAGTCCCTAGAACAGAGTTTATGCTCAGCCAGTTTGCAAGAGAACTGGCTGAGCCTATAAAGGAAGATGCAGAAGGAGGCTGTGAGCAATAAGTAATCACAGGTATACTGTGTACTAATAGGCAGGGGTGGAGTGAGTAGCAGCTGTGGAATAGTTGAGTGAATTAACCCCTTGCTTGCCTGTCCACGCGGCATCTGTGCATAGCTGGCGTGCGCTGTGCGTTGCCCATGTCGTCACGGGAATGGAGCCTGGAGATGGTCCCTTCGGTGTTTCCCTTCCTAGAGGCGCCAGCACGCAGGTTGCGGTTGACGAGCGTCACTCGTGACTTCGTGGGACCTAAGCCCGATCCTGGCAGTAGGTCTCTGGAGCTGAGCTGTGTTAATGCATACTTTCATAGAGGTGCAGAGAAACTGCGGTTTGTGTCCCGCGTCACGCAGGCTAATAGGAGAGCTACCAGCACCCATATAGAGGAAAGGATCTCTGGAAGCAGGGTGTCTCCGGACCTGAAATTACCACAGTTCAGCTCTGGAGACCTCCTGTATCGCTGCTTAAACACAATGTTAAAGTGCTGTATATAGAACATCTAATATTCACGGTTCACTTTTTTATGACTGTCCCACTGCAGGGAAGTCATATGTCTACCGTGGGGTCCGGTGCAGGAAAGAATGCTTTAAATTGGTTTCACTCATACCTATCCGGTAGATCCCAACATGTGTCTCTCGGGTTACAGCGCCAACCCCTTGGATATCACCTGTGGTGTCCCGCAAGGCTCTGCTCTGAGGCCCCTACTCTTTTCAGTCTTCATCAATGATCTACCTACAGCTTGTTAGGGTGCTTCACTACACATGTATGCGGATGACGCTGAAGGAAGTTGAGCCTGACTGACGTTTCTCACAGTAGATTTAGTTTTATTTAAGCCTCAGCAAGCAATTGGGAAAAATGGTACAGCTCTGTCCTTGTGTGATGAGGACAGGCACCTTGGTTCTTAGACAAAGGAATCTAATACAGGGCGTAATATTTATACCTTCTAAAAACTCACACTAAATCATTCTTTCTTCTAGCATTCTCTGTGCATGCTCCCGGTCTTATCTCTTGTAACTTCTGTAACTTTTCTGTAACAGTCTATTCCTTGTTCTCATTTTCCTATGCCTGTGTGTTTATGTGGGATGAGCTTTGGCAAGGCCATTTGTACAGATAATGTTTACTGCTGTGATGGCTCTTTTCATCCTGCGTGGTATCCTTGAAACATTTTGCCCATCCCTTGCTGGTTCACACTGGCCAAGTATTCCTTCTTACCCAGAATCCACTTAGGGTAAAGTCCAGGGGTTTCAGGTCAAACACACACAATCTTATATGCACACAGCCCTAGTCTCTCTGACCTTGAACACATACTTATTCTGATTTTTTTGATACTCAAACTGGATTTCCCAAAATAAACGGTTTTTAAACATTGATAAGACTGTAACAATGGTATTTGGGACCAAGGCTAAATTTCTAAAGCTACCAATAATGGAGCTACAGATCAGAACCAACTCCTAATAACATTCTAGTCCCTGTCACTAGTTTCAAATATCTGGGCATATGGTTTGACTCCCATTTTCACATTTGGGTTGCACATTGGTACCCTGACATCCAAAACCTATGCCAAACTAGGTGTACTTTTTTATAGGAATAAATCCTCCCTAAGCACGTTGGTCAGAAAGTACATCGCACAACAGATGTGAATAAGAATTATAGACTATAAGGACATTGTATATGGCAGAGCACCCCAGACTCTCCTTGGCAAACTAGAAATCCTCTAAAATTCAATATGCCGCTTGGTCCTCCAATGCTTGGCTACGCTTACAGTGACGGCGAGGCAACGGTCGCTGAAAAATCAAATAGAGATGACTTCCAGCAATCGCGACTAATCAGTCGTGCCATTGCGTCACGCTTACTATAAGTGCACGCAACGGCAGCGATGCATATGTTTTGCCGCAATGTCGTCGGCACTATAAACGCAGCCTAACTACAACACACATCACTGCGAAATGCTCAAAGAATTAGATTGGCCATCACTTGAGTCTAGGCACAAAATTCATCTCTCCTGTCTTATCTTCAAATACTTCTTGGACAAACTACCCCCGTATCTGAACAAGCTCCTCACCCCTACCACACGCAGCACTTCTCACCTGAGATCTGAATCCAAAGGACTTTTTTCATGGTCCCAAGATTCAACAAAGTATCCGGGCGCTCCGCCTTCTTTTAACATCCGCCCCACAACTGTAACAATCTATCTGAGAATCTCAAAACCGCCACCAGTCTAAGTTCTTTCACACCTACAGCTATCTCACATTTTAATGTTGCCTATAACTTAATTAATCTTTAACTGTTCATGCAATGTCTTTATATGTAATGTATATAACCCTGTTCACCTAATGTACTCATGTATTTGTAACCATGTATCTGTCATCATAACTCTGCCGAGGACATACTTGAAAACGAGTGTTAACTCTCAATGTATTACCAACGGGTAAAACATTTGATACATAAATCAGTGCTGCTACCCAACATCACGTTCCACAATGCCTTGTATAGCGCTAAGCAAGGCATTATGGGGGATGACTTCTGGAAGCAGAGCGGTGGTTGACTGTTCTGCTTCTGAAATGGTTCACCAGCAGCCACGGTCTTTCAGCTCCAAGTCGCACCCAATTTGTTCACTCTGAGGCAAGTGGACAAAGGGGTTTCAAGAGCCGTAATAATCACACTAAAATGGTAAATGATCTTCAGGATTTTTTTCCTTTTTAATGCATGTTGCTCCTGTAGTGGATAAAAGACTATTCAACAATTTACTTGTGCCACCAAATTATTTGGTATCGAACAATGCAAATGTGTTCGTTGTACTGTATGTAGGGCCTTTCCAGTCTGGTATCTTTAATTATTTTAAAATGTTTGGTTTAGTGTAACCCTTTTTAATGCCGGAGAAGCCTTCATTCGTGAAACGTGCTAATCAACGATTTAATCAACCGAGGAACATTCTCTACAAATCATGTCTAACTATCTCAAAGGAAAAGTTTTCTGCTATGTGGCATACTATGCAGCCTGCCATCCAATTGTATTGTTCGTGTGTGTCATATATTTGGCTCTATGCCTAATACTTCTAATTTGAGGTGGAAAACAAATGACAAAATGACATTAGTTTTGGAAAACTAATACATGCCAGGTGTGCATTGTCTGATGTTTTTTCAGGGGCTATGTAGCATATGAACACAAAGCTTCCTTGTTGTGTAAACCCAATTTAAGTACATTCCCACTTGGCAAAAAAAAAAGGGGGGGGGGGAGAAATTATAATCTACAAGAATGTCATTTTATTGTTGGGTTGTAAACTTGGTAGACTGAAACATGGGATGTGCTTTACTTTTACTTTGTCATGTCACTGAGCATCATACTGTACCGTGTCTCCTGAGTCTCCCCTTCCTTTCTGCATTATTGTGGCAAATTGTAATTGCCAACAAGCAGCCATTTGACTGTCCCACCCTATGTCAGATAGGAAGGAAGAGAAAAGGTTATATCTATGGCGCTTAGCCTAGAGATAAATATTATACAACCAGATGGGAGTGGATGTCCTCTGGGGCTCTCCTCATGAAGACGGTCAATCATGTAAAAAATATAAAAACAAACATAGTGTAATACAGTTAACTAAATCACATACAGAAACACTAACACATGTAAGACAACGAAAAGCTGACACAAACAATGACTGATTAGCATAAAAACATTTAATATAACAACTCATAGCATGATATATGAACACTGAAAAGATAGGTCACACGTGCACACCAACACTGGCTAAGCTGGCCGCTTACCAGACAAAGATGATAAGATTGCGGTGGATAAATCAGAGAGTATCCCCTCTCGTATAGCAGATGTCAGCTCCCAAACGTCTCAACGATTTAGCAGGGGCTTCCGAGGGGGATTCTACTTTCCTTCACAACACGGACCTCAGCTGGGCAAGCACACCGGACCGTGTGTCGCAGGAGCAAGCGTCACCACGTGCGCAACAGCAACGTTGAACGCGAGCAGGCAGCAACAAGCATCCGTGGCAATCAATGTCCAGCCAAATACAGGGCAATCTGTGGATAGCACAATGGCTATAGTTGTCCGTGGAGCTGGTATGGATGTGGATGTGGATGAGGAAGGAAGCGCAGTCTTCCGAAACGCGTAGGGTGGTCTACGTGTGCACTACTGACGTTAGAGTACCCTCCACATCCATACCAGCTCCACGGACAACTTTAGCCATTGTGCTATCCACAGATTGCCCTGTATTTGGCTGGACATTGATTGCCACGGATGCTTGTTGCTGCCTGCTCGCGTTCAACGTTGCTGTTGCGCACGTGGTGACGCTTGCTCCTGCGACACACGGTCCGGTGTGCTTGCCCAGCTGAGATCCGTGTTGTGCAGGAAAGGAGAATCCCCCTCGGAAGCCCCTGCTGAATCGTTGAGACGTTTGGGAGCTGACATCTGCTATACGAGAGGGGATACTCTCTGATTTATCCACCGCAATCTTATCTTTGTCTGGTAAGCGGCCAGCTTAGCCAGAGTTGGTGTGCACGTGTGACCTATCTTTTTAGTGTTCATATATCATGCTATGAGTTGTTATATTAAATGTTTTTATGCTAATCAGTCATAGTTTGTCTCAGCTTTTCGTTGTCTTACATGTGTTAGTGTTTCTGTATGTCATTTAGTTAACTGTATTGAACTGTTTGTTTTTATAGTTCCATACACACAAATATATGGTCCCAGGTTCACCAATAGGGAGAGCAGTGATTTATCAGTAATTTTGCAGCTTTACTGACCATTGGAGCTAGGCTCACCTGGTGTCTTTTTTGTGTCCACCTCACATATACTTGCCCATTGGTAAAAGCTTTAAATATCTTGGAAATCTTGGTCCATAGATCAGCATATTGGGATTAGCTCGGCCATTCCAGGTTCAGTTTATAAAATAATAAAAGGAGAACCAGTAGTGTGGACTGCTGCTTTAATCTGGAATTTTTCCTGCTGACACATTTACTTGTGCACTTCTCTTAATGGCTGAGTCATGTGCAGCATCTTTCCAGACGTGGGAGATGGGACGTCCTGGGTCTGGGAAGCGAGACAAAGAATTGCTAAAACAAAGGTTCAGTTAGAGGCCTTTTCATCCCACTATCGATTTTGTGCAATTGCACATGGAATTCGAAGTGTGGATGGTTGCTTTTGAGTAACTGTATGCATTAATTTTAACATGCTATTCAAACAAGCAGATTTCTTTGACTTGCTCTGTTAGATGGGCTCTTCTTTGTTGAGTTGATACTTTTGTTAGACCTTCTCTTTGGCCATGAGCACTGCATGTGCCTGTTAATACGTGGTACAAAATGGGGAAAAAACATGATCAGTAGAGCGTGTCCGTCCCCACAATGTGTGTTTGGAAATAAAGAACAATTGGAGATGACTAATAAGGCCGCGTCCATACTGCAAACAAAAGGCCATACCTCAATGAGACAGGCCATAGAGCGCACAAGGGCGGGGCCGATTTTTCGCAATGCAACTTTTTTATTGTTGCGAGACCGGGTCACACGGGCGGTTTAGCCAATGATGGCGGACCAGCCTGGTCACACCTCCACATCGCACATGTCTTGGAATCCTACAGGCCACGGATCACTTAAGCGACAGGCGCGCGTGACTCCATGCGCTCCTACTATATCCGAAGCCTAAGGCTTCGGACATGGTGCCGCAGACCGTGCGGATGCTGAGCGAACAGACTGCCTTAAGGCAGTGTGCGTGCACATGGAAGCAGGAGGGGGTGCGCGTTGCGCAATTAATCAGTTCAAACTGATTTCTTGGCGCGACAGGCCGGTCACATGTGAAGTTCGCCCAATGAGGGTGAACCAGCTCAGTGACGCCCCTCGGCACGCCACCCACTGCCCGTCTAGTATGGCCAGGGAAAGCACCCGCTTTCCCTCAGCCTCCGCGCGGGAGAAGTCATTATGTCCGAGGCTTAAGGGTCTGTGTCTTTTTACTTTGGGGATCTCTTTGCATCTAGAGAAGTAATCACTGAGGCAAGTGGTGTCCTAAACATGGCATTCTTCTTAACCCCCCTTGAGTGCTAAAAGGGCTTGCAATGCATCAACTTTTTAAGATACTGAAGGGGTTAATGTGATCTCATTTCGATTGTTGTGTAAATTTTCTTTGAAATGCCCACAAAACAAGTTTAGGACCGACAAAGCTTTTCTAAACTGTCATCAGTCCCTTAATATTCCATCTCCAGCTTTGATTTTTTTCCTCTTCACCCTCTGGGTAGCGCTGCATGTATATGTTTTCAGACGTGGCACTATACGCTGGCAGCAGTGTCCGCTTCATTTGCGGTGGTTCTGATGATGTCTGCATTCGGCTTACACAGCAAAAGTGAGAGTTGCTTAATGGAAGTTGCTTCCTAAATAGTGTGTTGCAAATGATCTCTCGCGGCTCACATGCGAGATGTGGAGTATGTGATGCTATATTATGATTGGAATTCTAACCATAGCTTGTGCTTTTTGAAAACTCCAAGTCAATTTGCCATAAAGATCTAAAATTACTAAGCAGCGTTACTTCATAAGGCCCACATCTGCATCGTACGGCACCTTAAAGCCCATCCCGGACATATTTTGTTAAGTAGTGCTGGAAGGTATTTGATGAAGTTGCACTGCTTGGTAACCATGTCCCATAATGTAAAAGAAAAAGAAGCCTACTCAAGCTTTTTGCTGGTGAGCCTTTATCAAGTCTGATTTTGTTTTGTTTTGAGATATTTACTTGTAAAGCTGTAACCTTTCAACCCCCATTGTTTAAAATGGCTGCTTTTTTTTCTTCCCATACATGAAACCAGTAATTAAAGGAATATCGGTACTGTATTATGATATTGATTATAAGATGTACGGTTTTTAATCTGAAGATTTTAGTTTAAAGTTCCTTTCATTTGCTCTTACCACTACAAATGTGTGGAATCTGTACTTTTATATGTTGGCATATCAGCCCCTGTCAGTCATTGCATACCTCGACTAAACGGGGCAGATGGCAATAGTAGTTTTGTAATTGGCTCTCAAAGTCATACTCAATTTCTGTTGCTACTGTGAGCCCATGAACCTTGTGAGGATTTGCTGTAAAAGTGTAGGCTATTTAAATTGAACTTGTGTCCAGGATACTCTCCCACTTGGATTTCCTTCCACCATTGCAATATTTTGGTCTCACATGAAAGAGGTCTCCTCTCCATTTGCTATGCAACCTCACTATAATAACATGTTGTCTTTCACAAGCCTATTAATCATTTACTGGAAAGCTGACGCATCACATGCACAGCCTGTGGGAGTGTTGTCCTCTGCTGGATTACAAAAAATATTGTGTATCATCCACCTTCCGTTTACAAATTTGTCACTGGCAGAAAGGGAAATAATGTTCATCTTCAAGCAACTGCTCCCCTCCCTCCCCCCCCACTACATCAACATTTAAATTGGCTAGCCCTCCTAGGACCTGAGTATAATTATACTATATTCTGACTTTTCCATGATGATGTTTCTGCAGTATATCTTTTTGGTGATTTCAAGAGGGTCTGTCGGGCCTACAAAACTAGAGGTGAAGTTGTCATTATTTTGTCCATTGTTTATATAGGAATTATGAAGCTATTAGTTCAACGGAAACATTAAGGAATTGATCTGCTTGGTCGCAGTAAACTCTCAGAAAATGGTTAGTCATAAAATATTTAACATTAATCAACTAAAATTGTTAGGGTTCAGGGCGCTTGCGTTTTTCTAAGGAAGCTGATTACACTGAAGGAGTTTACTTTAAAATGTTTGCCCCCCCTTGCCTTTCAATATTCCAATAGTTTTCTTTTTTTAAGGTGAAATATTGATATACTTTAATAGTTTTTGAAGTAGGTGAGCCTGGATCGGTGCTGCCAGTACTTTACTCTCAATGCCTCAGGCAGCAACACTTACAATTGTGCTGGCATAAGGAGTCCTTGACGTGTGTGTGTGTGTGTAAAGAAATATTGATTTTTGTGTTTTTTTTATTTTTGCAAGTCCTAAAACTGTCACCATTCAGATAATCTCGTACCTGCCTGTCACGTACGGCACCCCTGTGAGCACTTGATCTGCATACAGGACCAGGGTTAATACTCACGCTCGCAAGGGCTCCCACTTTAAACCTCTGCAGAGGTCCCTCAAACGGACAATTTCTCCTTTACAGAACAAGGGTTGATACACAACTCGCAAACTGCCCCACTCTTCACCTTCGCAAAGGTCCCTCAAAGGAGTTATCTCCGCTAAATCCGTCCCAATATACCACCGTCACGAACAGCACACAAGTGAGCACGTTACGTAGATATGCAATCGGGGTTAATACACTCGGCTACTCTAGTCAACTTGCCTTTCGCCTGCACAAGGTCCCTCCAATGAGTTAATATTAACCCCGTACTCAATTGCAATCATATCTATACACTTCCACCACCTGGTATATCCAAATAAGATTTTAAATGTATATTTGCCAGGGCCGCATGTCGCTGTTTATTATAGAAAAAAAAACTATGCACTTTAACAAACACAAACCAGTTGCAGCAAAATGTGTCCAAAAACGTAAATACTCTTTCCAGAGCGTGCAACAGTTCAGAGCGCAAAGTATTATTAAATGATAGATATAGATATATACACACACACTCTACAGAAAAAAGTATTAAAAGAACATAGTTACAAGTAAATGCAGAACAGTTTCTCAAAATAAGGATATAACCTAAAAGAAAATGCTATACATCACCATATGTCATACGTTTTCTCCCAGAGGCCACTGGCAAGAGAATATGAGATCCTGTATTTGGTCCCAAATACACCTCTGTAGTCTCTGTAGTCATGTAATTTTCATAATCTCTTCCCAGATTTATATGCATTCTTTCCTCGTGGAACCAGCATAGGCCTTGAACCCCCCTCCCCTACCGTCGTAAATTGGCTGTTAGATTGACAGTTTTATGAGAGAGTAAAGAAAAAACCTTTTACAAACGACGTTAAACTCCTTCAATATCTAAATGTATTCATAACTTTCCTACACACACACTCACTCACACACACACCACATCAATACATTCAGGTGCTCATGGCGGACACAATGAGACTAAATATGACCATCATAATCCTTAATTTAAGCGACAAATTGATATCTGTCTCTTAGTACCTGCTTGACATAATGTTTGTAATCATTGTGTGCCACTGATACATATGTAATGCCTTAGCATGTTCAGCAGATCTCGTCACATGATATTCTCATTTTTAATAGTCACTCTTGGTTTGATACCTTCTCAGCCACATCCCATGGCCATCCATTAACCCCTGAAGCACCAGATGGATTAAAATACATAATACCTCATGACATTATCATGACACTGCCCAACAGTTCAGAACATCCTGCTACACTAATGTTCAAGCATTTTATTGGTGTCATTTAATCTTCAAGAGTAAAGTGTTTATTGATGTTGCTAATAAAAGGAAAAGAATGGTGTATATAGCGCTAAAAAATAGTTATAAACACAATAGCTAATGACAACAATGAAATACACAATATTAAATGATTAATAAAATGAATTAGGCAAGGCTGCCAGGAAAAACTAACCCAAACACAGTTAGTGAGACACAAGAAAAAACAATACAGACCGGCGCCTTAGAGTCCAAATAGTGGGATAAATAAAAGTCCAATGAGTGGCTTGAGATCTCCAATAGATGGTAATAAAGTCCAGTGGACCGCAGTTCCCTCAGCAGCAACAGTGGTATGATATACAGGGGAGAAAAGAGAACAAGATCATAGTGTACCAAATTATAAATGAAAATAAAACATGTAACACATAAACAGGCAGACACATAGGACAAAAAACATGTAGGCTGACTAATAACAATGATATTTAATGAACACAATAAAATCAGCAACTAGTGACGAGCTGGTCCAGGATCCGGTTGTGAAAAACCGGAATCCTACTTACAGCAAGTCCTCAGGATATGCGCAGGTATAGGATCAAGGAAGAACCGGCGGTGGGTTATGGTAGATGCGTGCCGCATACAGATGTCCACAGGTGACTCCTCAGGTTGCTGCCGACATAGGCAGCCTTGCCTTCAGCTCCACGAGGCCCTCTGCTCGCGACCGGAAATGAGTCACTGCAGGAGGGAAAGCCTGTCGCCCGGAATTGCGTCACAAGGGGCGGGACACTGCTCCGAATCTCCCAGCTTCGCCCGATCTCACTTCCAATAGTAGTCCAAATATACCGCGACTCCAGGGACTGCTACAACGATCTGCTCATCTGCTAGTATGCTGTAGAATAATACTCAAAAGGCCCAACGCGTTTCGTGCGCATGTGCACTTCTTCAGGGGTTCCCCCTGCAGTTTTACAACCCCCTCTCCACCATTCCTCCACCCCACCCCCCCCCCCCCAACTTCCGCAATTGCCGTTTGAGTCGACGGCTGCTGGGTAAGGCCCTAGCTGAATGGAACATTTTTGGTTGTGGCTGTTTTGGCGCGACTCACTGCAGAGGGACCGCCACAGCTGATTCGCCGCTGGAATCCCCACCGCCGGCTAATTTGAAAAAGTGTTTTTTTCTCCCCTTTCACCCTGGCCCACCAGTTACTAGTTCCACCCCTACTCCTATGGGTAAATCTCACAAAGTATTTTCTTCAAGCAGTGAATGGTTAACATAGGCCTGGTGAGACAAATTGACACCACATTATAGCAGCGAACAAGGGCGTAGTATTCCATAGTACAAAGATAAGCAACTAAATTATAACTTGTGTTTCATGGGCATTGATCCTGCCAAAAAGTCTCTGTACTGCTGTCCCATACATTTGTTTGCAGAAACCATATCAAATGAATACTATTAAGATAAATGTATCACAATATTGCTCATTCTTTCTTGTCTTTTTGTAGATATGGTTGACAGAATTTTTTTAATGCTTTCTAATCTGTAGGAGTTTGGAAGGCAAATGGAGTGTAAGCCCGCCAGATTTGTTTTATTTAATTTTTTAAAATTCCACAAATAGTCTTTTGTTGGGTGACAATCAATCTATTTCTTGCAGCAGGTTTGATCAACACCGGGGATCCCTGTGGTATTTGAACGTACAAAAACTAGAGCTAAAAATGTATTTTCATAGTAGAAACTAGGTGCCTAGTGACTTATTAAATATATTCACGATCTGTTTTTTACTGTGCATGTTCATGGTGACCTTTCCTTCCAATGATAAGAACGTTTCTCGTACTGCATTGTGGGCTTTTAGGCTGGTTAGAAGCAGTTGTATACACTGAAACACAAAAACAGACCGCATGATATACCCATTACTCTTCGTTTCTTTGTGTTTTTTTTTTTGTTTTTTTTAATTAAAACTAATTTATTTTCTGAGATAGACATAAAAACCTAATTAACTCCCAGTTACCTAATTAACCTAAAGTTACTTTAAACGGGTAAAAAATTATTTCCAAACGAATAAGCATTGCACTTTTTACCCCATCAGTACATCAAGGAACATGGTATCCCTGGGACCCTTATGACGCACACCATAAGTTGTTTAGCAGCAGCCATTATTTTAGGGGCGGTGCGAGATCGGCGCTATCGCGCACTGAAGGTAGTGGGGATGGTCCCCTGCCCTCTTTCTGTCACATCCTACTTGACCGCTGTAACAGAAACCCCATCACGTGATTGCTCCGCATAGTGGTCTCGTGATGAAGAAATGCCAGAAGGTTGCACGACCCTCATGCATTGAAGTGGTTAATAAAACAAATAAGATATTGACTTTTTTGGTAGTTGGTGACAGTTCTTACCTAACAGGCATAAGAAGTTTCACCAACATTGGATATGCTGGATCATGAGGACCTAATGCATGGAAGTCGTGCTCGGGGGCTATCCCTGTAATGACTGGTAGTTTATCAGTAGCTGAATTCCCTTTTCACACTGTAGTATCCTATGTTATGTCTGACACACAGAAAGGTAGTTGTATTGTTTATTTATTTTTTTGAAGGGTGTGAAAGGAAACCTTGAAATACTTGTTTTCCTTTAAAGCTGCAGTCCGCTCTGATTGTAGTAGCTATGTCACGCGGGTGGAGTGTCCATTTCCTACGGGAAATCATGATCTGTAATGCAGGGAAATGGGAGTGGGCTCTTCAGTTTCTGGATTAAGGAACGCCGCAAACTCATGATCACGATATGCTTGCAACCAAACTGTTGTGAGATTTCCACTCTCAAAAGTTGATGTTTTAAATCGTATGCTCTGTTCAGGAGATAATATTTCAAACTATAAGTATTTGGGAGATTGAGATGAAGCCCTCCCCAGATCCCAGTGCAGTCTTCAGGTTCCAATGGTAACGTCAGGAGCTAGAGGTTAACGATCATGATTTTAACACTTAAACATACAGGTGGGTCCCGGTAATGCAGAGGGTTCCGTTCTATGGTCCCACCGGAAAGCGGAACCGGCGATTTACGGCATCTGCGCATGCGCAGACCGGCTATTTCCCCCTTCTGCGCATGCGCGACCTCCGTTTTGTAGAAGCGCGACCACTGTTCTGCGCATGCACGACCTCTGAATCCCCCCGTTCTGCACATGCGCAACCTGGGCATCCCCCGTTCTGCGCATGTGCAGACATGGCGGCCCCCTTCTTACCGGGCTACTATGTATATATATCCTCGGGGCATTACTTCAAGAGCTAGCTCTTTGCTACAGGCTCTTAAAATCCCTCTCTCCTATACTGTTATGCAACGAGGATGTTAATGACACAGGTGAGCGATATTTGATACAACTGTGAAAGCATTACACACCTGTAACTACAGAGTATATACTGTAATGCAGCCCAATGTGACGACATCATGAGCCATTTCACAAGGCTATTTCTGGTGGCTAAATGACAATGTTCTCTGCCTTATGTATTATAAATGAGACATTTGTGGCATACACCGCCTACTTAATTTGAAAATCCTCCTTAATCCTTCAAAATCTTCTACGCATCTGATATACTTAAAGCAGCAGTTTGTAATGGTCATAATAATTATTTGATTAGCAATGTTAATTGCAGGGCTGCTAAATGCCAAATTGTACAAGAGCTTTCAAATTAATATGAAGGGAGTATTTGTACGTGTCAGTTTCTCAGCGGAATCTGTTTATCCATTGTAGAGGGGCAGGTTACATTCTGTATACTAGACTCTTGGTGTCATTAGAAGTTCTGCAATACTAGGATATCGCACACGATTTGTTATGGCATAAAGACCTGTTTTAGGTATAGTCACTTAATATGGGTCATGGTATGTTTCCAAAATGGACAGTGACAAAAGGTAGAACATAGATTGTAAGCTCATCTGGGCAGAGACTGTCTAAAAATCCTTATGTGCTGCGTACTGTGCATTATACTTTAATTATGAAGCGCTTTGTGTCCCATTGGGAGCAAATCGCTACTTGAAAAAAAGTTTAGTTGAATTCCCCCCATTTTAATAGTTTTGTATTGTGTTTTGTCTCTCTTTTTTTTTTTTTTGCAAAGGACCTGCTGAAAAATATTTTGGTATATTTTTATAGGTTGGCAAGTTTCGTAATTTAAAGATGGCCAGACTCGGTGGAGATGTTCAGTGGATTGTTGGCATTGTGATATCTGTACTTGTTGGCGTGTTTGTTTTTTTTTTTTGCTGGAAGCTGCACAACTCAAAGCTTTGCAATGTGCCACCAGTAGCAAATACTTTATACACTTCTCATATACAAAAAAAATAGTCTATAAATAGCATTTAGTCTGGTAGTATGCAGTAATTACTAATCACCATGACCTTTATTTTGAGAATACAAATCCCGTTGCTATGTGATTTGACCTTAGTTATTCTGTCCTACTTCCATTAATGGGGATTATTAAAAGTGATGCGAGTTTATATAATTTTTTTTTTTTTGTGGTTGCATTGTCTAGTGGGAATTATACGGCTGTCCTGCTGGCCATTGCTTTTCAAACCAAATGAGCACTGGTAAACCAAGAAATGTTATGTTTTAGTAATAATACAGTTGCCATATGAAAAGGTACGGATTCAGTACTGCTAGTTCTGGCACCATGCATTTGACCATGTGCTTCAAATTACTCTTCATGGCTGCTATTTTACATAGTTTGCTAGGAGTACAACTAATTGCTGTATAGCGGGGGTCCCCCAACCTTTTTGTTCCCAAGGGCACCTTGGTGGGAGGCCTCCAGTGCTGTGCCAGTTTTGCCCACATCTATTGGTGGCACAGCGGGCGCCATGGTGCCCATGGTCACCCTATTTTGGACCACTGCTCTATAGCAGGGGAGCGCAAACTTTTTGTGCTGCGCCCCCCTGTCTCTCTGCCCCCGGCTCTCGCGCCCCACTGCCTTCCTTCAGCCGCGTCAGATGACGCTGCGTGGGCGTGTGACGTCAGGTCACATGGTGCCGCGGCGTCTATTAACGCCGCGTTGCCATGGCGACGCAACACAGGCGGCTGAATCCCGGTAAGTAAACAGTTGCAGGGGCCTCACGCGATCCCCCGGCATTTAATTTAAATGCCTGGGGGAAGAGCGCGGGGCCTCTGCAACTGCCCGCGCCCCCCCAGCACAATCTCCCGCCCCCCCTGGGGGTCGCGCCCCCCACTTTGCGCACCGCTGCTCTATAGTATCGTGTTTGTGTGTGTGTTAAAAGGACAATTCAGGGTGCTGTGTAGATGAGTAGTATTGGGTTAAATAGATAATATTTGTACTCACACGGCCGTGTGTGTGTTAAATACACATCACAGATTTTTTTTAAACACTTTGGGGCCTATGCAGAGAGCAGCGAATTTTAAAAATGGCGAATTTAGTAAAAAGTAGCTTTTTTGGAGAGTTTTATTCTCCATATGCAGAAAAGTGCGAATTCTGCTACTCGTGTGGCGAGTTTAAATTGGCGAGATGCGCGCTTCAGAAACGTGTAAAAACAAATTTGCGCCTTTTTTTTCCCATTGCAATGGCCGCGAGCGGCAGCTTCTTGCCAATTTTTTCTGGCGAGGCAAAAAGGAGACAATCGCGCCATTTTATTGGCGCGAACAGCCGCTAGATGCCGTTCGCGGCTCTCTGCATTAGGATATTTTTACAACTGGCGAGATTGAGGTTCTCGCCAGCCGCGAGGCGAGTTTTACAAATAGAAAAGAAAAATTGGCGCGTTTTTCGGAACTCGCCATTTTCTGCTGTTTTCTGCGCGATTTTTTCCAAAAAATGGCGAATTTCGAAATAGCGCTGCTCTCTGCATAGGCCCCTTTGTCTCTCAGAATGGTGATTTTGATAAGAGTTTTTTTTTTTTAACTTGTATTTTATTATTTTTCAAAACATAAAAGGAGAGGGAGGGGATACAGAAAATAAAAAGGTGGATGGGGAAGGGTAGGGGTATACATCCGCAATGGTCTCCACGCAGGGAGCACACAATCAGTTGTAAATATACATACACTTTATAATATAGGAGTGCAACCAGTCTAAGTCAGATTCAGGTTTTGCCATATATAAGTCGCCCAGGGATCCCAGGTTGTCAGGAAACTATTAAATCTATCGTGAATCAAACTAGTAAGTCTCTCCATAGTCATAACCAAGTTCACTTTTTGAATAACCGTTATAATTGGTGGGGGATCATTCTGCTTCCAATGTTTTGCGATCATTGCTTTTGCGGCCGAGCGAATTTGCATTATTAAGTTATCTATCCTCCTTTCAAGGCCTTCTGTAGGTTTTAGTAAAAGCACCGTTTCCATATCCCAGCTCAGATCTAAACCTGAAACCCCTTATATTAGTCTTCTAATTCTTCCCCAGAAGAGAATAATCTTAGGGCATGACCACCAGATATGTTTAAACGTGCCCAACTGTCCGCAGTTACGCCAGCACATTGGGGAGGTTAGTGGAAAAAATGAGTGGAGGCGTGCAGGCGTATATAGTGCCACCTATGGAGAATTTTCAGGTTTGTTTCTCTGATAGTTTTGAAGGGTGAAACACCAACTTCTCGCCTGTATGGGGATGAAAACCACAAGATATGTCAAATATAAACGTTTTACTAAGATACAAAAAAAGAGTGTCACTCACATCAAAACATTGCTGCAGCTCCTTGGTGCCTTTACGAGTCCTCAGTTGACGTTTCCATAACTGGAAATTCTTCTGCCTCCTAACTTGTCTCCAGTGTTTGCCCCATAAATGATTGTGCAGGAGCTTCCTCTGCTGATTATGCCCATGTATTTGGAAGCGATCATTAAGGAAAGTGTCCAACCTGTAATCTGGGCATCGTTTGTGAATCACAGATGTGGACATCAAGGGAGTGAGGCAGGAGGCCATTTTGTGTACAGACATGATGATTTGGTGTACATTTAATAATCTATTTATCCATAGCTCTCAAACATGCATGCTACGATGAAACAAGACTATTTTTCTGTGCTGGTGAAGGAGGGGAGGGAGAGAACCCACACTACATTAGTGCTATGTGTAGTGCAGTGTGTCATCTCACTGATGGAAATAAAGATAGAATAAAAATACTTTAAAAATTTTTTTTTTTTCTTAGCCACTTAATTATTATTGTTCCCCCCCCCCCCTTTTTGTGGATTTCATTCATATAATTATGCTTGCTCTTCCACTTTTGTTGGTTTTCTGTTGTCTTAAAGACTAACAAACTGATACTGTTGGTGGGTAAACATTCATACAAAACGTAGAAAAACAGTATCTAGGTACTTGTCTCACAGCAGCCTAGTCTAAAAGACCTGCAAAAAAAAAACCCCCACAAATGATGGGGGGGGGGGGAGGGAGAAAGTCTGCACTTGGTTGGAAACCCACGGTCTAGTTCATGTGACGAATGAACAAGCTTCAATTCAATTGCAAAATGTTGCTGTCTCATCTTGTCTATTGTGGTGCACCTCCGCATTCATTGACTTTTTATACCAAAGGAAATGACTTGTAATCCTTTCCCTGTCAGTTGCTACTTATTACGTTTTTGTTCTTCTGCAAAACCTCCTGTTATCTGAGGAATGTACACCAGACCTCCCACTTCCAGAATCTTATTAGAACTCGTTGCCCAGTTCAGTCTTCATTTTCTCAAGGCCACAGGAGTTTCTTGGTTACAAAAGTATTAAAAACATGTTGCCAAACAAACCAAAAACTTCCCGACCGTGGTTTTCATTCGCTCCTTAGGAGTATTTTGCTTGGATGTGCAGAGCAGTTTAAAATGGATGAAACCGTATGAGCATTAAACACAACTCCACCCAGTGTTTTTTCCTTTTTTATTTTCAAATGTATATTTATATAGTGGGGGCTCGTCTCCAAACTCCATATACTAGTATTTTTTCCCAAACCATATCCAGTTTCAAAAAGCGCATTACACAATATATATTTGGGTAGGGCAATACGAGTTGAAATAGATGCTTATGCCGTGATATAGTGCATGCTTGCGATGTCACGCGAAGCATGCACTGCGGCCGTGATACCACGTGAGCGCTTCGCTGTAATTGGCTGAACCACTCGCATGACCTGGCCGTCGTGCTCAAAAAAACCCAAATTGATTTGTCTCCAAGATTCAGCCTCTGTCGCGCGCATTATGCGCAGATTAGTTGTACTGAAGGTGTTAGGTTTTGCACACTATAATCGCGGCCTTGGATTCTCAAAAGGGAACCGGAAAGGGCCATGTTGGATTTGGGTTGTAATTCAGGTATTAGCAGTAGTTGAGTTTTTTTGTATTCCGGAACACATGGCTGTCCGCATAACCGTTCTAAACTGCACATTTTATACTTTAGCACTGGAAGTGACGGCCACGTGCCTATCTAGCAAACCTGTTTTTAAAGCTACTTTTTTTTTTCTCTTCCCTCCTACCAGTTTTTCCACTAAAAATAACGAAAATTTTATTGACCTATATTTCACTGAACTAGACTTTGTTGGTTGTTGATACCTGCTCGCGCTCCCGGTTTCCCGGCCTGGCCGCTGGTCCGGGCGGGTCGATCCCTGCTGGCGCCGCCGGGGGTGGGGTGGTGATAGCTGCTGGCGCTACCCGGCTTCCCGGCCCGGCCGCGGGGGAGGGGGGGGTTGATGAGGTACCTGGCAACTTGTGAGAGGCTGTGGCGTCGGTTACGGCTTCCCGGCCCGGCCGTGGGGGGGGGGGGGGTGGGGGATGATGAGGTACCTGGCAACTTGTGAGAGGCTGTGGCGTCGGTTACGGTTTCCCGGCCCGGGGGGGGGGGGGGAGATGATGAGGTACCTGGCAACGTGTGAGAGGCGTCGGTCAGTGTGTCGGTGTCTGTTACTCGGCGAGATTCGGTGTGTCGAGAGGTGAGGTGGAGTAGGGGGGGCGTTTGAGGTGAGGCTGTGGCGCCGAGGAGCGTGCGCCGCTGTTCCCACGGTGCAGAGGCTGGGGTTTGCTGTGGGTGGGGGTGCGGGAGGGGGGAAATGTGGGGAGAGGAGAGGTGAGGCGGTAGCGGTGGCACCGAGGAGCGGGCAGCGTGCCCGAGTGTGACCAATGAGGCGTGCGGGGCGGGGCTGGTCCACGAACCAATCTGATTGGCCAGAGGATGAGTGACAGACCAACTGACCAATCAGATTGGCCTTTGGGACAGACATACAACGTTTTGAAAAATATATAGATAGATATACATATTATACACACACACACACACACACACACACACACACACACACACACACACACACACACACACACACACACACACACACACACACACACACACACACACACACACACACACACATATATATATACACACATATATACACATATATATATATACACACATACACATACACATATATACATACATACACATAGGAGGGAGAGAATACTGTGAATAAATTCAACTTGACCATGACTCCGTTTGGCTGTGTGCTGCTCAAATTTTAATTAATTTTTTAAAATGTATAAATCTCTGTACTTTAACTTAAATCTGATCTCGCTGTGGTTGGCATTCCCCCATGTGGGTGTAGATTGAGTGATTTAAATCCCGTTTTCAGCTTGATGTGGTGTTTTCAGTAAAACAACCCATTTGCGCTCATTAGAAAGTTAAAGACTGATGTTTTAGTAGTCTCTATCCTGTTTTGTTTTTATAATTTATAACCAAAACCAATTGGGAATAGAAATGATAGAGTGTAAGACTCATTAAATACACTGTTTATTTCACACACGGCCACAATTTCAGCTTTTTGATTGAATGGCTTTTGAGCATATATTTCTTTTTTGTATTTGAGCACCCATATACAAATTTTGCTGTCACACCGTATCAACATACTTTCTTTTTTTGAAGCATTTTAATTTGTAAGTTTTCTGTAAATATACTTGGCATTGTACCACACATCAGGCATTTACAGCAGGTTTCTGTTTTTTTCCTAGACGCAAAATACGTTAATGTCGGAGTAGAGTCTAAAATGAAAATATGCTCATTAAGTGTGAAGAATGTATCATATTAATTTTTCTCTTAAGGGGTTTTCAAAAAGGGGTAGTTCATTCAATTTTGAGTATCGTTACAAAAACCATTCGGTCCAACTGTCAAAACTCCAACGGTAAAGCACTGTATACTGTATGTAGTTTTGTTTTAAGTGTTGGCCATTAAAAGCACCCGTGCAAGCCCATTGATTTTGTTTACACTGGTGTGTTTCCTGCTTCAATAAGTGGAAATGGGCTGTCAGAGCACAGAGAGGATATCCAATCTGACAGCACAATGTGCCACAGCCCCGTCTGTAAAAAGACCAGCCGTCAAAGCACAACTCGGCTTCTTGGGAGTTTTCAGGCCCCCAACTTTTTTTGCTGACTCGCGGACGAAACTCTGATACTCCTGACTTTGTTAAAGTTAACTGTCAAGTGTTTTTGCTTTTTGTTTCCAGTAACTCGAATCGTGTTTTTTTTTTTTTTATCCCCTCTCAGAATACTGTAATGGAAGAAACCGCGATATGGGAACAGCAAACGGTGACTCTTCACAGGGTAAGTTAGCTACGAGTTAATTTGCTGTGCGTAACTCAGGATACGGCCTGCCATTGGAAACAATAGAGAGAAGCCAGATGTCCGGAAGCGAAAGAGAAGGAAGTTCTGTAGTTTTTCCTTTTTGTTAAAATTAGTCTATGTAAACGCAGCACTCATTATAGTTGATGCAGATTTTTGCTTATGCAATGTGTTGTATAGCCAACTATGTTAAATATATTTATAACCCCCCGCACCCCCAACTGAGGCTGGACAATCATTATTCTGAGAGCCCTGGCCTCCAAAATTGCTAGTTCTTGAAGGAGTCCTCCTTCCTAGTGAAGGCCTACTAATGGCAGTGGGTTAAAGTGTACAATCTGAGTGTCTGTCATCAAAATCCAACACCTAAAAGTATTTTTTAAACTAGGTTGTAAACCTGGTGAGCTAAGACTTGAAAGGAGTTTGATCTTTCCCTGGCTCCGTTTTGGGGGTTTTCACTGTGCTTGTCACACATACGGCACACCTGTGAGCATGTGACCTGCATACGGGACAAGGGTTAATACACCGCTCTCTAGCTGTCCCACTTTTCACATTCGCAAAGGTCCCTCAAATGAACAATATCTCCCCTCAATCCGTCCTCATATACCATCTGTCATGATCAGCACACAAATGAGCCTGTGACTTAGATATGCAACTAGGGTTAATACACACGGCTACTATAGCAAACTCGCCTTTTGCCCGTGCAAGGTACCTCCAATGAGTTAATATTAACCCCTTACTCCATTGCAATCATATCAATATGCTTCCACCACATGAGAAATTATGCAAATAAAATATGTAAAATGAATCTGCCAAAATCTATTGTAGCAAAATGTGTCCAAAAATGTAAATACTCTCGCCAGTGTGCAACAGATCATTCCGAGCCCCAAGCATCACTTATTAAATGTTTTAATATATAGAAAAATGTAGTGCTCAGATAACAGAAAAAGGATTTCAAGAGAATACATTTAGTCAATGCAGGACCGTTTCTTAAAATAACGAGGATAGAAGAGAAAACTGAGAACCCTATACATTACGTCAGGGTTGCGCAATCTTTCTCTGGTGCGTCGCTGAACACAGTGAAGTTGCAGAGGCCTAACGCGATTCCCAGGCATTAATTTAAATGCCTTGGGGGAAGTGCGCGGGGCCGCGGCATCCTACCGCGCCCCCTTAAAATCTTGCACACCCTTGCATTACTTTACCATATATCAGGAGTTTGTCCCAGAGAGGTCACTGGCGTGGTAATTGTGAGAAATCATGTGCTTGGTCCAAAACACCTTTGAAATCTGATTTTCATAATACTTTGCGCAGACTTGAGAATTATTTTTCCCCCCATTGAAACAACATAAGCCCACCCTGTCGCAAATCAGCTGTGAGACAAAAGACTTCTACAAAAACGACGATTAAACTTTCCCTCAGTATAAGAACACACACAACTTCACTTCTGTAGTACCTAGACACACGTGAGTCAGTCACATCAATAGATTCAGGCTGTCATTACGGACGACCATTGTATTTCTACATTTGGATATGTGTCCTTGGCAACTTAACCATGCTATGTGTGGTCTCGTTACATGCCACTCTGTGACACGATTTCAGATGTACAGTAGATGTCACATGATATTCTCATTTTTAATAGCCCCCCAACGAAAGCATAATGTGTGTCACCTATAGAATGTACAAGTAATTATTCACGAACGTTGAGGCTTCTTTGAGGCTGACAGAATAGTATCTGGTTAGTGTTTGACCTTCTAAACCTCAGATGGTACTTTTAGTGGGCTCTCAGTGACAGGCCCTCTCCCCCCCCCCCCCCCCCCTGATTTAAGTTCTCTTTAAAGATCAGCACAGACACAAAAGTTTTGACCTTTTCATAAACCCACTACATTGTATTTTTAAACGCAAATTGTTGCACCAGTAGTCCCTGTAGCACCAGATGGATCAAAATACTAAGATCATGAGATCTTATGTATGACGGTGCACAACAAGAGTTTACAAAGGCAGCACCTTCCTCCTTCCCCCCCCCCACCCTCTCCACCCCCACCCCCCCCCTTCTTATTGGCTCTCTGGTAAGATCAGGGTAGGATAAGGGCAAAGAAAACACTTGACAAACGCCCTCCCGTTCAGAGATCCCAAAAGGAAAGGAAATTGTATTTAATTTCCCAAGAAATCTAAAACCGCCAAATATTTGTTTTAAGCGTGGTGGTTATACTGGGTTAGGGAAAGCCATTAGGTTGCTGTTTTCTTAGCAATGTGTAATAATTTTTTGGGGGGTGTCATCTATCAGGGATTGCACTTTCTCTTTTTTTTTTTTTTTTTTTTAAAGTATCTACTCTACAACTGATCACAGGCATGTGTCGCTGGTCTGAAAAAACTGCGGAGCACTTCAAACCCTCTGTCATGATATGATGAATACATAAAACTAAATATATAGAAGTTTGTACAATAATATAATGCAAGCAATACAATAAACACTTGTATCAAAGATAAGAATACATTAAGAAAGGACCGTGGTGAAGGATCCTGGAGGTGGATTCTCTCATAAAATACCAAGAGATCAGCTCAAGTAATTATTCCTCCATTCTAGGCAGCTTATGATGGGAAAAGATAGAAAGGAGACTGGAAATCAAAGATTTATAAAGTAAAAAAGAACACAGTTCTCTCTTCACTCACACTTTCCCAGTCCTTTACAGCAATAGAATAAAGGTTGATCTCCAGGAGGCTTGAGGAGTTAAAATCTGTTCTGCTGGGATATCAGACTTTTTAAAGAGACGCCTGCAGACCACTCGCATCAGCCTTGAAATCTCGCGATGTCTCTCGGCATGTCCTGTGTTCCTCCTGTTCAGATGTTCAGCGCAGTATTCAGAACTAGGGAGTATTGTGCAGCTCTGAATTCCGTTTCTCATGTTTGCTTCCTCAGGAGGCTTTGATTGGGCTATGATTGTGACTGCTTCTGTGTATTCTTTGATTTGGTCTTTGAGATCTCAATCCTAACCAATGCATTTAGATACCCTAATGTTGATTCGCACTTTAAACACAGCCATTCATTTTAATTTTAACATACATATTTTTAGTAGATAAGGTTGGAAAAAGACATATGTCCAAGTTCAACCTATGCTAAATTTAGACTACATACTTTATCCTATATCCATACTTACAGTATAATGATCCAGTGAAAATCATCCAATGGTATGTATAAGGAGAAAAATTAATTCCTTCCCTACTCCAAATATTGGCAATCAGATTTCTCCCTGGATCAACATCCTTCCTGTGTTTACTTATTTGGTATATCCCTGTATACCTTGCCTTTCTAAAAAGTTGTGTTTCTTGAAGATACTGTACCTATTGTATCTGCCATCAGTCTCCATGGGTAATGAATGCCACATTGTAGCTGGCCTAACTGTAAAGAACCCTTTCCTTTGTTGCTGGTAATCTGCTTTCGTCCAACCATAAGGGATAATAATAGCATGTTTTTGTGTAGCGCTGCTAGTTATACGTTGCGCTTTACAGAGACATTTTGCAGGCACTGGTCCCTGCCCCGTGGAGCTTACAATCTATGTTTTTGGTGCCTGAGGCACAGGGAGATAAAGTGACTTGCCCAAGGTCACAAGGAGCGACACCGGGAATTGAACCAGGCATTGAACTGTGTGCCAGTCAGTGTCTTTTACTCACTGAGCCACTCCCTCTACCCCATGTTGTGCGTACTGCCCTAAGGATGAATAATTTAATATACTTATTTTTATTTTTTTTTTTTTTGATATAACAATTTTTAATGGGTAAGATGCGACACACAATTCTTAATGAAAAACCTCACTTTTTTTTTGTTACAAAATAACTTAAAACCTGTATTTAAAAAAAACAATAAAACTGAACACCTCAATTTCTGTACACAAATGCCCATTGTATGTAATCTCAATAGCACTCTATACTTTTTTTTTTTTTTAAATCGCTACCATTGACATTTGCCTTTGAATTCCTCTGACATTGAGTTCGTACTTTTTGTCATTACACGATTAAATGTACATCATTATGTAGTAGCTAAACTAAAATAGGACAAACATTCTGACCTCCCCGTATCTGAAGGGCTAATTATATTCATAAACACAGCAAGAAAAATGTCTACAATACAATAAATTAACTAAAACCACGATCTGAGAACCGATATTTTAAAACGTCAATGCATTTTTACAATATTTCTTTTTAAAATTAAAACATTGATAAAGGATGTAAGAATTGAACCTACTCTGTTTCTATTTCTTTTGCTATACATACTGATTCTGATCGAATATTACATCGATGTTAAAAGCCCATATGTCAATGTAAATATTTAGACCATCTGGATGCAAAGTTTACATTTGAATATCCAGTAGGATAGCAATGTCGAGCAATTTTTAGAAGTCTCCTTCCCTCCTATTGATCTCTACATGTTCAGTCTATAGTCCATCCTGTAGGATTTCTCTGGTGAACTACATGGAAATGCTTTGCTTTGAGAAGTGTGATAGCAGCTAAAGACTCTATCCCTGCAGAACGGATTTTCACCCCTCAAGTCTCCTGGAGATCAATCTTTATTTTATTGCTGTAATGCAGCGGTGCGCAAAGTGGGGGGGGGGGCGTAAGGTTCGCTGCGGCGAGCGTGGGGATCGCTGCGGGGGGGCGCGGGGTTTACAGAGTCCCCGCGTGCTTCCCGAAGGCATTTAAATGAATGCGGGGGGGGGGGGGGGGAGCTGCAAGGCCTCTGTAAACTTCTCCTTACCTTGATTCAGACGGCTCCGAGTGACGTGTCGCCATGGCAGCACAGTTTCAAATGGCACCACGGGGTCATGTGATGTCATGTTGCCATGGCAACGTAACGTCACGACGTCACGACGCCAGGACGTCTGAGTCGAGGTTAAGCAGGAAGGGGACAGCCGGCAGGGGGGCACAGGTGTAAAAGATTGCGCTCCCCTGCTGTAAAGGACAGCGGTTCTTTATTACAATTTTTTTTTCTTTATGTAACTTTATTGATTTGCACTGTCTCTTTTTTTTCTCTGATCATATGCTGCCTGGAATGGAAGAATAATAATTTCAGCTGATCTCTTGGAATTTTATAAGACAATCCACCTCCAGAATCCTTCACCACGGTTCCTTTCTTATTTTACTATCTGATACAAGTGTCTATTGTATTGTTTGCATTACATTATTATACACCCTTCTATATATTTAGTTTTATGCATTAATCAGAACATGAGACATTAGAGGGTTTTATGTGCTCCTCAGATTTAAAAAATAAATAAAAATAAAATAAATAAATAATCATTCCACATCTTTAAAACCTTCAGAGGATTAATTTGGATTTGAGCCATGACCACCTTCTTACACTGTTTTATAACACCACACAAATAGGGCCTAAGTTTTTGTTTTGTGTATTCTGATAGCCAACCATTAATTGTCGTCAGTGGATCATACATGAAATGCTGCCATTTTTTCCACCTTCAGAGGTTATATTAATACACTAGCTGAGAGACCCGGCGTTGCCCGGGATGTGAACCGTGCTCACACTGACACACACTGCTCATTGTGCACACTGCACACACACTGCTCATTGGTCGCACTGACGCACACACAGCTCACAGTGACACACACTGCACACACACTGGTCACAGTGACACACACTGCACACTGCTCACTGCTCACACTGACACACTGCACACTGCACTCACACTGCACACACTGACACACACTGCATACTGCACACACACTGCTCATTGGTCACACTGCACACACTGACACACTGCTCATTGCGCACACTGCACACAGTGCACACACAGTGCTCATTACACACACTGCTCACACTGACACACACTGCACACTGCACACACACTGCTCACACTTCACACACAGTGGTCATTGCTCACACTGCACACACTGACACACTGCTCATTGCTCACACTGCACAGTGCACCACACACACACACACACACACACACACTTACAGACAATCACAGACAGTTACACACACTTTCACAGTTTCACACAGTCATAGACACTTACACAGACTTACACACACACACACTCTCACACTGTGAAACACTTACACACACTGTCACACACAGTTACACACAGTCACACACAGTCACAGACACTCACACACAGTCTCACACAATTACACACACCAACACCCGCTCCCCCCCCTCCTCCTGCACAGGCAGCGGGGACAACGGTGGGGAGAAGGTGAAACGGGGACCGGAGGGGCATCCCCCCTCCCATCTCACGTCCCGCGGCCTTTCACGCGGTGACAGGGGGGAGCCGGGAGCGGAGGGGCATCCCCCCTCCCATCTCACGTCCCGCGGCCTGTCACGCAGTGACAGGGGGGAGCCGGGAGCGGGGGGGGCATCCCCCCTCCCATCTCACGTCCCGCGGCCTGTCACGCGGTGACAGGGGGGAGCCGGGAGCGGAGGGGCAAGAGCAGCACGTAGCATGTGGAGGGGGGGGAGCTCACCCGTCATGCCGCTGCCTCACTCATCCTGCCGCTGCCTCACTCATCCGGCCGCTCCCACGTGGATGTGAGGCGGGAGGCCGCGTGTTGTGGCCGCTCCCCCGCGTGTGTCCCGGGCGCTCGCTCCGCTCCCCCGCTGACTGTAGCGGCGCCGGGGTGTGAGTTTGGGGGGGTGAGGGGGTGTGAGCTTGGGGGGGGGGGATGAGCTTGGGGGGGGTGAGGTGTGTGAGCTTGGGGGGGGTGGGAATGTGTGTGTGTGTGTACACGGGACTCCGGGTAAGTTCGGGCACAGGGCGGGTGGGGGGGGTGTGTGGAAGTTGTGGTGCGGTCCAGCTGACGGGGGAGAGTGAGGGGCACCGGGAGGGGATTGTGTGTGTGTGTCCCCGTCCCCGTCCGTGTGTGTGTCCCTGTGTGTGTGTGTGTGTGTCCCTGTGTGTCCTTTGGCCCGTCACTCCGCCTCAGGCCAATGAGAGGTGTGCGGGGGCAGGCCAAAGGACCAATGAGATTTCCCCTAGGGACACCGGACATCCATCCAGGCAGGCAGGCAGGCATACAGTGCTTTCACTAATATAGTATAAGATTGATAACTCTGGAAATGGGAGATACCCAATGCAATGACAAAGTGCGCTCCTAGATTGGAAGAGCCCAAATAATGTAATGGCCTTCTGGAGTGTTTACTGTTTAGATGCTTTGAGTAAAATGTATTTATAGGAACAAGTGTGTGAACATATTCTGGTGTTTATCTGATTTGAAAAGCTCTAAAGATAAATGTAAAGTTGCCATTCTGCAGCTAGTCAGGTGCCGGGAATAGTTGTGCTCAACATTGGCATTACTTGTTTATTTATATTTTTGTTTTATGATCCAAGTCTCCTGCCTCCTTATTTATTTATCTTCCATTTATTAAGCGTTTGTTACTTGGCAAATACCTTGAACTAGACAGTTTGTGTTTGTGCTGCAGAGAACACAGCTGTGCTTGTAAACAAGCAGAGATGCTCTGTGCCTGTAGCAAGTACAGTGTGTGTTCTCTTGGTGGTGTCAGCATTTAGAAATGACAATTTAGTGGGAATTGGAAGGTGAAGACCATGCAATAAGCCTTTGTTCTGATCAATGACGTGAATCCTATGCCATGAATGACAACTTAAAACTTTTATGAACCCATTGATTCAACAGATCAACATGTACAAATAATAATAATAATAAATATATATTTAAAATTACTATTCATGAAAACTATAGTAATTGTAAACAGGACTTTATATTGTTGGTCAAACATTGGTTAGATTTGGTATGCTACTTTCGTAGGTGTAAATAACTCTAGCCACTAAACTGTTCCTGGTGGACTTTCCCTATGCTGCCTTCAGTTTAATTACTGACATGAGAATCTAAAAAGTTTCAGGGACCCAATATTAATTATACAACAACTTTGATTCCCGTTAATGTTCGTGTTTTTTTTCCCTTTGTAAACTATTTACTGTAGTTTTTTTTCATTTACTTTTTTTGCAATTTAATTATTTAGATCTTTATTTGTATCTTCTTTTTTCACTTGTATACCCTTACCTATATTTAAATAATAATTAAAAAACAAACACCATTGCATGTTGTGATGCATGCAGGTTTCTCTGATCTCGCTTTACGTGAGGGATTGATGCCTGTATGCCATGCGCATAGGAGTAGAATACAAGACATTTGGAATAGATTGATAAGAGATATTTTGGGTGACAGTAATGAGAAAGGCAACTTTTAATTTGTGATCCATGTCCATTTCTAAGACTGCATATGGAATCCAACATGTTTGCCTAGAAGGTAAAGATTTAATGCTTAAAGACGCAGTCTGTCCTTGAATCAAAATGAACCAAAGAATGTTAACATGCTCAAACGTTAATTGCTCTATTTACTAAAAGGTGCTTGGCCCTAAAGCACCATACAGCCCATGTATGAGTATGCTGCTAGGCACCTTACAGCTTAGCCCTTTTTAAAATAATCAAAGCCTAAATGTTGGTGGTTGATGCCACCTTCTAAATTGGACACGTACAAGTACTACACAATTTTTCGTTTGTACACCTGGCAATTTGGAACGTGAGTGCGTATACCTTTTCAGCAAAACTCAACACTACAGGTATCATTCACTGAAGCACAGTCAATGCTTAGTTCACCATAATGTCATTGCCACACTAAACCACTACCATGTTTTGGTGAATAAGGTCTCGCATGGTACAATTTTATATTTTTGTTTACATGATGCCTCTATACTAACCAGAAGTACGGCTTCACAATACACCTACTTCTATTTCTACAGCTAACATACTCCATCATATATAATCAGAGTACGTAACTCTGTAATTTGCTTTGAAACACGTTACGTAAACATTGTTGGCCATAATTTACTGTCTAGACTTTAATAGAAGAGTATGTCATAACTATCAAATGTTAGACGTTGAGGTGAAATAGCGCTCATTGCACGTTGCTAAAATGTAATACAGGGCTATCTATAAAGAGCTATGCTAAACGGCTCTATGCACTAAACATGGGTGCGCAAACTGGGTGGGGGGGCGGTAGATTTTTCTGGGAGGGGCGGTTGCAGAGGTCCCTCTTACCCCAGGCATTTAAATTAAATGCGGGGGGGGGGGATCGCGTGAGGCCTCTGCAACAAGAAAACTTACCGGGATTCAGACGTGAAGCGTCTCCATAACGTGGGGTCATGTGACGTCACATGCGGCAAATGACGCTGCGGGTCACGTGACCCCGGAGTGTCATCTGACACGGCTGCAGTTAGGGTGGGGTCGCGAATCCAACAGCCAGAGCTAGTTGCTTTTAAAAAGTAACTAGCCCCTAATTCACAACCTTTCATAACTTGCAATATTCCTCTTCACAACCGAACCAGCACCTGACAATTTGAGGCTATTTATACCACCGGACTTGTGTGTTTCATTGGGAGCAATCATTTCCATTTGCACACTGCAGGATCCTTCTGAAAGGGAATGAGCTGCCAGTCAGGTTGACACTTCATCACTTTCTGCCACTGTTTATTTTCATTAAAGGCGCAGTTCTCTCTTGCTCTCTTTCCATCTCTCTCTTCTCTTTCCCTCTCTCTTTCTTACACATGCACGCACGCCCGCCCAGCACACGCGCCCACCACGCGCGTACCCCACCCCTATCCCCGGAGATACTTACTGGGGAAGGTGCCACATGTAGCTACCCTGCAGGAACTCGTGGTCACTGGGGCTGAAATTAACAGTTCAGCTCTTGGAACCTGCTACATCTCATCTAATATGTGCAAATATAAAAATGGGAGGGAAGGCGTGGATTAATTAACAAAGTGCAGCTTTATGTCATATATTCCCTTTTACTAAATACTACTTTGTGACCTAAAATAAATGTTCTATACACACACACACACACACACACACACACACACACACACACACACACACACACACACACACACACACTAGCACTTTAAATTTATTTATTTTTTTAACTTCCATTTGGGAGAGGGGATGCCAAGGTAACACCCCAATACCAAAAACAAACGAATGGGCTTTGCAAAGGGATGTTTTAGCCTTTAAGAAGTTACACAAATAGACTGCCCTTAAGGAGACAAAACCTTCAGAATGTGTCCATTAAAGTTGGTGTCAAGCTGAACGCTGTTAGATAATTGTCCACAAAAGTTAATTAGCGTTCTGCTTTCTTAACATATTTTTAATGAATAAATGATGTATTTGGCCTTTCTTTTTAAAGCACACACAAATGTCTTATATTACATCTGATAACCCATTCTTGTCAAGGTTGTGTTACCGCTTTCTCCTGTCTTTGGTTGACATTTCTGATAAATGTGCAGGCTCTTTCTACCTGTCTCGAGGGGGTTGGGTTGTATATGGGGAAATAACTTGATAACGGACAACTAGCACTGGCATTTAACTATCTTGCACTTCGCAATAAGTAACCTCCCCCCCACTCTCCTCCCCTTTACTGCTTGAAGACTTCAGACACCATGTCAGTTAGGGCCAGTCTCTTCTTTCTAACAGTTATAAATTGAAATGCTATACTTCACATCTTTCATACCTTATTCTCATCTTGCCAATTTAAGAAACTTGTTGGGTGTTTTGGAATAGATTTTTTTTTTATATCACTTAAAATGTAATGGTCTGTTAAGCTATACTGGCAGTAAATTTGGAATGGTAGATTTTCTGATTTACTATTGCGTTTTTTTGTTGCATTCTACCCATTATTTGTTCAGTAATGTTGACGTGTATGCACTAAAACTATACTTTCTGTGCAATACTTGCTATTTGAATGACTGCATCTTGGTATGGTAGTACAGCTCAACCCCCTTATAACGCTGTGCTTGGGGTCCAAAGAATTACATTGCGCTATAAGCGGATCGCGTTAGAAATAATGTACAATTGCATGCATTGTACAAAAAAGTATTTAAGATACCAATAATCGTGTTGTAAAGTATTCATAAATCCGAAAATTGGGAGCCACGCTTGCATCGCACTATAAGCGGATTCGCGCTGCAACGGATCGCGTTATAACGGGGTTGAGCTGTATCTACTTGCTCTCATGCAGCTTAAGGAACAAAAAGTGCACCAGCTGAATTGGGTTACTTTAGTGAGGCCCATCTTGGCCACATGCTAACTACTAGACCTCTTCCATTAGTTATCTGGCCAAAGACGGACCAGATCCATGCAGACTGCTTGCTGGATGAAATCTTATAGACGTTCTTGGGCCCTTGTAACTTCAACAAGCTGCAGTTCCACTGGGCAGCTGCAGTGCTGACAACAGCCACTGCTTTTAAAAAAATCTTTACTTTAGAATTGTAGATACCTAATATACATCCAAATGATAAGTGAATAAAACCAAGCAAAGCACATTGCACCATTGTAAAGTAGGTACAACCAATATTCGGATAAGGCAAATTAAAATGCTATAGTAATGCATAGTAAATTATTCAAGGGTCCAGCTGGAATTATCCTGCTCTTAACCTTTTTACTTTTGGACAGCATTGGAAAATATCAAGCTGCAAGGTATTAAAAATTTGGCTGTGTTGAAGAATTAGCAGCTTCCGTAAGTAGTCTTGAACAGTTATGTATTTATCACAATGAAAGGACAATTCCTGCCAATAAAACTGTGCTTAAGTGATGCACTTCGGAGCTATAAAATATATTTTGACTTCAAAGGTGTTTCAAATTAGCCACTGAAGGTAAAAAAATAAATATTCACATTAAAGTTCAAAGCATTTCGTAGTTACAACAGTCTCCAAACACTTTAATAACTTGTATATTGGTTCCCCTTTTGGATTTGAAAGTATGAGCTCTATTGGGGGAGAGCCCATTAATTTGACAGTAAAAAAAAATACTATCAAACATCCAAAAGTGTCAACGGAATAGCAGAATATCGCCCAATGGTTATTTGATTGAAGCAGGGGTTCTCTGGAGCTGGACCCCATTAATTTCAGCTCTGGGGACCCCATGCTTCCAGAGATACTTGCCTCCAAATTAGATCCTGGTCGCAGCTCTCCTCAGCTGTCAGGGTTCACAATATGTCCGCTCTTCAAAGATTTCCGGTTCTGCGGGCCACTAGGAGGCTGTGACGTCATCGGTGTGGCTTCCTATTGGCTCATGTGAACTTTAAAGCCCTCCTTGCTTGCTGAGCCGGAGCAGCTACCAGCACCTACTTCGGTGGCAAGGATCTCTGGAAACGGGGGGTCCGGAATCTGAAATGAACGGGGTTCTAACTCCGTAGACCCCCTGCTTCAATTCTATGTATTTTTTTTTTTTTTTTTAAACACACCAACAAATTTGCCGCCATGAATTGCTCCTTTTAAAATAATTTGTTTGTTTGTTTCAGAGCAATACTCAGACACCTCCAGCACTGGATTGGTTAATATCTGTACTGCAAACTCTGAATAAAGTACTAAACCTTCTCTTTTTTTTTTTTTCCTCCAGGCCCCTGGGTTTGGATTTGGGATCGCAATATCTGGAGGCAGAGATAACCCCCACTTTCAGAGTGGCGAAACATCAATTGTCATCTCCGATGTTCTCAAAGGAGGACCTGCAGAAGGCCTGCTGCAGTAAGTATTTATTTTGGGTTTGCAGATGTTGCTCCGTAATATGCGAATAACAGAATTTACACTGACTAGGGTAGTGTCAGGAGTCAATTCAGAAAGTCTTGGAGTAAAGCAGTAGATTAGGAGTGGCCAACTCAGTCCTCAAGGGCCACCAACAGGTCAGGTTTTCAGAATATCCCTGCTTCAGCAAAGGTAGCTCAGTCAACCACTGATTGAGCCACCTGTGCTGAAGCAGGGATATTCTGAAAACCTGACCTGTTGGTGGCCTTTGAGGACTGGCGTTGGCCACCCTCTGCTATGTAACCACGTCCCAACCTATGGGGCATATTGCATGTACAGGGGGCGCACACAAAAAACAACTGCAATTTAGTAGATTCCTCAAAATATATTTTGTAGCACAGACCTACCTGTGTCTGTCACATTAAGTGACCCATTTGATTTACCAATGGATAAAATACCTAATACCTATTTGACAGAAGATCAATTTAAGCAGAAGCATTTAAAATGTTTCATTTATATATATAAAAATATAAAATATAGAAATATATATATATATATTTCTATATTTTATATTTTTATTTGGATGGCACCAACAATATCCACATCACTTATCAAAAGAGATAAAAGAATAGCGAACACATGGGCAAAGATCCTGCTTCCATGGGCATGCAATATGGCCGCCTAGTTCAAGAGCGGAAGCAGCGTGGTTTCCCAAATGGTTTCTATAGAATCTCAAGGAAGCTTAATACATTAAAAATCATTAAAGGGCATAACGAGTAAAACAAAAATTAGAACACAATGCATGAAGTATGATCTAATGCTACAGAACTGATTTATGAAAAAACTGTTTTTTTATGAAATGCTGCTATAAGGCAACACACATATACAGTGCAACGTTCAAAAACGTTGTCTTCAACATGGATGCACCGCATATCCTTTTTAAATCTTTTTACTCCTTGCTTGTTGTAATTAACATGATTGCTTTGCAATATACAGAGATCCTCTGATATTTGACTCCGTAAGGGGTAGTAAGAGGGAGTATCTTTGCGGTATATGAGCAGTAGAGACCAGTGGAGCTGAATGAAACTAATTAAAGCAAGACATTATGGATATATGAAGGCGCTTAAGAGTGTGTAGCTGTGAAGTGACATGAAGAGACCATTAAATTGCATTTAAATGTATTGGAATCTGAATATGTTTGCTTTTTGTATTGTGCACAGGCTGGCATACCTGGGTTATGGGTTGCCTCATGCTATACTCCAGACTTAAACTCGACACCCAGGAATAAGTATGGGTTAACACTGGTTCTCAACTCCAACCATCAAGACACCCACCTCCCCCCCCCATCCCCCAACAGGTCAGGTTTTCAGGCTATCACTGCATCAGCACAGGAGTGGAGTTGAGAACCTCTGGGTTAACATATCAGTTATGCTGGGTCAGCATGTTCTGGTCTTATGCAACATGTGTGATGTTTCTGAGCAGTAGATTTTGAGAATAAAATTGTTCAAACTGCAACATTTCCCCCTACTGTTGTATATTTGGTTTCTTATTAATGCTGTTTTTTGCCAACTTGTAAAAAACATTTTTGCAACACATTTTAAGTTTTTATTTGTTTTGTTTTTGGAAGTTGCCTTCTATGGCTACTGAACAACGTGTAATAATTTGCAGCAAAGAGAAGATGACAGCACTGATTAAACAATCTCACTTATATCTATTGTAATGGAAAGGCTTGCAAAGTAGTCTTACATCATTAAATTCCTGCCTTTCCTTCTGTTCAACTTGGCTGCTAGTTTGTCTTTTCATGCTGTTATTTTGAGGACAGTGAAGCAGAAGCACAAATTGAGATTCTGCCTTTGCTCAGAACATTAGGGATTAGACAAGATTATCTTGTTTTAGAGGTGTCTTCGTTTGAAGCGTACATCACCAAAAATGAACTTTGAACAAAGCTGGTGGGGAAACATTGCGTTTTTGTGTGTTCTCTTACTGATGTCGGGAGCTAAAGATTCAATTGTTTATATGAATATCCTGCCGTGTGTGTACACACACACATCCGGTTTGTACATATAGTAGTGTGAATATATATATATATATCTCTCTCTCTCTCTCTTTAGTGAGCCTTGTTGAGCACCAGTTCATTTTTGTGAGGCAGGAGTGTTGGCACTGCTCTAAATGAACCAGCTCTACTTGATGACTATTTCCTTACACATAAACCTTTTTTGAAAGCACTTATTGTGCTGGAAATGTGGAATCGCATCAGTCTGCATTGGAGAGCCATGCTGAAATGCTGCCTGGGAGGTGCCCTTGCTGATCTCTCCTCTGCTCGTACTGAATACTGGCCTATAAATAAATGAGGTCGTTGGATATAGGGTCAGGCAGTGAGTATTGGCTGCTGTCATTTTACGCAGCCGATGATGCTCAGTGAGCCTCTTGTCCAGTCTTCAGATTTTCCTGGAGGGAAGTGATGGGATATATTCAGTGTTGCATTATTTTATTTTGTTGCTGACGAGGGGGCGACGGCAGACTTGCAATCCAAAACTCAACCTCCATCCGAAAGATGCATTTCATCTGTTAAAAAATAAAACAAAGTACATTATATACAAACTTTTTTTCATGTTTAACACATTTATTCTACTGGTACATTCACATTTCCCAGTACATCTGACACACACAGAATATAACTGCTGCATCCCCCTTCTCCTACTCTCTCACCTCCCCCCCCCTATGTTTTCAAATTGTTGCAACAATCACATTTGAGTTGCTCTGTAAGATAATGCCCAACTAAAGGGAACTTAATCGGGAACAGATCTGGTTGAGAAGAGGTGTACCAAACCGCATTAAAAAAAAAACACATTTTGAGAAACTGCAAATAAACACAACCTTTATATTATGTACGTTTTGAAGAAAATCTAGCAGAAATAAAAACCGGATGAACTACAGGTAATATTAAAAATAAGTCAAACAGTTTAAAAATATCCTGTAACAAGTTTATTTCTGCAGTTCAGAAATTGCAATTCTAGTAGCAGAAGCAGCACAAAGTTGTCCAGAAGTCCTAAAAAGAGTAGAGCATTTTGGTTGGTTGGATCATTTTAATGTGGATGTAAATCCATGAATATCATCTTTTATTGCATGAAAAAATAATACTATTAGATGTTTTTATTTATTGAAAATACACAGCTAAAGAATTCTTAAAATCCCTTGCCGTATGCAATATATGCACCAAAAATCCTGCATTAATGGTAATGTCAAGCACCCATCGGTCTGTTCACATGCATATCTTGTGTGTGTGTTCTATCTAAAACCTGGCGTGGCTGGTGGTCTCAGAAGTTTCAGAACCGCTGCTATGTCGTTCTCTCCCTCTGCTTAGAGATGTCAGGAGATGCTGCCCATGCTTGTTTTTAGCAGTGGTAGTTCCTGGAAGGCAATTTGACAAGTAGGTTTGGGTACATGACAAAATAACTTTGAAAATATTTATTTTGGAGCTTTAATCTATTTTCTGGAAGCATCTTCAATTGTTATACACGCTCTGTGTGCACTCTACGCTAATACAGTCCAACAGCTTAAGGCATTTGGGTTTTCTTGTATGAATGCTTTTGGATTCAAATTCTGTTTTTATATTTTACATAATTTTAGCTTTTGTTTTTTTATCTTTTCAGCGAAAATGACCGTGTTGCAATGGTCAATGGCGTTTCTATGGATAATGTTGAACACGCTTTTGCAGTTCAGCAGTTAAGGAAGAGTGGGAAAAATGCCAAAATTGTAAGTTATTTGTGTAGCTCATATATTATGGAATGTAGTGGGGTTTTATGTGCTGCTTAATTTTGCCCAAAAGTCCTTTCCAACGCTGACTCATCAGGAGACTTTCACTAAGGGAGACACAACAGGTGCTGGTGTGGGGTGCCTAAGGCAAGGAAGACATACTATTAGTTTAGAAGTTCTGCATATGATTCTAGTTATGCAACATATTTGCAGCATTAGAAATAGAGGCAGAATTAAGTCACTGGGGCCAAAGTAATGTCAATCCTGCTTACATTGAATATAAGTCAACGCACTGAATTCACAAACGTGTTATCGAAAGAACATTTATTTACTACAACAAAGCTAGACAGCTGAGATTTCTAGCTTTGTTTGGTCAGTACGCTGTCCATCCACTCCACTCGATCCACTAGACACAAACAACTCATAACACACATCACTGCACCTATTTAGGCATAAATAGCATGTAGTGTATCCAGTGCTGACACCAGTACAGTTAACTTTAAATTCTAAATGTCCAAACATACCAATGCAGACATGAATAATAAATAATTTTTCTAGAATAACTGTGAAGTCACAAATGGCAAAGCCATACTGTCAAGTGAGTAAAATACATGAAAATCAAACACAAAGGGCTGCATTTGCTAAGCGTTGCTATTTCATAAGACTGCTTATGGCCCATGTGAAGTGATTAGGCCAGAAGGGTTCTTGTCGAACAGCAATGAGCATTTTTAGGCATAGTAATGAAGGATGTCTGTCTTTGCTTCAGGGGCACTAAATGAAATTTTGAGCTGTTTTAGTGGTTAATTCTATATACT
Source organism: Ascaphus truei (assembly GCF_040206685.1). Taxonomy (NCBI): domain Eukaryota; kingdom Metazoa; phylum Chordata; class Amphibia; order Anura; family Ascaphidae; genus Ascaphus; species Ascaphus truei. Next base: position 22,118,509 of record NC_134500.1, read on the forward strand.
GTACCTCAATACAGATTTTCAGACAAAAATAGCCCTAAGGCCCACTTTAGTCATGATTTTTGGTCCAGAACTTTTGCATGTTCATTGAGGGTCGAAGCGAACTAAAAGCACGTGGGCCTGTTCATAGATTAAATACAGCTGACTAGCACCATACATCTATATCTATATATATCTCTGAAGAGTAGAATATTTGTTATGTTTTACTTTCCATGGTGGTTTTTTTCCTTCTAAACCCTAATCTTCCACAGGATTGCTGACCCTACAGTCTCGTCAACTAGTTCTCCATAGAGGTCAGGTCCAGAAAACATTTCAAAGTAGGCCCCCTAGCTGCTTGTCCTGTAATGTTTTTAGATGCATTTAAAGACTTAGAAATGCTGCAAAATGCTGAAATAATTTAAAACATCTGTACCATATATATTACATGATCATAATCTAAAAGTGGATTTTATACTGAAACGGCTTATAACAATTTTCATATGAGCCAAAAACAGTGTCAAAGGTCCAAATAAACACCCTTCATGGGCTGCATTTAGGTGCAGGCCCCCAGTTGACGATCCCTGATCTAGAGGTAAATTGTCAATTAGTCTCCATTTCTTTATTTTTAAATAATTACATTGCAATCGTTAGCCAAACAACTAAAATTGTAGTACAATAATTTTGATGAGCAGAGGACTCTTTTGAAAGAACCCTTATTTTCTAACAGATGAGTACAATTTTGAATCTATTGGTGATGACCTTTATTTTTAATAAGATTGTGTTAATTTAGTTTGGACAAAAGGCTGTTGTAACAAAAGGTAGAAGGGATCCCCTTCATGGCAACTGATCGAAAGGAGTGCAAACCTTCAGGCCACTCTTATCTCAAGTCAATTTTTACTTATTGCCTGAAAAATAGGCTATAACATTTAACTGTTACAATGCAGACAATACGGCGGAAGAAAAAAGTGCAGCTTCCAGTAACTCGTCATGACCCAGACCCAGTATCAGAGAATGAAGAGGACAGTTACGAGGACGAGGTACCTGACCAGAGAAGTGCCCACAGCGCCCTTGGTGCCAGCAGCAGCAGGAGAAGTGAGAAGAGTTGGGTGAGGGACCGAAGTGCAAGCAGAGAGAGGAGTCTGTCGCCAAGATCAGACCGAAGATCCATCACTTCCAGTCAACCTCCAAAACCTACCAAAGTGACCTTGGTGAAATCTCGAAAAAGTGAAGGTACAGTATGTGTTGTATGGTTTGTTTTGTTGGTGCATTCAATTTAAATTTGGCTGAAACAATTCCATACTGAGTAACACACTGCTGTTTTACTGAACGGCACGTTATTTCTGTTTTCATACGCTTTAGACTTGTTGCAATCCAAGCAGAAATAATGATTTCTCTGTACAAGCTAGTGAAATCTACATGTGCAGTATTGGCTTCTCGAGAGCAGATTTATCGATATTTTTTTTTAATATATAATATATATTGCATGTTCATTTATTATGGTTGGGAGCGTACAGGTAGGTAGTTTAGCACATAAAAAGATTGATAATCTGCATGTAAAGCAAAATAGAATATAGGAAAAACTGCATTTTTGTGTATATCTACACGGTGTGCGCAGAATCCCAAATATCTCTTGGCATACTTTGTGTGATGAGGTAGAATCGTCTGTCTTTCTAGTGCTCCAACATCCCATTCTACGTTGAATCGCCAAATGTATTAAGGCTCATCCTTAGGCGTAAAGGCAATGATGCAGGGTTATTCTGTGATGCCTTGTTTATATAACAAAATAAAATATATAATTTGCATTATTTTCCTTGCTATTTGACATGCACTTATTTCTACACTCCCTCACTGCCATTTCATAACTACTGTATATTACTAGCAGCTTGTTGAAACAAACACTGGCTGTAACCCATCCATTGCCAGTAGTGGCCTGCATTGCAGTGAAGGTGTTAAGCATGGTGATACTATATTCCACTGCGCTATGGAGAAAACCTCCGTTTAGTAGATGATGTGAAAAGTGACACCACACACAATATATACATGTATATTATTTTCATTTTCACAGAATATGGCCTAAGACTGGCCAGCCACATTTTTGTAAAAGAAATATCCCAAGATAGCTTGGCAGCAAGAGACGGAAACATTCAGGAAGGAGATGTTGTACTTAAGGTAAGAGATTTGTTTGCAGGAACCGAGTAGCCTGCTTCAGGCATGTGGGCTCCTATTCCCATTGTATAGCAAGCCCCCTATTTTCGAATCGATCTGACATTTTCCCAAGCAAGCCAAGAAGGCTTCGTAGCATATTAAAAAAGGGACAGAATTGTCTTTGGTTTAGACTTAAAAGCACATGTTCTGGCATAATTGCCCTGGACATAAGAACATGTTCTGTGGGCACCATCAACTTCTAAATTAAAATTACTATATTGGGGTTCTTTGACCGATTTTTACTAACCTCTCATCATCCAGTTAAATGTACATCGCCTTAAAGGTAAAATAAAACTACAGGGTAAGGGGAAAGGCAGGAGACCTAGAAACAGACTTGGAATCACCAAGCATTTTTCAAATGAGAAAATACATTTTTTTTTTTTGCCTCTATGGTTCATGAGGGTTCTGTGATCTCTTTACGTTTTACCGATCTTTATTGCAGCAGCGATGCTTGCTCTACAATTTCTAGTGAAGTTGATCAATAGCAGGAGCTGACTTCACATTTCTGAATCGCTGGTATCTTGTGCCTTGTGTCCATAGACTAAAAAATGGAGAACTAAAACTGCTGACCTAGAACAAGCGTAGTCCCAGTGTCCTGTTTGAAATGATTACACATCAGGCTCTTTCATTGAATTATACACTTTGTTAGTGCTGGGCAATTTTGTTCAGTTCAAAATATATTGATACATCTTCGTGATGGTAAAACGTTTGTTTTGCTTTGTTCATGAGAAGGGAAAAAATCAAACACTTTCAGCATTTATTTATAACATGTTATATAGCGCCCTCATTCAGGATGCTTTACATTAGTTGGTAAAACAATGGTGGGGTTACATATGGAACATTTTATGTGACGAGCATAGAGTACTTGTTAAGATGTCTTTGTGGTGGGCAGGGGTGGGAACGTTTTGGTTGGGCTTTGGGTCACGTGCATTCAGAGCTTGCTTGGTGGCAGGGGTTGGTGTCCAGTTTCTGGATTTAGCCTTGTCGGTAGCATGGGGATGGGTCTGACTGAGGCCAATGAAGGCCATTGGATCAGTGAGGTGGGTGACTTTGGAGGGTTTTGGAGAGACTTTAGGTGGGGTGAGGGGATGGGATAGGACGTTAATGGGTGAACATGGAATGCAATGAAGAGAGGAGTTTTGCGTTGGCTTCTGAAAATAGTTGAGGAGGGGGCAGATTGGATGTGGTGGGAATTTTTAGCATAGCTAGTGAAAACTAAAACTTATGGATAAACCTGTCATTTAATTCAAGTTGCCATAATATTTGCACTTTACAGGTAACATTTGATCGGTGTAGAGTTGCAGTTAGACAAGTTTAAGAGCCGTTTGTCCCTCTTTACCTCAATCGGTTGCGAATGTCCAGAATTTGCCCTTGTTTTTGTAATTGTGTGCACATGTTTTGCCCATCTTCGTGTTCTAGAATTTAGATCTCTAGAAGCAACCTGCTGTGCGTTGGTGCACCCTTTACCAGCGCAGAGACTAAAGAGCTCTTTGCTTGTGCTAACTTGGTACTTCACTCAATTATTTAGAAGTAATTTACTTTCAAAATTAAAAGTTGCACGAATAACCTATAATGCCTTCATTGCTCTGTTACAGATTAATGGCACAGTCACCGAAAATATGTCTTTGTCTGATGCAAAAACATTGATAGAAAGGTCAAAGGGCAAATTAAAAATGATCGTGCAAAGAGATGAGCGAGCCACTCTGCTGAATGTCCCAGATCTGGATGACAGCCTTCATTCTGCAAACGCTTCAGAGAGAGATGGTATGTTGGAAGCTCATACTAGAAAATGTGGCTTGATTGTGCTTGTAATAATGATCAAGTCTGCCTAGGAGGCCATAGCAAAGCATGTGCTTGTATATCTGTACCCAGAATCCTTTGTTTCTACAATGTTTCACTGGTGTCTGACGCAAGTTGTAATATGTTTTAAGGATATTAATGAGCTTCTGCACTGTTAATGCTATTAAATAAACTGAATATTGTTCTTGCCATCTACTAAATGGCATGCTACATCTTCACATGATTTATTGCAGCCATTTGATTAAAAAAAAAATGAACGTTTAACAGACATTTCAGAAATTCAGTCGCTGGTATCAGATCATTCCAACCGTTCACATGACAGACCTCGCCGAAGCCGTTCGCGGTCTCCTGACCAGAGATCGGAGCCTTCAGACCATTCCAGACATTCTCCACAACAGCACAGCAACAGCAGGTGATGACGTCCGTGGTTTATTATTTTACTTTTCTCTGATGTTAACAATTTTAACATGATAACCTCAACCATTAGTTTGTGGAAAATTCTGTTTTTCAATTAATGTGGGGGCCAGTCAAGTTTTTTCGATTATCTAAAAAAAAAAAAAAAAAAAACCTAAATAATCAACGCCATGCTGGGTGTCTTGTTTTGTTATGGGCATCATTTTTTAATGGTGGTTTATGACTGCTACCCTCTTTCCCCACCTCCTATTGATGCAAGATAAAGCTCAAGTGAGGGGCACTTCCAGCTGTATTCTAAACAAAGACCGAAAACCTTTTCTGAGCCCCCATAACGACAGCTGTGGCACGCTAGTACGAACCTGAAGTCACATGCCTATTCTTGATCTTGGGCACAGTATAAAGAATATTGAGTCATGCTGACCAGATTGCACCCTTCTCAGTAAAGAAATAAAGCATTGTATAGTGATGCACCGTATTATTAGGCAGTACAATATTTCTTTTTGAGGGATAAATACGAACTGATTAAAGGAGCAATTCATGCCATTTTTTGTATTTGTTTTTTTTAATCATAAGTTTGAAGCAGGGGGTCTCCTGAGCGGAAATTAATGGGGTTCAGCTCTTGAGACCCCTTTTCCGAGATACAGACCTACCTTCGGAGGAGGTAGGGGGTGCCGGTATCACGGCAACGTTTTTAATGCCCCCACATCACGTGGGTCAATAGGAAGTTGAACCTGATGACGTCATGGTTTCCGACTGACCCGCAGGGCATGGAAACTATCAAAACCAGCCATTAGGTGATCCCTGCTAGTTGAGCAAAGCGGCTACCAGCACCCTTACAGAGGTAAGTGTCTCAGTAATCAGGGGGTCCCCGGACCTGAAATCAATGGTGCTCAGCTCTGTAGACTGCTTCAATCCTATGTTTAAAAAATAAATAAATTGCATGCTTGTATTGCCTCTTTAAAGAAAAAAGCAATGTGTGGTATGAAACTGACTTGCATATTTTGACTAAGGGGCAAATGTAAATTGCTGCAGTGTTAGCCCTATTGAACAAATCTGCCTGACATATCCCAGATGTTAGCACTAGAAGCATGCTGTCAAAACACATGCACACTGCAATAACACCTTTTGACTCCTGGGGAATGCAGATCTGTTTTACAAGTTTGTCACCTACAAACAAAGATAGATTGCCAAGGTAGTCCCACACAGTTCCGACCCTTTTAGAAAGTGATAGCCTTCCTTTAGTGTTTACCACAGAATAAGAAAATAGCAGGTGTTCAATTTTGCATAAGTTATTTATTTATTTTTCTGCCATGATCTGGAAACCTCCTCACTAATTAGAAGCAATATTTGCAGGGTTTTTTTTTTGTGAAACGAACTTTAAGTTGAGAAACACCCACTAAGTATTTCCTTTGGAAGCTGTTAGAATACGCAGCCGTTAATGAAGTAGGAAGTTTGCATGTTAAAAATACCCATTGTTCAAAGAGGTATGAGAGCAGCAAATTGGAAAATATCTGCCTATCGCATTATTTAATGCTGCTTTTAGATTTTGACGAGTATAAAGATCAAATATGGTGGCAGCACTAATGTCAGTTAAATATATTTATTAAAACGTTATGATAAATTAGCAATATTTCAGTATCCGCATTACTCGCACGCCACGATCCTGATTTTGTATTAATGATGGTTCTTGATTGGCTCAAATGTTGGCTTCCATTCTTGAAATTTTAATTATTTTTAACGCAATAGATTTGAGCTTCATTTGCTTGTAGCTGCTATTGTTACTAGAGAATTTAACAGCTGTGTAGAAACACTATTATCATTGGTACTCAGAGTATTGGGTGCTGGGTACAAAGGTATGTTTATTGCATTACTACAGTATCCTAGAGCAGATTGTGGAACTTCTGAGTTTACGGTCTTGTAATATTAATTTTGAAAGCTGCATTTAATATGTGGCGGAGAGTGACCACTGTGAACCCTTTTTCTTAACACTGGACTGTCCAGCCTTTAAAGCTGCAATCCCACCTGAGAACGTAGTTGTTGAACAGCATTGGAACCTGGATTCTGCAGGAGCTGAACCATGTATTTTTGCTCCGGTGAACTCCAGGTCCCTGAGAACCTTAAGGCTGCGCTTATAGTGCCGGCAACTGCGATAGCGCTGCGTCGTCGCGTCAAAACAAATGCATTGCCGCCGTCACGTGCTCTTATAGTAAGCGTGGTGCGACGGCTTGGTCGCTATCGCTGGAAATCATCGCAATTTGATTTTTCCAGCGGCCGTAGCCTGAAGTCGCCGGCACTATAAGCGTAGCCTAACTGTGTAGTTACTGATGGTACTTCCTTGGTATTTAAATGCCCATCCCATAGGAAGCAACAACTAATGGTTTACAGCTTCCTATTGGCCAGTGGGGCCAATAAGATTTGGTGGCTCTTGACTTCCCTTCAGGGATCTTTACCACCAGTAAGTAAGTCTCTTGTGGACTGGGGTATCCCAAGGCATAAAAATAAGTTTGGATCTAGAATACCTACACGCTCCAATGCTGTGCAAAAACAAAATGGTGTATAAAAAATAAAGTACCTGGGATTGCTGCTTTAAATTAACTTTTTAATGCTTTTCTTCATACACTGGTTTATGAGTTTAGTATTAAATATTTATGCACAGTAGGGTGTATGTGCCAACCTATTGTATCACAGAAAAAGTCCCGCCCATGTTGTAAAAATGTGCCAGCTTTATCTTTCATTACAGGCTTGTTCCCTATTGACTGACCGCCTGACCAGAAACATGTTATCTTTCCAAGAACATGTTTCCTCTAATTATACTTGATAAAAGGACAATAAGGCTACGAGTGGTCTTTCCAGAACTATGGCAGTGGGAACTTGGTAGTATATACATAGACTTTTGCAGCCGTATTGCGAATATTGAAAGCAAAATTATAATTCTAAAGCTTGGTATTTATAGAAAGTGTTAGGCCGCGCCTATAGTGCTGTCGAGGGCGACACGACGGGTGACGTCGCTGTCGACACCGGCCAAAGTTATATTTCGCCGGGCGTCGTCGCGGGTTTCCAGGCATTTGATTGGTTCAGGGGCCGTCACATCAGGCGACAGCCCTTGAAAAATCAAATTTTGCCGGCTACCAGTTTTCGGTGCGTCGCCTTGTCACCGTCGCACTTACTATAAGCGCACGCGGCGGCGGCAATGCGTTTGTTTTCGGGCAACGTCGCGTCGCCGGCACTATAAGCACGGCCATAATTATGGCAGCATGTTCACATCCGATTCATAGCAGGACTGAAAAAATGGACGCATCTCTTGTCCTTTGGTTTGACATTCATTAACGTTTAGATCAACGTTCAACTTTTCATAGGAGTAGCAATGTGCAGAGATTGTTGCCACATTAAAGTGTGAGGTGTCTGTATAATGTGTGTCTAGCAAAATCCTCATGTTTGGCTCCATCTTGTTGCTGGTAATGGAAGTGCTATACAAAACATATCTGTAGATTCGTACATCTGATGTGTTCTGAATCCGTATTGGGGTTCATGTAAGTTTGCTTATTCACATAACACCTCAGCCCAGATGAATTATGGGACTGCAACGGGGTGAGACTCCATAATTGAAAATCTATCGTCTACCCCATTTCACCTTTAATCAATCACAATCTTCGTGTGCCCCTTGTAAGCAATTTAAAGCAGCCGTCCATGCTAGCAGCCGTTTATTTTGCATCATTTTGTAGATTTCCATTCACTAGATACGAGACGTTGAAAGCAGCGTTTCCTCCTGCCTTAAAAAAAAAAAAAGATTGCCTTTACAGCAATACAATTATATAAGCAGCCAATTGATCATTGGCGACTGGATCAATCGGCAAAGATCCTGCTTCCCAGGGCACACACTATTTACTCCTTGAGTAAGTGGGAGGAGATTTTTTTGTCCTGTTTGTATTTTCTGTTCAGTGTTTTTAGTATGTAATTAATCTTTTTTTTTTCCATCGAGTGGGAGGGGGGGGGAATGGAGTAAGTATTCTCTAATACAGTACTACCCAAGAGATTTATTTAAAAAATAAATAAAACACAGGTTATAAATAAAATGCTGCTTGAGATAAGTGTACGGTCAAAATGGACCCCCTGCCCCTATAGACCAGTGCTGTCTGAGTTTATCATTCTAAAATATGTTTTTAAAGAGCAGGACATGCTCAGGAGGACAAGATACTTGTGTTATATAAGTTATACTAATATAGGTTTCGGGGGGGTGGGGGGGGTTGCTGCTTTTAAAATGTTTAACTTTGAGAAACATTAAAGCTTAGCACCTGTTGAGAAGTGACCTTGTTAAGGACCTTTCTTCCAAGCTCACATCACTCCAGTATAGTAAGGTTATTAAACAGAGCTGCTGTAACCCCTTTTGTCCTTCACTTCTGTAGTAGCCGAAGTCAAGAGGATGAAAGAGTATCGAAGCCTGGAGCTGTGTCTACACCGGTTAAAAATACAAATGGTGCATCGCTTTCCAGAACCGCCGAGGAACCCTTGGAAAGAGCTGATAAGCAAACGCCTCCTCTTCCAGGTGAAACACTGGGCTATGTACTTTAATCAATTATGCACATACATTATAAAACGGACTTAAATTACGTACCTGTATTTACTTAAATGGGTGCGAAAATGTATAAGCCGTTCAGCATACCTCCTGCCAGATGTCATAAATCGCCCAAGCTGTGCTCTTGTAATTCAAAAATGTTTCCTTTCCCTAAGTAAACCCGACCTCCAAATTCACATTACCCCGTCATTTTGTAGGAAAATAATTCCTAGATTCAGTTTACTTTTGAACAGTTGAAAAACATTTTGTTGTTTACATGTGAATTTACTAATTGCGTATTGTTCTCAGCTAATTTACATTCATTCACTCTTCATAAATTGTAATCAAAGGCAATGTGAGTTAACTTGGAAGGTTATGTGCGGTCCTCCTGCTTCCAGAAGCGGCAAGAAAACGACTTCAGAGGCACAAGCTACAATTATCTATCTTCTAAATAAAGAGCTATAAAGCTAATTATGATCGATTTTTTAATTTGAATGTAGCTTGTATGTGACCATAATGTCCTCTAGTAATGGATGTTGACAGAGGCAGCAAGCTGACCTCGCCCTGAATAGCCGTGATATTTTCGGAAGGCTTGCTGTACGATTAATTTTCTTACACTAAAGGCTTTCTGAGGTGAAATGTTCAATTTGTTCCTACAGAGCCAAAACCAATATATGCTCAGTCAGGACAACCAGATGTGGACTTACCAGTCAGTCCATCTGATGGTCCTTTTCCAAATTCTACACATGAAGATGGACTACTTCGGTAAAGTATACACACGTTTATGAGTCTAAGAACAGTCTTAAATAGATGAATAGTCTCGGTACGCACAATAACCAATTATATAAATATATCCCAAACTGGGTGTATGTGGTTGTTCTTTTATGCCATGCATTTCCAGAGGCCCACCATCCGTTTATAAATGTTACATTCATTGCAGTTCCTGTAACGCTGGTTACAAATTTTGAATGAAACCACGAGTTACTGCTATATTTTGTGTTGCATTCACAACTATACGGTTGTCAAAGCGAATGTTCGTAAATATAATGGTTATTCAAAGACTATTTTGTGACCTAAAATCATATTTGTTTTCCCATTGGCAATCTTTACATTTTAGTTTAACACATTCAATTGCACTCCCCCTTGTTAAGCAACTGTTTCTATATGTATATTTTTATATAGCTCCATCCATGTACATACTGCTTTACAGCAGTAATACACCTGACATAATATAACAATGAGAAATGCTTCAGACATAAGTAAGATTAGGGAGTCCCTACCCCGAAGAGCTTAGGGGTCCAAGGTGTGTGTGTGTGTGTGTGTGTGTGTGTGTGTGTGTGTATAATTTGTGTGTGTAATTTTTACAGGTGCTGTAATAGGATTCATGGAGGGATGTATGTTTTCTGATGAGCGAACATTTCATTTGTATTATAGGCCGAGCATGAAGCTGGTGAAGTTTAGGAAAGGCGACAGCGTGGGGTTACGCCTGGCAGGCGGTAATGACGTTGGCATTTTTGTGGCTGGTGTGTTAGACGACAGTCCTGCAGCTAAAGAAGGATTGGAAGAAGGAGATCAAATACTTAGAGTAAGTTACGTTATGGAAATCTGAATGCCGATGTCAGTTTTTCTTTAGTAAAATGTACCTCACCAATAATGGAGTCAGTCATTCTAAAGTCTGAGTGGATGGTAACAACTTATAATGATGGCCCACAATTCGCATGCAGAACAATTAACATTTGAAATATTATGTTAATTTGTGCATCGTCCCATGGTAGAACATAATAGAGTGGTTAATTAGTATGATAATTTATCTTTCTGCATATCTTCCTTTATGCTAACACAGAGGGAGTGTAATAGTCATTGCTATCTTGAGGGTATCTATTTTTGTGATTGCTGATGATGGTGACTGGAGTTAGAAAATGCTGACGTTCTGCATGAAGGTTTCCCAAGAAACTAACCAGAAGTGACTAACTCACAGAAGATTGCCTTGTTAGATTTAATACATGAAAAAGATGCATGGAATTGTCCCCCATTTAGTTTAAAAAAAACACACACTAAATAAATGTTCTGCCATGCGGAAGATCTTTAATTACAGAAATGTAGCTACTTAGAATTGTGATTCAACATGTCAAAGTATCAAAAACGTCTTAAACACGTACAGTACGAACATAGAATTCATGGTTTAGGAATGGGTTGGTGGTTGCTCTGCTAGTGTTTTAATCAGGAGACATAAATTAATTTAATAAAAGGAAGATTGAAGCTTGTTAAGAACATTCAGAAAAATGGAAAAAATGTGTGGTGCTCTGAAAAAAGCCTCAAAATATGTAGTACACAAATTGTAAAGTTCAATAAATGTATATAATGATTCCTGAAATGAAAACCCCCTGGATAATGGATAATGGATAAGGACAATGAGGATTTTACCAAACAATCACATGAACTTCTTGCCAGGTTCCAAGATAGGGGCTACTCACCCACAGATCTAAAAAAACAATCATTAGAGGAGGTCAACAAAATCACCAGGGAAGATTTATTGGTTAAACAAACCAAAAAGTTTTCCAAACATGACACTAAGGCCACAAATCAACCGTTATTCATTACTCAATATAACACTCAAGTGGGTCAAATAAAGCACATTATTAAAAAACATTGGGAGATCCTTTCAGGAGATCCCCTTCTTAAACATATTTACTCAGAAGGTCCCCAATTTGTTTTTAGGAAAGCCAGAACCATTGCCAATTCAGTGTCCCTGAGCCTTTTCTCCAGTAAACAAAATTGTAATACCAGACAGTTACCTAAAGGAAGTTTTAAATGACTTAAATACATTTCATGTAAATATAAATACCACTCGTGCCCTGAAGGCCCGTATTAGGGAACATATGAGACTCATAAAAAATGGAGATCTCACTCACCCAGTAGCACAACACTTCACTAACTGCAGATTGGGAAGTATTGATACATTTTCATATATAGAGCAGGTGCCAGAACCAATCAGTGGGGGCAATAGGATGGAACTTCTAGATAAACGAGAACTTTACTGGATTTTCACACTTAAAACCAAATTTCCATATGGCCTTAACTCTGACTGGGATCTGGTGCCCTATCTACGTTAGCTAACACTTTAAATTAAATTGATTTATATTAATTATTAATTTATAATTATTTTCCTTTTTTTTTTGTGTTGGTCAACTGACTCAAATTGTTATCCCATTTCCTCATGCTTTTGAGAGGTGTCCTGCATTCGTGCAGGTTTAATCCTGGGAAGGATGGTTTATGATCATGGATTATTCCTTATGGTATTAGTTAATTTATATCCATATTCTATGGATGTTCATTTTCAATTTCATCTAAATTCTATACCTATGTTCCTTATTTTGTACATTGTCCCTATTTACATTTATTTTGTGTTATTATTATTTATTTTTCATTCATATTATTATTTTTTCATTCATATATTTTTAATGTTTAAATTATTTTTGTTCAAGCATCTGGTTTTTCAACTCAATAGTACATTGATTTATATCATTTTTTTTAATACTAATTATTATTGGTTGACATATTTATTTATTTGTTCCGACTATATTATTACTATAAATATCGGTCAATTCTAGTTTTTTCATTCCCTGACTATACAGCTCATTATACGATCTCTCTTTTTTTCAAGTGGGTATTGACGCTATATATGTGTATATATATATATATGTGTATATATGTATATATATATATATATATTTTTTATTATTATTATTTCATTTAATTATACTAATATACGCTTATATATATTATAACGTTTATCAACTAGTCTATCCACTTGATAGGTATTTTCTTTCTTTTAATAGAGATTTTCATTTAATTATGATGTTTCTTTTTAAGTTTGTATTCTTTTTCCTAGTGTTGCTTCATCTTTGGAAGTTATACCAAGTATTCGTTTGTTTGTTTCCCATATAGACAGCGTTTAATTGATAAATGTTTTTTGTTAATAAAGTTGTGATATTTTGTATTGCCCACGGCACGTGCTGACGTCATTACGTTCGCGTCACTCCTGAGAGTTTCAGGAAGTGAACGACGAATGGACATCAGCGCGCCTCATGGGTACATAAGCAGACTGGTGAGTACTCTAGTTAGTCACCTTGAGAAAGAGCTCACGCTCGAAACGCGTTGGTAGGGGTCTGTGAACCCCGTAATGTAGCTGTGTTTTTTTTGTGGTTTCCATTAAAATAGTCTTTTTTTTATGGGCACACGCTCTCCTGGATTTCATTCAACCTTTTTTTGCTTTCCTGAGTATTAGTGCCTGCTTTTTCCGTTTGCTTCGTGTTAAGAACATTCACCTTCAAAAGAAAAGTACATCTGATTAAGTTTAAAACTTAAAGGTAAAGGTACACTGAGCTACCAGTACACAGGACTTAATCTTCAGTGGTTAACGGAGTCAGAACTTCAATGTCAGGATTCTTTTGCAGGACTGCATTTTGATGTATTGCAAACTTCTGATAGCAACTTTGATCCTGCAGAAGTATAGATGTCATAGCCTATGATACCTTTTTAATAGAATAACAAATATGTATTCTTAAATGTAATTTCATTTGCTGGGCATTTGAAACCACAGGTCTCACATTATGTACTAAAGAACAATTCTTTCATCCGATATCACTGCCTACAAAATGTTTATGTAGCAGTATGCAGATAAATGAGAAATGTTGGGTTGACAACGCAATCTGAACACTGTATCATAAAATCCTGTTCTGTTGTATGATTCAGGTAAACAATGTGGACTTCACAAACATCATTAGGGAAGAGGCAGTGCTTTTCCTGCTTGACCTACCAAAAGGAGAAGAGGTCACCATTCTTGCTCAAAAGAAAAAAGACGGTGAGTGCTTCAAGATATAATAGAATAGCGATAAATTGTGTAACGTGTTTTTTTTGCTTGTACACATTATGATGCATAAAATATGTATAAAGGTACATATTCTCGTATGATTGCTGCCAAAGAAAGATTTCACTCTTGGCTTAATTTGACTTTCTATATTCCCCAGTTTATCGTCGTATTGTTGAATCAGACGTCGGAGATTCCTTTTATATCAGAACCCACTTTGAGTATGAGAAGGAATCACCTTATGGGCTAAGTTTCAACAAAGGCGAGGTGTTTCGGGTGGTGGATACCCTGTACAATGGAAAACTGGGATCATGGCTTGCCATCAGAATTGGCAGAAATCACAAGGAAGTGGAAAGGGGAATTATCCCTAATAAAAACAGGTAAAGGGACAGTCGGGCAAATACAGTAATATTTATTCTGTTCAGATGCCAACTTCTTTTGTACATCAGCTCCAAGTGTGATATGTGGGCTGTGAAATACAGCAGTGTAGAATATGCTTTTATATATACAGGCATACCCCGGTTTAAGGACACTCACTTTAAGTACACTCGCGAGTAAGGACATATCGCCCAATAGGCAAATGGCAGCTCACGCATGCGCCTGTCAGCACGTCCTGAACAGCAATACAGGCTCCCTACCTGTACCGAAGCTGTGCGCAAGCAGGGAGCATATAGAGCCTGTTACACATGCGTTATTTACATCAGTTATGCACGTATATGATGATTGCAGTACAGTAAATGCATCGATAAGTGGGAAAAGGTAATGCTTCACTTTAAGTACATTTTCGCTTTACATACATGCTCCGGTCCCATTGTGTACGTTAATGTGGGGTATGACTGTAGTGCTGCAATGCTGAGCAGAAACGGTTTAACAGTTTTGGGCCTGAAGAACTTGCAGTATAATTTTAGTGCCTGAAGCCGGACTTGCCCGTCGTGCTAGCATGTCGATTGCCTACCCCAAAATAAGTGTTACTGCGCCGTCTCGTGTTTAGCAGGCTGGATCACCTCTGTTTTGGTTCATTACTCTTCACAGGGCAGAGCAACTTGCCAGCGTGCAGTACACGCTCCCTAAGACTGCTGGCGGTGATCGGGCTGATTTTTGGAGATTCCGTGGCCTTCGTAGTTCCAAGCGAAATATACGGAAAAGCAGAGAAGATCTTTCTGCCCAACCTGTCCAGACAAAGTTCCCTGCATACGAACGAGTCGTCCTACGAGAAGGTTTTTCATTTTAAATCATTCATTTGATGTCATTTTAAGTTAGGAGTGAATAAAGCGAGTGTGCCTACTAATAGTCTGTGATCTTCAACGTATTGTAACACCAAATACAAAATGTCCACGCATCATTATTTAGGTCATTGTAAAATATAGAAGCAAAGGTGCATTTCCACTGTAAAGGTTAAGATGTCATAATAAAGGTAAATCCTATTTCGGCTTCCTTGATAAACATGCTGCATTGTAAAGCTACAACTATGCACTCCCTCTACCCCTTCTAAATATTATCTGCAATTCGTATTGAGATCCAAAAATCATACAGCAATCTGTCCATTGCATCATAAACTTTGGTTCCCTTCCCAGGGACTACCAACCCCAGTAACGAAACTTCTACTGCCGTAATCTCACTGTAGTTTACAGACTACTGGTTGCTACCAGACTGTGCTTAAAATCCTTACACCTTTTAGGGCCTTGTTCATTAAGAAAAAGAGAAGCAGCGCACAGCCAGGGAACCAGGTGGTAAAAATGCAAAATACTTTATTCAAAAATAAACATCACCCCAGGGGGTATTGCAGCCTCCTACGCGTTTCAGACAAACAGTCCTTTAACAAGGAGTATCCTTATTCATTAAGGCCCAATGCAGCTGATGAGTCACTGAGATAAACGTGGCAGACTGCACATTTAGGAAGTCATACTTTGTGCTCACAATGGCACTGAATGTGAGTTTCATTCGCAGCTGGATTTCTCAGGCCTGTGGTTATTTTTGGTCCTATTGCTGATGTTGCACGTGAGAAGCTGGCAAGAGAAGAGCCAGATATTTATGAGGTGGCAAGTAAGTTGTTTGTTGTATTTTACCTTTTTATACCAACTACCCAGGTGGTTCCAAATACATTGTAACATGGGCCGCTCACAGAAATCATGGGGCCCAGGACAAATTAAAGGAGCCCACCCCCCCAACCCATAGCGCACCTACCACGTAAGAAAAATTGTTAGCGCTCAACTTTAACATAACTGTTTTGTTCTTGTAATACGGAAAAAAATTCAATTGGCAGGCATTGGGCTGGTTTCGGAGAGGAGATAGAAGGCACGTGGGTGACTGACTGCCTGAGTGTGTGGGTGCTGCCCGGGGCTGGGTTGGCGGGCACGGGCTTGCCACGGCGCTTCCCCTCCGTCCCATGATGGGAGTGGCGGGAACGGGTCCACAGGCAGTATTTGCGGTGTTTACCCCCCCCCCCCCCATGCCCCCGGTCCCCGTGGCTGCTGCCCAGGGCGGGAGGTAGGCGCGGGGGGGGAACAAGGTCATCGCCCGCATCCCACTCTGGCCCACATTCCCCTAGGGTGCCCATGCGGGCAGGGAGACAGGACTGGGGGGGGCGCGAGAAAGGGGTCCGGGGATTGAGGGGGCAGCCGCCGGAAGCATCCTGCATTCCGGACACCCTGCTTCCCTGCGCATGCGTGCCGAGATTTCTGCTCTGCATATGCGCACGGGGTTCGACGGGTTTTTTTTTTTTTTTTTAAATGACACAGGCGCAGGGGGCCTGGGTGGCCCTCTGACTCACGGGGCCCTGGACGCCAACCCCCGGCAGACCCCCCCCTGTTGTCGGCCCTGATTGTAACTGTTGGCTTTGAAGGAGTTCCTTGTGTTCTCAAGTCACATGCATCAATATCAAGCTGTGCTATGCCCCAAGGCGCCTTAGAGCCCATTCACTTGAATAGGCAAGAAAGGATAGCACTGTTTAGTGAATATGGGCTGAGGTTATTTCTAAACACCCTTTTGACAGCGTTCTAAAATACTATAGAATAGTCAGCCTAACAAAAGGCCAGTAAGTCAGCAGTCGGCAATCAGCTTCAACTAGACCTTAGTGCAAAGTTATACATATGTGTTATATACATATAGAGAAGGGTATATTTTTAAACACCCAGACATTTTAAGGTTGCTGGTATCACAGGTTACCAAGATGCCAAATCTTAAAACAAATAAACAAAATTAAATCTTATTCTAAATTGCAGTTACACCACATGTCAGAAATGCATACGTTCCGCTAAAATAAGATTCACTTATTTATTCCTGTATGTGCAGAAGCTCTATTGTAACCATTTCTTTAATAGGAAGTGAACCAAGAGATGCAGGTACTGACCAACGAAGCTCTGGCATCATCCGTCTCCACACAATAAAACAGATTATTGATAGGGTAAGTGATTAACACAATAGAACATCTTAATAAAAAGTCTGCATGTCTGGCCTTTTAATAGAGTAGGGGGTTTGTCTGGCTTACACTTACTGTTTTAAATGATAATGTAAATTGATTATGTAACTTCAATATGCAGTTCCACTACTGTTCCAGTATTTTTTGCATTGCTTGAACTTTTTGTTTTCACTTGTTTTCGTTTTTTTTAAACTCCGGTTACATACTTATGACATTATCCTGTCCCATGTGTTCAGGTATTCAAAAAATAAATAAATAAAAATAGCCATTTTGATTTTCAAATATCTATTGTCCTGTTGAATGTAATGAAGCTCCTGCAGCATTCTTGGGATTAGGATGCGGCCCCAGTGCACGACGGGTGCCTGACGGCGCTCGTTCCCGGCAGCAGCACGACCTGGTGGACACCAGGCGGCGGGGGCACGGCCATGACGTCACGCGGCTGGTTCGCCCTCATTGGCTGAACCACCGCCGTGACGTGGCCAGCGCTCCGTTGCCACTAGCAAAGACAAAATCCTTGTCTTTGCTAAATGTGATTGCGCATTGTGCCGGGGCGCGCAGGCAGCTACTGGGGCCGCCCCCATAGAGGGCCGTACATTGTGTGCGCAGCGCACGCCATCACCGCCACTGGGGACCTAGCCATAGTTGGTTATACGCTACTAACTAGTTCCTAACTAAAACTACAAGTATAACAAATTCTGTTTTCTTTTGTGCCTTACCAATGGTAAACATGGCGTTACATGGCTTAGTTATTTTACTTTCTTGCAGCTCTAATATATGGATGTAAATGCAGTAATGTAGCTCATCAGTGCCCCATACTAAAGATTTTCATGCAGTCCTGTGTTTGCTTCTGCAGGAAAAGCATGCTCTTCTTGATGTGACGCCGAATGCAGTAGACCGCTTGAATTACGCACAGTGGTATCCGATAGTAGCGTTCTTTAACCCAGACTCCAAGCAGGGTGTGAAAACGATGAGAACGAGACTGTGCCCGGAATCTCGCAAAAGTGCCAGAAAGCTATACGAGCGTTCACACAAGCTCCGAAAAAACAATCACCATCTTTTCACAAGTGAGTACTGATTCAAATCGGTTAATTGGTTTCTAAATACCAAGAGACTTCCTTGGTATGAACGATCAAAGCCTAGTCTTCTGATTGTTTGGTAGGTGAAAGTTTAGATTACGCTAATTTGAAATATTTGCTGGCGCTGTAAAGTCACGGTGAATGTCACCACTACATCCTAGAATTTGGCTAACATTTCTTTATTTAACAGCAAACATTAACCTAAATTCAATGAATGACGGCTGGTATGGTGCACTGAAGGAGGCCGTTCAGCAGCAACAGAACCAACTGGTTTGGGTCTCGGAGGGCAAAGTAAGACTTCTTCCGATACTATTGTATTTCAAGGCATGAGTTTGTGGCGATGTTTTCAGCGTACTTACTAGAATGCAGTGTCTTGAATTCACTTGACTCCAGCTGCAATGTATGATCCTGCTCAATCATCTGTTCTTTGATTTAGATGTCATGCACAGTACAACTGACACTAGTTTATTTTTATTCATTGGATTGAAGAAGCATTTTGGAGCCGTGGGATATTCTTGGTAAAATATAAAGTGCGTTGATATAATACAAACACCCCCTTGATACTCCAAAGGTTTTTAACTCTTTACACAAAGCCATATGTTGCTGGCTTCCATGTATACAAACAATATATGGTTTGTTTCTTGGTCTCTGCAACACATTGTTAAATTTATTTAAATATATTATGTAAGCAAACCTGTTGAGGTTTTGCAACAAATCTCTCCAATTCATTGCTTGTATCTTTTGATAGTAAATGGATTAAATAAAAAAATTGACTTCTCCAGCAAGGGCTCAAACTCTAGTCAAGAAGTACTAACCTGGTCTAACTTGGCTTCATTCGGTGCAGGCAGAAGGTGGCACAGATGATGACCTTGATTTGCATGACGACCGTCTGTCCTACTTATCAGCACCAGGTAGTGAATACTCAATGTATAGCACTGACAGTAGACACACATCAGACTATGAAGATACAGACACAGAAGGAGGGGCTTACACTGATCAGGACCTGGATGAGACGCTCAATGATGAGGCTGGGACTCCCCCGGAGTCTGTCACTCCACCGGAGTCTGCCATCACACGCTCCTCCGAACCTGTCAGAGAAGACGCATCTGTATTGCATCAAGAGAGCCAAGTTTACCCTGCATATCCTCCTCAACCACAGCCACAGCCGATCCTTAGAACAGATTCTCCAGGACATAAAAAAGTACCATCTCAACAGGTAAGCTCAAGTCCTTGTAAAAAAAATTTGCACATTGGGTTTGAAGTCCAGGAAAACTGATTTTGATAATACTATTGTGTTCTACTGATTGGCAGGGTTTGAAACCAGCTTTTAGCTTGAGCACGCCAAACGATTTCTACACAAACGAGAGCTGGCATGAGCGGTTTCACTCGAAACCTGGCAAAATGTTTGTGTAAGATCTGCTAAGTGGTGGTTGATTTTTCCATTTCAATTGCATATTTAACGGGAAATATATAAAAAAAAGTTAATGAATGACGAGGATAATGTACAGCATATTTTGCTCCACAAATTGCAGGCTTTTATGCTACAGAAACATTAAGGTAAAGGTGATGTACGGTATGTTGGTTTTCGTGTCCTACATTTCCTCATCCTCGCACAGGTGTGGCCAACTCCAGTCCACCAGTGTATTCATAAATTGAAGATTCTGTCAAGAAGGGCTACTAAAATGGTTCAAGATCTAAAGTAGGGGTGGCCAACTAAGCTATATATATGAAGGCCTTTTAGTCTTTCCTGATAAATTCTATGCTCTAGATCGGGGATGGCCAACTCCAGTCCTCAAGGGCCAACAACTGGTCAGGTTTATGGATATCCCTGCTTCAGCACAGGTGGCTCAATCAGTGGTTCAGTCAATTAAGTTTTAAAATCTTTCTACCCTTATGAGAATTATTCACAGATGAGCTTTTAAGACCAGATATATTACTTCAGATATTGCTCAGATGTCAGAATTTGTTGTTACCTAATCTGTGAACCTAAATGAGCACATGAAAATATATTTTGAGCGCACTTACTGCCACGCTTGGATCCATTGCACAACACACACAGTACTGCTTTTGGGACATAAAGGGGACTTGAGATCATTAATCTGCTAATAGATATACTGTCTCTCTTTTAACAGGGCCAAAAATGGGTATATGATCTTTTATTGGCAGCCATATTGCTGGAAAGCAGGACCCTTTTTTTAAACTTGCCGTTTTCTCAGAGAAACTACTACTTCCATACTAGTACATCCCACCTGCACTTGTTCATAGAACTCCAAGCATTGCTTACCGTGCAACCTATTTTAAGCAGCAGCCCAACGTGATTGTCATCTCTTTTTTTGCATATATGTGTACTTTGAGATCTCATACTGGCCTGTCCAAGCAGTTTTTATTTATGTGCTTCGTTCGGGATACAGTCATACCCCGGTTTAAGGTCACATGCGCCTGTCAGCGTGTCCTGAACAGCAATACCAGCTCCCTATCTGTACCGGAGCTGTGCGCAAGCGGGGAGACTATAGAACCTGTTACAAATGCGTTATTTACATCAGTTATGCTCTTATATGACGATTGCCGTATAGTACATGCATCAATAAGTGGGGAAAAGGTAGTGCTTCACTTTAAGTACACTTTCGCTATACATACATACTCCGGTCCCATTGCGTACGTTAATGCGGGGTATGCCTGTATATAACATTTTGAAATACAGTATGTGAAGCTCTCCTCACAGCCCATTGCAGTCTAAAGGTTACCATGGTAATCCCAGAAGCTAGAGATTAAAATGTATATATATTAACGCTAGATGACCAAGAAAGAGAGCATGTCATGCTCAGGGGGGCAAGATACTAACAGTATAAGTTAAACTGTCCAAGGCTTCTCGGGGACGCGTTCCTGATTTTAAGTACGTTGCTTTGGGGGTGGGGGGAGTTTTTGTTTTGTTTTTAAAGTGAACCAATTATTTTGAACACTCCACAGAAAGCAGATGTCTCCCCTGCAGCCCCTTACCTTTCTCTGCTGCCTGAACCAAAACCTGCAACTTCAACAGCTGCTGTTAATCCTAATGTAAATCTAACAAATGTCAGGTTGGAGGAACCCAAACCCGCCCCTTACAACTCTTACCAAGCACAAGCTGGCCCCTTGCGATCAAACACTGAGGCAGCTCCCATAATGCTAAGAGACCAAGAGCCTTCATCTTTATCACACCACATAGATCCAGCAAAGGTACCTGTGCTACATCTCTGCACCAGTCTGTCCTACTTTCAATCATACTTGCATCTACAATCTTCTTCCTTTTAACAACTTCTCCTTAAAGCCTTAAACACTGGAGGTACCTGTAATGCATACCCATGTTTATTAGGTCCTTCCAGTAACAAAGGGATACAGTAAAGTTGTTGCGTTGTAGTAACATTTGGAGCAGTACACTATGCTGCATCTAAATCACTGCGAGTAATATTGCCTGCGCATTTCCTTTTCCTCGCATGGCTTTACACTTCTGCATGCGTCCTTTTTCCAGTTTGATCTTCTCAAAGGTTCTTTGTTTAGTACAAATTCAACGTGTTTTGAAAATGAATTGATCTTTTCCTACATATCTTGAAAATGTATTCCGATAATGGCAGTAAAAATATCATGGCAGAGCAATGTAACTAAATGTTGTCTAAACAAGTCTGCACATGGTAAACTGCGACAATTCTAAATATTTGGTAGACCCTCATCTGCCACATTTTAAAAAGCATGGGAATACTGCATGCAAACTGCCATCTTGTGGTTGTGGGTCTAATTTAAATGTAGACAATGGTTTCATTACTTTATCATGATTATTTATGCCATATTTATACTTCTGTTTTTAGGTATACAGAAAGGAGGCATATGCTATGGAAGAAAATCCTAGGCAGAATTATTTGAAGCCGCAAGTTCTTGGCCCTCAGCCAAGTCAGAGACCAGAGAGAGAGACCAATTTGAACTATGATGGCCTGCCAATCTATGCAGAAAAACCACAGAGTAGAGAATATGATCAGTCTTTTAGATATGACTCCTCATCAGAATATGTAGACCAGTTTCCTCACAATTATGACCCTCTAATGCAGTATGATGATCACGTGCCTACTTATGAAGATCAATGGGCTTATTACGATGACAAACCATCATATCAGCCAAAGCCACAATTTGACAGTAAGCTTACAAGGGACTTCAATGCTAGGCAGCACTCTGAGGAAAACCTTGAACGCAACTACTTTCCCCAGCAACCTAGATTTGAGGAACCACCTCCTATTGCCTATGACAGTCGACCCCGTCCATCTAAAAACTACAAACCACCCCATGTACATTATGAAGAACCACCCCCAACAGAGTATGATATGCATAACCGTTACAAGCCAGAGCCTCAAACTTTCCCTTCTGTGCCCACATCAAGGTCTGCTGAGACAAAGCCGTATTTCGATCCACATACGAGGGGTTATGAACATAATCCTTCACAGGGATTTAATTCTAAGCCAGGGCAATATGATCTGTCCCCTAGAATGGAAGCCATGCCTCCTCCGGCACAGTTAAAGCCAGAGCTTCTGCCCGCCAGCAGTAAATCCCTGCCTACACCTCCAGCTTTAACTGAAGATGATCCAGCTATGAAGCCACAGTCTGTACTTACCAGAGTCAAGATGTTTGAGAACAAAAGATCAACCCAAGGAGAAAAGAGCAAGGAGATGAATGATGCCTCTGTGAAAGTATGTACAATTTGATCTAACCAATTTCATAGTAATTACTTTTTGTACACAAACATATTATACATGAGGGAACAAAGTCAATACAGCATGTATTTGTCTTTATTTATTTAGTGCCATTAATGTACATAGCGCGTCACAGCAGTAATACACGTGACAATCATATAAATAACAAATACCACATGAAGGGGAGAAGTATTTCAGACATAAGTAACATTTAGGAAAAGGATTCCCTGCTCCGAAGAGCTTACAATCTAATTGGTAGGAAGACCATAAGAGGACTTTCTAGTAAGTGTGTCTGCAAGGGGCCATGGTTTATGTATGAGATGTAAATTAGCAGTCATGGAGCTACTCGTATGCTTACTTAAGCAGGTGTGTTTTAAGGTGGTTCTTAAAAGTGGATAGAGAGGGTGCTAGTTGGATATTGAGGGGAAGGGCATTCCAGAGGTGTGGGGCAGTCAGTGAGAAAGGTTTAAGGCGGGAGAGGGCTTTAGATACAAAGGGGGTAGAGAGAAGACATCATTGAGCAGAGCGCAACAGTCTGTATGGTGCATAGCGAGAAATTAGGGCTGAGATGTAAGGAGGGGCAGAGTGTAAAGCTTTAAAAGTGAGGAGGAGAATTGAGGGTGTGATACGGGATTTGATAGGAAGCCAGGAGAGGGATTTGAGCAGGGGAGACGCTGAGACAGATTTAGGAAAGAGTAGAGTGATTCTGGCAGCAGCATTTAGGATAGATTGTAGGGGAGACAGGTGAGAGGCAGGAAGGCCGGACAGCCGGAGGTTACAGTAATCGAGACGGGAGAGAATGAGGGTCTGTGTCAGTTTTAGTAGTCGAGCAACAGAGGAAACGTCTTGTCTTTGTAATATTGTGAAGAAAAAAGCACCAGGTTTTGGCTACCTTTTGAATGTGCGTGGAGTCGAGTGTGACCCATAGGCTGTGTGCTTCTGCTACTGGGTGAATTATAGTATTTCCAACAGTAATATGGAAGGAGGTAGTAGGGCCAGGTTTGGGAGGAAGTATGAGGAGCTCTGTTTTAGCCATGTTGAGTTTAAGTCGGTGGAGGGCCATCCAGGATGATATAGCCGAGAGACATTCAGAAACTTTAGTCTGTACAGCAGGTGTAAGGTCAGAGGTGATATTTGAACCCAGGAGATGTGATTAGGTCACTTAGAGAGTGTAAAAAGATGTCCCAGGACAGAGCCCTGGGTTATCACCACAGAGAGATCGATTAGAGGAGGAGGAGTTGGCAAAAGAGACACTGAAAAAACGATGGGAGAGGTAAGAGGAGATCCGGGATAGAGGTGTCTGTGTCTGTCTAAAAAGGATTGGATAGTTTTGAGGGAGATCTCATACTTATGCAGCAAAGATCGTAATTTTTACATGTTCTATGGATTCACTTGGCATGGTTAGTAGCTAGTTGTTTAAGTGTACTTTGTGGAATATAAAGGTAAAATAAATGATTATAGATGGATACTTCTAGAACATTGAGCTAATTCAGCAGCTGAGGAAATGTATGTTTTCTTTCAGGTCCCAGAAGTTGCGCCTAAACCTTTAATAGCACCAGTAAATGTTCCTAAACCAGCCCCACTGCCTCATTATGACCAAGAAAAGCCAACTTACAGGTAATAGAAGCAGTTGTGATGGTTACCTACCAAATATTACTTTATCGTTAACCTTTCTGCAAAATGTAAATGTTACCTAGATCACTACTTGTGAAATTAAGTAATTTACTCAATGATTACTCATCACACAGTCCATAGTCATGGGGATTTTTGTCAAGTTCATGTTTAACTCCTTGTTTTCTGTGGCATATTGAAAAAAAAAGTTTCTTTGCTATTTTCACTAAGCGAGTATTAACTTATGGTGAGAGTTATTTTACTATTTGACTGAAGTTTAAGAGAAATGCGTGATTGCTAGTTATAAGTAATTTGGCTTACGATAAAACTCATGTTTCATTTGACTTTTATTAAGTTAAACATCTCCGGTTTTTGCTTCTTGTTATTTCTGTAGATAATTGAAACCCGGGATTTTTTTTATTTTTGTCATTTCATTTTGTAAAGTTGCATTAAAGCTCCCAGCTTCCTCACACATATAGTTACTTTTATTCTTATATTATTATTATTATTATTATTATTATTATTATTATTATTATTATTATTAACTTCAATCACAACTTTTACCTTCGAAAAATTGCACACACTTGTGTATGAAACGTCTTCATACTTGGTCAGATCCTCCCATATCGATCCAATTGCAAAGTTAATTGTCATATGTATATGGCATGGAGTTGGCATATACTACGTATTGATGGTGTGTGTTCTGTAGTTTGACAGCACTTGTCATATTCCTGGAGCCACAGTTTCCTTGCCAAGCCATTCGGTAAAAAGAAAATCAAAGGTGCCAGTGCTTGGAACGTTTGCAAACAGCCAAACTTTTCAACCAAAAGTGGGGCAACTTTTAAAATTAAGATCTTGGGGACTGAAGCAGTAGCTTCATAGAAATATAAGTTTGTCATAGGCTGAACACTCGCTGATTCTGATTTGGCAAATAAAAGCAGCGCACGTTGCTGCTTCTATAATGTTGGTATTTTACTAAAGTCAGATCATTTTTGTTTTAGCATAAGTGTTAAGATGCACTGTTAGAAAATGTGTGTGCCTGTATTTCCAGAGTCCCTGAACCTCAAAAACCTCAGATTAAGCCTCCAGAAGATATTGTTCGCTCGAACCACTACGATCCGGAGGAGGACGAGGAATATTATCGGAAGCAACTGTCCTACTTTGATCGAAGAAGCTTTGATAAGCCCTCTCCTCCGCTGTCTGCTAACATCCTGCCTGAGCCTACCAAACCTGGGCAGTTTCAGAGCCAACTCGGCTTCAACAGCTACCCCTCCAAGTATGTTCTTACATGCTCACTACCTGCCTTTTAACCCTTTAAAGCAGTAATCCAAGCAACAGTTTTTTTTTTGTTTGTTTTTTTATAAAATAGGATTGTAGCCATTAAAATTGAGAATATGTTAATATATTGACCTTACAATGTAAACTAAGCTGCTTGGCACTAACATGGTTCATGTTTCAGCTGAAAACTAAATGTAGAAAAGCATGTCTTATTTATTCCTATTGTTGTCTTTATTAGGCTGTTGTGGGATAAAGCTGGCTCTTGGTGAAACATAAAACCAGGCAACTGAGGCTTTTAATGTGATACTAATGCTCGAGCAAAATTATTTAAATAGGATCAATCTGCTTAAATATGAATTGTCAACCTGTAACTATGATGACTTTTTAAAGTGCCGGCAGTATTATTTAATCGCTTAGCTCATGCATGTCTCTTCTTTTAATAGGTGAATGTTAGTGAGTTTACTCCTCAATATATTGAGATTTTACACTTGAGTTTTTAATACAAATCTATAGGAAGTTATTGAACAGGACACGACGCATATCTATAATGGGGCAGTGTTACTAAATGCATAAATCATTTTGACACTTAGATCTTGTGAGGATGGCGCTTCAAGAACTCTACAAACCCCCTGGTCAAGGCATTTTCTTCAAGCCGCAATCCAGGATTCATAAAAAAAAAATGTATTACAGGATTGAAACGGTGTCTCCCCAGAGCTGAGCCGTGTTAATTTCAGCTCTGAGCACCCCCTGCTTCCTGAGATACTTCCCTCTGTAGGGGGTGCTGGTATCTCTGGCAAGTTTAAAGTTCCTGGTCACACGGCCCTTTAGGAAGTCGCAAGGGATGTTGTCACTGCTTTTTATTGGGCAGCGTGACACAGGATTTTAAATGCTGCCATTGTTAGGCACACAAGTTCCCTGACTGCAGAGATACCGGCACCCCCTACAGAGGCGAGTATCTCTGGAAGCAGGAGGTCCCCGGAACTAAAATTAACACGGTTCAGTTTTGCAATAAAAACTATTTTTAAACCTGGATTGCTGCTTTAAAGCAGCTTACTAACTTTTCAGAACCAATCTCCTTATGGGGTAACAGAGGACTTGAGTGTACAAAAGCACAATGTGTCTTCCCCTGTTTGTGGTTTTAATTGATTGCTCTAAAATGTATGGAATTCAATCTGTATCAAGTGACCCCTTTGCATTGACTATGTGTGCATTTGACACTACATTCCTGTACACTTTGCAAGGGATTTTCACTTATGTCAAACAAGCTAGGGAAGATGAAGAAAATGGGTGATTAAGAGCCACCACTTAACATTAGTTTGGAATTGTAGTCAATGTCCTTAGGTTTAATGGAGTTAATAGACAAAGGACCAATTATGATACGGCCTGGATCTGCAACTACCATTTTGTTTTTAGGTTTTTTTGTGGTGGGTATTTAAGGTCTTCTGCCCATACTGTAGGTTTCTCTCCAGGCTCTCGCTTAGAATCCCCTTCCAATTCATATGTCTCCCCAAAATTGATCATGTTCACCTTCTCTTCAAAGCAGAGCACCCGATCACTCACTGTGCATGACCCGTTGCACTGAAAGCTACATTTGTTTTTCTTGCATAGTGTAGCTAATTTCATATATACAAAGTTACAGCCACTAATCCAAATTATTTTACTGCAAGTGTTTTGTCATTCACCTAAAGGGAATTTATAATGTAGTAAGTCGGTTTCAGATGGGTTATTAAGGAATCCTACAAAATGGTTATAAGAAGAGCTTGCAGGGTGTGAATTGCTTAATTAGAATGACCCTTTTCTTTCGTTCTTCTGCCACACTTGCTTTGCAACCACGTACTTTTCTTGGCTCTTACAGTAGCTATGACTACTTGAAAAGGAGCGTCAAGTGGTAAGACTGGCATTAAAATAAGGCTGTCTTTTAGATATCATTCCTCTCTGATTCATCCCAGCCTTATGTGCACTCTGATTATTCATCCTTTCACTTTAAGAAAATCTAACACTAATTTTATTTTGATGGTGGGGAAGTGGTAGAAATATATCCTTGGCATTAGAAAAAAATGGCAAAGCTTTACTGTATTCAAATTACAGGATGTCACTTTGTGAACATGCAGAACTTTGTGCACATAAAGCTGGTGATCCTTACTCTGGACGCATTTAAGATATAGTTGACATTGTTTGTATGTCCAGTATATGAACACCTTTTGTTTAAAAAAAAAAAAAATAAAAACACAGAATAAACCAATTTGATCATTGTCAAAATAGGATGTCGCCTATTGCGATCTCAATAGCCATAAAGAGGTTATTACATAGAGGTCACACATTTGTAATGAAGAGTACACAAGTCATCTGCCTTCTGTTTTGTTTGTGTGCTGTTTGCCTTCACATTTCTATTCTGTGTTTTGAACTGCTATTGGTGTCCTTGTAGTTGAAATGAATGTGAAGTATGTCCAAACGTGTGTGTGTGTGTGTGTGTGTGTGTGTGTGTGTGTGTGTGTGTGTGTGTGTGTGTGTGTGTATAATAGACTTGACGTATGGGAATAAAACATGTTTGAAAAGTAAGGTGCTAACAAGACGTTTGCTCACACCTCAACAGGGGAAAAACTGCAGATATCGAGCCTCTTGACAGACCTGTTAATGAGAAGCGCTACGATCCAGTCCCACAGGTTACACCCTCTTCCCAGTATAACCAGCCTTCTCCAGTGATTGTAAACCATGCAGCACACAATAAACATGCACATATAGAAGGTATGCAAGATATATATTTTTTTCCTCTCCCTTTTTGAGGCAATAGTGCCACATATTCAAGATTACCGCTTTTGTTGACCTAAATGATAGTGACTGGAATCAAAGTAATTGCAGAGGTTTTTAAATACATGTTTGGAGAAATTGATAATTTAGATGAGCCTTGCCTGTAGCTGTTCTGCATGCGCTAGACCCGATTACCTATTGGAAGCACTCGGCCTCATCTCGGCTTAAGTACCAATGCTTCCTAAGTATTTATAGACTGACATTTATCTTGGAGCCCAGGGGTTAATTGAAAAGCCAATAAGGTCCCTAAGTAGAGGTCATACATTTGGAATGAAATATGCAGAAGCAGCTTATTCAACTGCATCCTTGAAGGATTAAGAAGTGACAATAATTCAAGGGGTAATATCAACTAAAGAATCGGAATACCATTAAACACTTGAGGAATATTGGTGTGGTTGAAGCACTGACATTGTGCTCATCTCTGCCATGCTCTTAAATGTTAGGCAGTACGGGGCGTAATGAGTTGGGTGGCAATCAATGTTCCGTTACTTGTCAAGACCATTGTTTTGATTTAATACTTTAAATTTTCCCAGTTCTAGCCTCCTAACTGGCCACATTTTAAAATGTATCCTTCAGAGAATGTGAAGCCTTGTCCTGTGGCACAAAATGGGGTTTAAATAAGAGTGCTCTGAAGGTTAAGCAGCCGTAATGTTTGTATTCCCTACTGTCCGTTCACTTGTGGTGCTTTCCTGCATTGCTCATTTAGTAATTGTCCACTATTTGTTTACAGTACTACTCATAAACACTGTTCATTGTAAATCTCATTGTTTGTTTTACAGCCATCTCTGTCTCAGTTGAGGTTCCAAGTTCCACTTTGCCTAAACAAGAGCCACCTCCACCCCTGACCAAACCAGCAGTATTCAGACCTTCCAACAGAGAAGACACCGTGCAGTTCAACTACTACCCCCAGAAAAGCTTCCCTGAGAAAAACCCTATAAACGGCACTGAACAGATTCCAAAAACAGTCACACCTTCCTACAACCGCTTTACTCCCAAACCCTACACGAGTTCTGCCAGGCCGTTTGAACGCAAATTTGAAAGCCCCAAGTTCAACCACAATCTCCTGCCAAACGAAGCACAAGTGAAACCGGAGCTGCCCACCAAACCTCAGAATTCTCCTCAGTCCATTTTAAAATCAAACCATGCGACAGCGCTCGCTGAGGTGGAGAGTACACCCAAGCAAACCGACAGCAAGCCCAAATATCAACCAAATAATGTTAATGCAGTGCCTAAAGCAATCCCAGTCAGGTAAGGTCATACCCCAAATAATGATCATTCTAGCAGGGTCATAAACAGAATACAGGGGACTAATGATGAATCAAAGCCCGGAGGCAGTGTAGAGCTTTGAAGGGGAGGGGAACATTGTAAGTGATGCCAAATTTCGTGGGAAGACTTGAGAGGGATTGGAGGAGACTAGCAAATACACTTTCGGTGGGGGCGGGGGGGGGGGGAAATCTAGCTACAGCATTTTGGGTGGCTTATAAGGGAGTGTGTCGCAAGGCAGGAAGATTCATACAAGTAGTAGACTACAATAGTCAAGTGATATATTCAACATATTGGTTTTGATTTTATTGCAGTTTATGCACTATTTAATTACTGTATACTACTAAATCTAATGAGAAAAGAAAATGCTATGCATTTTCCAGTGCGACATGGGAGATCATAGAAAAGTGACAATTGTGCATCACAAGTTTTATTGCTTTTGGGTAATTTAACACTTACAAAGCTGTACAAGACAGTCGTGATATTAGACCAAAATAATAATATTCTTGAATGTCAAACTTGGCTTCAATGCATTCTTTTCAAAGACAAATATAAATTAAGGACAATAATTCTTTAATTTGATTTAATCTCACAATTCAGAGGGCGCATAAGGAGATAAACAACAAAAATGTGTAGATATTATGAAAAATAGTGTTTACTTGGCTCCTATAGAGTGCCAGCTCACATTGTGTAGAATGTATATGCACAGATCCAAAACCGTGGCAAAACCTGCTCTTGTGTTGTAACTTCAGGAGAGATGATCCTCAGTAAAAGACAGAAGAAAGACTTCCATAGCACAGATCGGTATATCTTAAACGTTTATGTAAAGAAAGTAAAATATCACATTTACAATAAGTATAATAATTGAATTACCACGTGTAGACGCTGTCGCTCTGACCCGCTCTCCGACTCCGGCAGCAAGGGGAATCCTCCTCCACTGACGGGCTCTCTGCCTGCATCAATTGCAAGCTCCGATAACGTAATTTCCGACCGGCAGCACGTCACTTCCGGTTTGCAGGTACAGGGACGTGTCTGAGTACTCTCGTCGGCAAGGACCTCCCACTCTACGCGTTTCGCCAATGGTGAACCGGCTTCATCAGGAGTGAGAGAGTCAGTGGAGGATTCACCTTGCTGCCGGATTCGACGGAGGTGGTGAGCGGGTCAGAGCGACGGCGTCTACACACGTGATATATGCTTTTAATTATCATACTTGTAAGTGCGATATTTTATTTTCCTTACATATATTTTTAAGATATACTGATCTGTGCTATGGAAGTCTTTCTTCGATCTTTTATTGAGAATCATCTCTCCTGAAGTTACTACATGAGTGCAGATTTTGCCACTGTTTTGGATCTGTGCATATACATTCTACACATCGCGAGTAGGCACTCTATAGGAGCCAAGTCAATACTTAAGTAATAATCCCCCAAGAACAGGGCATTACTGGCCAATAATGCCTGGCTGGAAGAGTTGAAGGCCAGAGGCGAAGACGAGGGACTTTAACCCAGCCAGGGCATTATTGGCCAGTAATGCCCTGTTCTGAGGGGATTATTACTATTATAGGCTAAATGTAGGCTTTTTTCATAAATAATAGACACTTTTGTTTAGTTATATAGATTATTTTTTATTAAAATAAAATGGTAAATACATTAAAGCACCTTTATACATGCTTACACTGCAGCTATCTATATCCACACACTGCTGTCCCGTCTGTGTACACACTACACACACACATTGCAGCTACACACACACACACACACTGCAGCTACACACACACACACTGCAGCTACACACACACTGCAGCTACACACACACACACTGCAGCCACACACACACACACACACACACACAAACTGCAGACAGCCACTTACTTTGCAGCTACACAAACAGTCTCGCTCCTCAACTCAAAATGAAGCTGTGTTCATGGAGGGAGGGGGAGGAGTCACTGGCTGCTGCTATCTGGCCAATTCCTTGCCCTGTCTGAGAGCTGTTCCTGCCTCCTGACAAATCCCCTGTCTCAGAGCTGTTCTGACAAAAGGAAAAGCTGATTGGCTGGCAATAAACACATTGCAAGCTGCAAAAATTCCAGGGATTACTGAGTGAATAATGCCCGGAATTTTAACCAATCAGAGAGCAGGTATGTCAATAATGCCCGGAATTTTAACCAATCAGAGAGCAGGTATTTCAATAATGCCCGGAATTTTACAGCTTTAGCCTATAATCTTTGTTATTATTTTTTCTACACTTAGGTTGTTGTTTCTCTCCTTGTGATCTGAGCAGGGAGTTACAACCTTAATTATTTATTTTTTTCACTGCTCCATTTTTGCCACATTGATGTTTATATTTTGATTGTAGCACTGTTACATGAAGTTTTCACTGTGTATAAGAGTACTTAATACGGATCACTTTATTGTTTAGTAATCACTCTTTACGGAAGTGCCTTTTTTCACCTTTTTCTGTACGTTAATTTGATCTAAAAAAAAAACATTGGAACGATTTGTCTTAAGAGTACATTCAAATGTTTTACAAACTGGAAAAGGGAACAATTATTTACCATAAATATTTATTTTGAGAATTATAGTTAACCCTAAATAAGAGGCTATCCAAAGATTTTCAACCTACTGATTTTAAACTCTGTTCGCAGTCCTTCTGCCCTGGAAGATGATGATGAAGACGATGCACACACAGTTGTGGCCACAGCAAGAGGCGTTTTCAACAGTAACGGTGGCGTGTTAAGTTCCATAGAGACTGGAGTCAGTATCATCATACCCCAAGGAGCAATTCCCGATGGAATAGAGCAGGAAATCTACTTCAAGGTCTGCAGAGATAACAGCATCTTGCCACCCCTGGACAAAGAGAAAGGTAAGGGAGGGGGGATAATGGTAAGGAGTGTCTGATAGTGTTGACATTGAAAACTCATTGCACATGAGCATTTGTGCACGTGCATAGAATGAATGTGCCTTATCTGCTGTCCGAATAATTTTTTATTAAATGTATTAATGTTAAGCGTTAAATCTGCACCACGCAGTTTAACAATAGTTCTTCCTGGCTCTGATGAAAGCAGGGGATTCTGGGTGGGTGGGGTGAGAGAAATACCCAGTCTTGTTGCTAGAGTGGAAATCCTTAATTAGATTTCCAAAAATGATGTATTACGGGCTCCATTATGCTATTAAGAGTAAAGCAGGGCAGTTGTTTACTTCCGGTTTTGAAATGTCTTTTCTTTGTGTTTGCAGGCGAGACGCTGCTCAGTCCCTTGGTAATGTGCGGGCCCCATGGATTAAAGTTCCTGAAGCCAGTGGAGCTGCGCCTACCACACTGTGCGTCTATGACTCCTGATGGTTGGTCTTTTGCTCTAAAATCATCCGACACCTCGTCGGGTACGCTTTTTCCCCTCTGTCCTATTGGGGCGTTTGGAAACTGTCGCTCAATTACATTGGTCTGCTAAATTCAATTTGTGCCATCGAGTCGCTTTCTGGTTTGCATTACCCTTTCTGTTTCTCTTTCACACGTACGCCTCTTGCTGGGATTTATACAAATGAATGTAGGTTTACTTGGTGGGCTATGCTGTTTCCAAATGCTTTCAGGGATATAAAATGGAAATGAATTCAGCTTGCAGCAAATCTGCAACATTTACTTTGTTGCCTATAAATATTTCCATGGAGGCATCATGGTACCAACAACTAAACCACCACAGGACGCCTTACAGCATAGTGTGAATTTAATTCGGAATCTGTGATGCAGACACGTTTTGGTCCATAGTCGGAATCTGAATTGTCTGGTAAAGGTTCTGACAAGGACTGAATTTTTGGCTCAATCCATCACTGGTTAAATAATTAAATTGACACTGCTGTAAGATGCATTATAAGTCTGTTGATAGTAGAACTTTGTCCAGTTCTTTTCTATCGAAGGCATTCACCTCCTCAATTTTGGGTAAGGTGTGCGACACTATTTGTCTTTGACACCTAATGGTATCAAACCAGTTGCCTGGCAACTTTCTTTCAAGGTTTTTATGTTCACGGGGATGCTTCTGCTAACCCATTTTCTGTAATGTCTAAAGCATAAGTACTCAAACCCATTCGCAGTCAGGGGTCAGTATCCCATTGGTGCCCCTATAGTAGAGAAGTTGGTTAACATTGTAGCACAAAAATAAAGATAAATCTTACTTTTGAGAAGCAACAGGACGTGACAAGAAGTTTAAGTTGTGAGATGTATGTCATGTGAAAGCAGCTCCCTATAGTCTTAATGACCATAGAATTACCCCCCAAATGTGTTGAAACCATTGGGGGCCTTTACCATTCACACCCTGTCCTTATCATAGAGCCAAGAAAGTTAAGGGGATCACATGGCGACATCATACACAAGGGAGCAGGGGGGGAAATCAAACCCCTCTCACGTCTACCATATGTTACATTTCTTTTAAAGTGACAGATTTGGGTGATTAAGTATAAATTACAAAGATGAGACCCCCTTCAACAGGTAACTGAAATTAGTTCCTTTTGGTCATGAAGGGATTGTGTGTATAATACTGTTGTTTTTTCCTTTGTTGATACCAAAGTATAAGGCTGTGTCCATAGTGGAGCGTGCTAGCTTCCGCGCTCCTCCGTGATGTAGCGTTGCGCTTCGAAATACATATTGTTTGTATTGCGTAGCGCATTTGCACACGCTACTGTGCGTGCGCATATGCATTGGCATCATGGTGTTTGTTTTGGTGCGATTTACGTAGCTCGCGCCGTTGCTTGCACTATGGACGCAGCCTCAGTCTTCGTTTATCCCGGCTTAATATTATGTGGTGCAGATAAATAACGGACCATAAAGGGCATTATTGACATAATGTACCAACACAGGGGTGACAAACTTCAGTTTTCAAGGTCCACCAACAGGCCAGATATTGGGGATATCCGTGTTTCAGCATAGGTGGCTCAGTCAACGACAACCACCTGTGCTGAAGCAGGGAATTCCTGAAAACCTGACCTGTTGGTGACCCCTAGTCTAACATCACGTCTATGTAGAGGGGGATTTAAGCAATCTAGCGTAGAATGATTCTAATATCAAATAGCCATTTAAAATAGCAAACCGTATGCGAAATGTTGCGTGTTGGACCCTATTTTTACATTCATTATTCATTACAAAAGCAATGAGACGATTATATACATTAAGCCGTCCAAATGTAACATTAATATGGTACCAGTTATCAGAAAAAGGTCAAAGGAACTCTGGAAAAACAAAATGAACGGTATGTCCCTTGTCTAAAGCATATGATAATTCTAAGCCTTTATAGATGCAAGTAATGCATTCTGTAGCAATTAACCCTACATCTTCAATTACATGTTTGAAATAAGGCTTGCTAGTTTCTAATGAGCCAACGTGCTGGAATGTCTGGTCTAATTAAATCACTTTACAGTATTGAAATTCTACGTTGGCACTTTCTGTCAGTAATTTGCCAAGTCTCCTAGTTGAGGATTTGCAAGAGAAGCTTCAAATGCAAGTTTACTTAATCTGTTCCCTATACAATGGTTTACGAAGTCCCCAAAATATCCTCATGATAATACCACAGGACCTAGTACAAGATAGCGTATTGTACAACACTCGGCTGCTGTTCTGAAAATATAGATGGCGTGGAGCTAGTGATGAAATAGTAGTATGCTGGCAGTGATTGCTACAGAACATAACATCCGCGCATTTGCATTTTATGTAGTGTTTATGTAAAATGTATCGCGTTTCTGTCCAGCAATAAAAACACATTCTCCCGGGGCTGAATTATGATGTTGGGAAATATACCAGCCTATACTCCATGCAAATACTGAATACATAGCAAGTAAAGGAGGGTTTTTTTTGTACTTGGTGAATTATAACTGCTGCAATTAGGTTACTTTCCTTTAAAAGAAAACCAACCTAGAATGCAGGAGAAATAGAGGAATATCGAAGCCGGATTTACTGATAAATTTCCATATTTTAATCTCTACTTTGAAGGCAGAACCTGAACAAATTGCTAAGCAATGCATTTTTTTCAATGCACTCTTATTATATCTGTCTTTACATGTCGTCATATACCATCTCCGTTTGACTAGCAATTAAAGCCTTTTAAAGTAAAGTCCACTAGTAGTGAAGTATAAACATGATTCTGGAGCAGCCTGTTAATTTATATCCTAGTATTTATTGATTTAACTGCACTGCAGTTCTCCAGAGACAGATGAATGTATTTTAACTTTTCATTCCCAAGGTACAGTATAAATGTTAATGTTGCATTTCTTATTGTGCCCTGTAGAGGTCAGTGTTGCGATTTATGCTATATTGGGCTTGTGTGTCTGAGTTATGAGGTTGTGCAATTACAACTGAAAAGATTTCCATTACACCCAAGACTGGGGACTATCTCCCTTTATAAACGTGGGTGAATTTTAAGACTTATAAAGAAGCGTACATGTACCAAAACAGAACTACCTATGTGATTCAACACTGGTGTTGTAAAGAGGTGCTGTGTTTAGATATGATATGACATTTAAAATTTATTATTTTTTTTATGTATATCCACAGGTGACCCCAAACACTGGCAGAATAAGTCTCTTCCTGGCGACCCCAACTATCTTGTCGGGGCAAATTGTGTCTCTGTTTTGATAGACCACTTTTAAGCCTCCAGTGTAATCAACAGCGCTAATGTGAAGCCTGCTTGGACCTATCTATTTATCTTTATACATCCTATTGAGTATTAACTGATCTTTAAGTAATAATGGGACTCAATAGTGTTAGGAATTTTGCCTGAACTTACATTTTACGGAGTAGACTCTCTAGCTATGGTCTGAGTATCGAACTCGGACAAGGGATGTGGATGGAGTAGGTGACATTGAAACATCTCCCTCGTCTCTGTAAAAGTGTGACGCCTTTCAATTGTTCAGTTTTTCTCCAAAGGACCAATACGCAAACACTACAAAAGGTTTTTTTTTTTTTTTTTCAAATGAAATGGCAAAAACCCCAGACCTTACAAATCTTGCCCGATGGCATTGAAGGATATTGCTAACGTTTTATTTTTGTGGAATTTGAGGCTAACAGCTTTTTTATTTTTACATTACTAACGATAAATGTCTGCCCATACCAAACATATGCAAATTGTTGAATATTGCCAATCCTTTGTTCCAAAATAGTCAAAAGGTTGATTAGAAGCGCACATACCATTGTCCAATTATTCTACTGTTAAAAGAAGCATAACATATGATTGACTGGTTCAGGTGCTTCCGTGGATCTGTAAAATAACCTGTTAATACAGACATTTAACCAGCAGGGATGCCTTATCCTCATGTTATAAGTCTTGGTTCTCCTAGTTCTCTGTATTACGAAGCTCATATTCTGTGCTTATTTAGGGTAAGGTATCATGACCGATTTGAAGAAAAAGGTTTTATTGTGAAATAATTTTCGAGGCAAGCACGAGAAAAAGACTCTTTTCTGTCAACCAGAAGAGACTGAATGAAATTGTATGTTTTCTGCTATGCATTTGAAAAATTATCAAAGATGTTACAATGCCTGTATATAAAATGCGTGCATACCACTTTTTGTTTTTGGTTTGTAAATTTAACTTTTTTAAGCTTTACTTTTTTTGTATAAAAAAAAAAAGAAAAGAAAACTGAACGTTTCTTAAGGATACCTTTATACTCATACGTTTTTTGAGCCTTGAACTTTGTAACATCTGCAGCAATAAAGCAGCATTTCT
The DNA here is from genome assembly GCF_040206685.1 of Ascaphus truei. Lineage (NCBI taxonomy): Eukaryota > Metazoa > Chordata > Amphibia > Anura > Ascaphidae > Ascaphus > Ascaphus truei. Next base: position 22,156,191 of record NC_134500.1, read on the forward strand.
ACAGTACTCACCACAAGATCGTTTTGGAGCAAAATGCACAAAGTGGCTATCTTTATAAATGCTGAGTATAAATACTCAGAATTCTCTAGTTTGATTAATCTCTTGAAAGTATCCCTGCTGCAATTTGTGATCAGGATGCTGTAATATGTGCCCTAAAATGTATTTTTTTACTAATAGACAATTTATTATGGCACATCCGCACGGTTTCTCCTTAAAAGATATAGCACTGCATTCTCTTAATCGGTTATTAGTTCTTCACGTGTGGCTGATTTCTTTTTTTTTTTTTTTTCCTTTTCCCTTTGCAGTTATTACAAATTACACATTTCTAAATATACAAAATAAAACTGGTTTTAAAATAAAACATTAAATCTTCAACAGGTGTTATTGTGTTGTTTTCTTGACCTGTCTGACATTGCCAGGTAAAGATGGGCCTGTCTAGCTATAAGGCTTAATAAATACTAGAAATTGATTGCCATGAAGATCTGGCTCCTACCGAAGAGAATCATGAAAATCATAATACCGTTAGCATCCCCTACACACATTGGCAGATGAATATAATCTATGGTAGTGATGCTGCCAACAGGGATAAAGTATTAATACATCCTGCAGAAGAAGAAATAGTGTGGGTAGCTCTCCCAGATCCTATCCACTACAATCTACTCCAGTAAATACAAATTAGTGCTCATAAGTGCATCCATAAGTATCTTCTAAAATCAAGAGCGTTTAAATGAAACGGCCATATGCAATGTAGAAGTGATCACCTCTTGGTGTGGGCTATAAAACAGAAGCCCATGGAATGTGAAATGAATCGCCTCCCCCTCAGGCTAAATCACACAGAGCAAGCATGTGCCGTGGGTGGGAAGGGTAATCGACGTAAAACTTTTCCTAATCTGATATCCACAACCAAGGATCACTTTAATACACTCAGAAATAGATAAATATGGTAGTATAGAGAGAATGGAAAGGGATTCCAGATGGTGCATTAAGAAAGAGGTCGCCGTCTAGTCTGGTGTCCACACAAGGACGCTGCCATAGCTATTACTGGCCTGTGTGTGTGTGTGTGTGTGTGTGTGTGTGTGTATATATGTATGTATATACAGGCATACCCCAGTTTAAGGACACTCACTTTAAGTACACTCGCGAGTAAGGACATATCGCTCAATAGGCAAACGGCAGCTCATGCATGCGCCTGTCAGCACGTCCTGAACAGCAATACCGGCTCCCTACCTGTACCGAAGCTGTGCACAAGCGGGGAGACTATAGAGCCTGTTACACATGCGTTATTTACATCAGTTATGCACGTATATGATGATTGCCGTACAGTACATGCATCGATAAGTGGGGAAAAGGTATTGCTTCACTTTAAGTACATTTTCGCTTTACATACATGCTTCGGTCCCATTGCGTACGTTAATGCGGGGTATGCCTGTATATATGTATATATATATTAATAGCATGTTCTTGTATAGCGCTGCTAGTTGTACGCAGCGCTTTACAGAGACATTTTGCAGGCACAGGTCCCTGCCCTGTGGTGCTTACAATTACACTCCCTCTCCCTACTGTGTATGTATGTATGTACTGTATATATGTATGTATATATGTATATATGTATATATGTATGTGTATATATATACTGTGTATGTATGTGTGTATAAATATATGTGTGTGTGTATTTATATGTGTGTATATATATATATCTATATATCCTGAGGGGGAGGCGATTCATATATACATATATATATAGTGAATAAATGAGAACAAGGCACTCCGTCAGGTAGATATTGGTGGGTGCAAATCCTATATAAATCAAATAAGCTATACGATACCGTTTGAGCGAATATCAGAGGCAGCACTCCAGAAAGTAGTCAAAAAAATTGTCACCTTGAGAAAGGTCCCCGTGTGGAGGACCGAAACGTTGGTTTATATGTCACACTAAAATACAATTTTTTTGACTACTTTCTGGGGTGCTGCCTCTGATATTTGCTCAAACGGTATCGTATAGCTTATATATATATATATATATATATATATATATATATATATATATATATATATATATATATATATATATATATATATACATACATACATACACACACACACACACACACACACACACACACACACACACTTATGTGAAAATTAAAGTACACCCTCTTTGAATTCTATGGTTTTACATAGCAGGACATAATAACAATAATCTGTTCCGTAGCAGGTCTAAAATTGGGTAAATACAACCTCAGATGAACAACACATGACATATTACAGTGTCATGACTTATGTAACAAAAATAAAGCCAAAATGGAGAAGCCATGTGTGAAAAACGACTAAGTATACGTTATGATTCAATAGCTTGTAGAACCACCTTTAGCAGCAATAACTTGAAGTAATCGTTTGCTGTATGACTTTATCAGTCTCTCACATCGTTGTGGAGGAATTTTGTCCCACTCTTCTTTACAATTTTGCTTCAGTTCATTGAGGTTTGTGGCCATTTGTTTATGCACAGCTCTCTTAAGGTCCATCCACAGCATTTCAATCGGGTTGAGGTCTGGACTTTGGCTGGGCCATTGCAACACCTTGATTATTTTCGTTTTCAGCCAAACGTGGCGCTGTGCATTATGGCCAAACATCTCCACTTTGGTCTCATCTGTCCAAAGGACAGTGTTCCAGAAGTCTTGTGGTTTGTTCAGATGCAACTTTGTAAACCTAAGCCGTGCTGCCATGTTCTTTTTAGAGAGAAGAAGCTTTCTCCTGGCAACCATTCCAAACAAACTATACGTGTTCAGTCTTTTTTGTAATTGTACCGTCATGAACTTTAACATTTAACATGCTAACTGAGGCCTGTACAGTTTGAGATGTAACTCTTGGGGTTTTTTTTTTGCAATTTCTCTGAGCATTGCACGGTCTGACCTTGGGGTGATTTTGCTGGGACGCCCACTCCTGGGAAGATTGGCAACGGTCTTTAATGTTTTCCACTTTTGAATAATCTTTTTCACTGTAGAATGATGCACTTTAAATTGCATAACCTGTGTTACCTCTCTCTGGAATACACCAGTAATTATCCACAAACGTTTAGTTTTCTGAGACTGACAGCGTCCTCTCTGGTTAGCATTTATGACCTTCTAAACAACACACGTCCCCTTTAGTGGACCATCTGTGATAGGCCCCCCCAATTAAGTACTCTTTGAAGACCAGCACAGACCTAGGAAAAGTATTGACTTGTCAAATCAAATATATTGTATTTCTAAACCCAAACAGTACCTTTATTAACCCCTGAAACACCAGATTGACTGATTGATGGGCAGCAACAATTGCTTCTCTAAGATCATTGCTGATGTCTTTCCTCCTTGGCATTGTGTTAACATACACCTGAATGCTCCAGACCAGCAAACTGCTAAAACTTCAGCTTCTATAGAGGGGGTCACACTTGCTGATCAATTAATCAATGGCATTTTATTAGCAGCATCTGTTTGCTACTTGGCATCTTAATTCCTATGGAAGCATTAAGGGTGTACAGGTAGGGAGCCGGTATTGCTGTTCAGGACGTGCTGACAGGCGCATGCGAGTTGCAGTTTTTTAATTGGGCAAGGGGAATCGGCGCGTCACTACTACGGCTGTCTGTAGGGCAGAATAAGTGTCCGTACTTGCGAAACGAGCGTACAGACACGGGCATGTGGCTATTGAAAATGTCCTTGCTTGCGAGTGTACTTACAGTGAGTGTCCTTAAACTGTGTGTGTGTGTGTGTGTGTGTGTGTGTGTTAGTTATACAATCACAGTAAGTGCAGAACAGTTTCTTAAAATAGGATATTAAAATAGAATTCCCTATATATTACCACATATCAGGATTTTCTCCCAGAGTGGTCACTGGTGAAGGAATGAGAAGTCGCGTGTTTGCTCCAAAACACACCTCCGTTGAAATCTGATTTTCATAATACCTTGCTAAGTCTTATGTACTTTTTTTTTTTCTCTCCCCCATTTGAACAACATAAGCCCACCGTGTCGTAAATCAGCTGCGAGATTGACAGTTTTATGACAGGAAAAAAAACTTTAAAACCGTGTTTACGTTTTGCCTCAGTATATAAACACCCTCATAACTTACCTTCGGTAAAACCTAGACACACCTGTGTCACACCAATAGATTCAGGCGGTCATGACGGACGTAACAAGACTAATCACGACTTGATCCTAAATTTGAGTGACAAATGGATATCTGTCCTTGGCACCTCTTACCCATGCAGTGTGTGGTCTCTACTGTGCCACGAACACACGTAACACTTAGTATGTACAGTAGATGACATCACATGATATTCTCATTTTTAATAAAGTCCTACAACGAAAGCATAACCTGTGTTACCTCTCTGGAATACACCAGTAATTATTCACAAACGTTTAGTTTTCTGAGGCTGACGGCGTCCTCTCTTGTTAGCATTTATGACCTTCTAAACAACACACGTCCCCTTTAGTGGACCATCTGTGATAGGCCCCCCAATTAAGTATTCTTTGGAGACCAGCACAGACCTAGGAAAAGTCTTGACTTGTCATAAACCAAATATATTGTATTTCTAAACCCAAACAGTACCTTTTATTAACCCCTGAAACACCAGATTGACTTACTAAAATACATAATAGCTCATGATATTAACATGACAGGACTCTTTCCCTTTGTGTTATAATATTATGTACTGTACCTGGATGGCGCTATGTACCTGGATGGCGCTACATAAATAAAGATGCACATATAAATTATCGTTCGGGTGATTCATCACATTTTGCATATTGCCCACAATAAGTTTTTATTTGTAATGGTTGTGCCCCCGTACCAGTCATCACAGGGGCACTGCAAACAGTCCAGTGTTTTTGTTCATTAAAAAGATCTACGTCAACTCCCTGATGCTCTATCCCCTAAGATTGAATTCAAATCTCGTTCCATTGGAGGGGGGAGGGCGAACCTGCCGGGTGATGCCACGGCCACGCCCCCGTCACGCCCCCCCTCCCCCTGTCTTTCCCCCCTGCAGCTCACTGCAGACCAGGGGACTCGGCTGCACACACCGCCAGCCTCGTAGGCGTGCGTGCAGTGCAGGCAGCGGGGCTGTAGCCTTAGTCTTTTCAGAGGCTTGTCAACACATCTCTACAAAATGCCTAACTTGTAGATAGCAGTAAAAATCTGAGTTTGGTAGATCAAATAGTCCTTGTAAAGTTTGGCACGATTGTAATTTGGACAGTGTAAATAACTCTACAATATTACCTCTACCTCTCCAAGTATCTAGATAGGGTTCATGGCTACTGGGGTCATCAGAGAACCGTTTTATGTAATTTTCAATTTTGTCTTAGATGTGTCCCATATAGCACAAGAATGTTTTAGAATCGGTTTGTCTGAAGCTATCTTTGGCCTGTCTTTATTGTGAAGCCAGATTATATCTGCCAATGGCACCGGTGAGGTCAGACTGGCCTCTAGCGCCACCCATCTTTTTGATGACGGAGGTATATGGCACTGCATCACCTGTCCCAATTGGGATGCCTTATAATAGTTAAGGATATTCGGCATAGCTAGGCCTCCTAGTTCTTTTGGACGGTATAATATATACTTTTTCATTCAGGGCTTTCTGTTACGTACCACATTTCTTCCTTTCTTGAAGACACTCACTCTGTGTGTTTTAATTGAAAACGGTCGTTCTCACAATCCCAGATACAAATGAGCATACATTTTGGCACATGCCGCGTCCATCACAGTCCTGCGTACTTACCAATAGAACTTCTCACAGGAAACAAAAGTACGTTGTGTGTAAGTGTAAAATGTCAAAGGCCGAGGATGAAGCTAGTTGATACAACTGTTCAATACTAAGAATCTCTAACGCTTTCCTTTCCATCGTCTCCACTGCCTACAGTATCTATCTCTCTGAGGGTGTGTTAGGGGCACAGTTTGGTTGAGAATATCAAATTAAAGGAAATCTCATTCTTCCATTACCAGTCCCCTCACTGCACTATCTTACTCTGTGTGATTTATAATGGGTTAAATGGGGGAGGAGATGAATGTCACATTATGATACAGTCGGGAAAAGCGCTTTTTCTGTAGCGGCTTTTTTTTTTTTTTTTTAATCCTAACCAGGGTGTGGCTTTTGTTTTTTTGTTTTTACTTTGACTGTGGCCATTTATTTTAATGTATCTTTTGATTTTTGAAGATAATAAAAGTGATGTTTTAATGGTTCATTATGTCAGTATGGTGGGGACTTTATAGATGCACTTATGAGCACTGAATAGTATTTACTAGAGATTATAGGTAATAAGATCTGGGGGGGTTACACACAGAACTTTTTCTTCTGGAAGATTTCTATAAATGCATTAGGAACCTTGTTAAACACTTTTATAATATCAATACGGATTTAAAGTGTTAAAGAAAAAGCATAAATTTAGTATCGTTTTTTAAAGACGTGACATACAGCAATATTGTAAGGGAAAGCAAGCAACCATGTATCAGCATTGCTATTTTTGTCATGATTTAAGATGAGTTTAGTAGATGACAATATTCAGAATAAGCAGTGACACTGTTTCCTGCCTAGATAGAGGTTCATACTCGGCTGTGGATAAGAGGCACAAGCGGCGACATCCATCTTCATCTTCACCCAAATCTGTGCGCTCTTAAGTTTTCAGAGAGACAAAAAACATCCCCAACACCAGGACATTTTAAACGGGATATTACCGATCTTTATCAAACGGACAGTCCCAAGTCTTGGGTCAAAAAATGTTTGTTTTTTTTAAACCTACGTGTAAAGGGCTTTATTAGAAAATCAAATCACCCTTAAATTAACCATGGGACGACAGGCAGGTTTAAAGTGGTCTAGGATGACTTGCAGCAGCCCATCTCGCTGCGAAGTTAACACGCTAGCCTTACATTAAAAGCCCTTAACGATAAGTCCTTACCCTAACCTGTTAACCCCTCACCTTAACCCCTTGCCCTAATAGCCCTAGCCTTAACCCCTTACCCTAAAACCCCTCACCTTAACCGCTTACCCTAATACCCCTAACCTTAACCCCTTACCCTAAAACCCCTCACCTTAACCCCTTACCCTAAAACCCCTAATGTCAACCCTTTATCCTAATACCCCTAACTTTAACCCCTTTCCCTAATACCCCTAACCTTAACCCCTTACCCTAATACCCCTAGCCTTAACACCTTTTCCTAAAAAAACCTAACATTAACCCCTAATGCTAACACTAATCTTATCCCTATAAACCTTAAACCCTAATACCCCTAGTCTTAACCCCTTACCCTAATACCCCCAGCATTAACCTTGTACCCTAATACCCCTAGCCTTAACACCTTTCCCTAAAACCCCAGTCTTAACCCCTTACCCAAATACCCCCAGCCTTAAAACCTTTCCCTAAAACCCTTAGCCTTAACCCCTTACCCTAATACCCTAGCCTTAACCTCTTACCCTAATACGCCTTAACCTCTTACCCTAATACCCCTAGCCTTAACATCTTTCCCTAAAACCCCTAGCCTTAACCCCTAATGCTAACACTAATCTTCTCCCTATAAACCTTAAACCCTAATACCCCTAGTCTTAACCCCTTACCCTAATACCCCTAGCCTTAACTTCTTACCCTAATACCCCTTGCCTTAACCCCTTTCCCTAAAACCCATAACTTCTTACCTTACGACTCATAATCGGAGCACTTACCCAAAAATCCCTAATCTTAACTCCTTACCCTAGCCACTTAACCTTACCCCTTACTCCAAAACCCCCAATGTTAACCGCTTAATAACTTACCTTAGCAGCGAGGCACTCCGAGCAGCTGATTTGCGGTGGCAATGACGAGGAGTCGGCTGCGGCAATTTGTCCCATTCTGGGTATAAAGGATTTACCTACGACATGCCAATGTGCTTATACGGTAAGCGTTCTTTATCATTGCTGTAGTAGTCACAGACACTGAACGTGGCTCCACAGTGACCTTTCTTCTAACGCTTAGGGAGGTTGCAGAAGTATGATTGCATGTTTTAACATATGGTTACTGTGCGTTGCACCTCCTATACATCTGCGAGAGTTTACACAATACAGACAATCATAAGCCTTTCTGGCTTCATGGAGGATGAAATTGTTAATAGACAAAAACATTGCAATAAAATGTGTTTGTTGATCTACATCTGATACTTTCCCAAAGACTGCACAAGGCTCAAATGTTTTACAGATTGATATTGTAAATTGTGCTCTAATGGTATCAACCGTATCATTATACATTTCTGTGTGAGGTTTTTTAGCTCTCGCTGTATACTATTTTGTGATTGTGGAGATCACTCTAATAAAGTGTGTCTGTGTCCAAGTCCAAGTCCAATAAAGAATATCACTTGTGAGCACATTTGCATGTCTTAGGTCTGCAACCCTGCCTTTCAACCATTATCACCTAGCATACAGTGTGTCTGTTGCAGCAAGGTATTCTGGGAAATGACATGCAAATGAGCACACAGTGTGTCACCTTTTGCCTGAAATCCTTTTACATGGAACCCATATAAGCAAATGCTTTGCTGTTCACACAGCTTTTAAGCACAGCATGGGATTAGATGCAAAGCTAGTCAAAACCGCTCACAGACATGTTTCAACCTTAATGGGTCTCATCAGTGTGAGGCTGGTTGTACCAGCTTTGCAATTTTCAAGGCTGTGTAGGTTTACCATTACATTTTAAGTTATGGTGTTTGAAAAAGGCGACAAAAAACCTCCACATCGGCATATAGCCAATAAAGAATATCACTTGTGAGCACATTCACATGTCTTAGACAGGTCTGCACCCTGCCTTTCACCATTATCACCTAGCACAGCGGTGCGCAAATTGGGGGCGCGAGACTTTATTGGGGGGGGGGGGCAGGCGGTTACAGAGGCCCCACGCTAAAAGCGCGAGGCCTCTGTAAATTTGCTTACCGGTTCTTGTCCAGTGTCATTTGACGCTCCATTGAAGGTAAGGGGGGGCGCAGCGCAGGAAGTTTGCACCCCCCCCGACCTAGAATACAGTGCTTTCACTGCAGCAAGGAATTCTGGGTAATGATATATAAAATAAAAAACAAATAGACGATACCGTTCTGTGGCTAACGAAATGCTTTTATTTGTGCGAGATTTCGAGATACACTGATCTCTTCTAACAGCGGCGGTACAATGGATAAAGCAAGAAAGGTTTTTACTTAAAAATAGTGCATCTTGGAATGTATCTGTGACGGAAACCTATCCCTCCCCCCTGTGCAGTATGCGATTTATGACTTAAGGTGTTAAATGGTCCCTGAATGTTAGTGATGTAAGAGTGTGTGTGTGTGTGTGTGTGTGTGTGTGTGTGTGTGTGTGTGTGTGTGTGTGTGTGTGTGTGTATGTATATATATATATATATATATATATATATATATATGTATGTGTGTAAATATAAATGTATAAAGCATATACAGACGCAGTGTATTCAGATATCCACACACCTACACGGTACAGATACCTCTACATATATCAAAAATGAATAGACTATACAGTTCTGTGGCTAATGAAATGCTTTTATTTGTGCGAGCTTTCGAGATACACTGATCTCTTCTTCCGGCGATGTTACAATGAATAAAGCATGCAAGGGTTTAACTTTAAAACAGTGCATCCTGGAATGTTATCTGTCACTGAAGCCTATCCCTCACCCCTGTGTGTATGTGTGTGTGTATATATATATATATATATATATATATATATATATATATATATATATATATATATATATATATCCAATATAACATTTTACAGCTTGGATCAAAGAACACTTGCAAAAGCTGCACTAACTATTTAGCAGGTCTTCATCAGGAGTAGGCAACTCCAGTCCTCAATGGCCACCAACAAGTCAGGTTTTCAGGATATCCCTGCTTCAACACGGGTGGCTCAATCCGTGGCTCAGTCATTAACTGAGCCACTGATTTGTGATTGAGCCACTTGTGCTGAAGCGGGGATATCCTTAAAACCTGACCTGCTGGTGGCCCTTGAGGACTGGTGTTGGCCACTCCTGCAGCATTAAATTAAGCCCATAAAAGCACAATGCTGCAGACACTATTATCACTAAATATATATATATCTCTTCTAGCCCAAAATGTATCAGGGATAAGAGAAAGAGAGAAGGGATACACACAAAGTTAAGAAAATGTTTGAATAATTTTTGAAGTACTGTAAGTCCTCTTTTCTTTAGATGTACACATTGTAATGTACTACTGATTAAAACAATAGGTCCCGTTATTAAAACGAAACTTCTGTAGAAATATATATCTTTGCATCTGAGAATAGAGATTTGCAGAGACAGTTTAAATTTTAAATGCTCAATAAAATGCATCTTAGTATTTTTTTATACTCTGTTTTAATTGAATCGTCTGCAGCCTTGATCTCAAGCTAGCCGAAAAGAAACTGTAGAGTGGAAACAAACTCACACAGGGGATTATTCTGTCTCGATTTTAAATAACACATGAGATTAAAAAAAAAAAATACTTCATGCCATTTAAAAATACTTTTAAAATTCTGCTTAAAAATGGTACTCAACAAGAGCTGTGAGAAACCCACTAATTAGTGTGCAAAGAAAAACAAACTTCCCGTTCCCTGCAAATGAGATGCAAAGGTTAGGATGTGTTCTTTCTATTGCTGATGGGGTTTTTACTCCCTAATGAAAAACTCCCGAGAGCCTAATTCCTGAATCCCATTTGCATTGAGCAGAGATCATGCAAAGTAATATAATGGTATATAATGGTATAATCCCACTCCGTGTCAGGGCTGCAATAACAGAAAATTCAGGAGATCCTTGTTTTTTATTTTAATGGCTCATACCCAAGGGAAGAATACAGCAGTCAGATGAAAGTGGAGGCAAGAAGCCTCTTTCGGAAATGACCGGCAGTGGGTATTTTAACAAACTGTTAACAGTGTGTCTTAAGAAGAAGATGGCTGAATAATTTTTTTTTGGTGGCGTAGATATGAAAAGCAATAGGCCGTTGACCTGCAACTTTAAATAGTGGAACTGCACCTTTAGTAAAATTCGCTTAGTCCAAGGGTTGGGCAACTCTAGTCCTCAAGGGCCACCAACAGGTGAGGTTTCCAGAATATCCCTGCTTCAGCCCAGGTGGCTCAATCAGTGGGTGAGTCGTTGATTGAGCCACCTGTGCTGAAGCAGTGATGTCCAGAAAACCTCACCTGTTGGTGGACCTTGAGGACATCTCTGCCTAAGGCAGCGGCCAAGCAGGGAGCGAGCGCGCTGGCGCTCGTGTGCGGTGATGTCACCCGCTCTGCTGGGCCGGGCGATTTATGGCCAGCTAGCTGCGCGCCGGAGGATGTGTTGGGGGGCGTGGCCATGTCACGGATTTGGTTCCCCCTCAGTGGGTGAAGCGCTCACGTGACGTGCCAACGAGCGGCACAGTCAAATTTGCTTGCTTCGGTAAGCAGCTATGCGCTGTGTATACGCAGACGCTCGCTCACGCTGGCCACACATACTGCAGCAATGTGTTTCCTCGCGGCCAGCGCGAGCAGGAGCGCCCGCTCAGCGTCACCCTGGACGAGGCCTTAGACACTTTCTCCTGCCTCCTTTCTGGCCATGAACCTCCGGCTCGGTGCGATCATGTGACCACTTCCTACGACGTAAATTGGTCATCCCTTTCCGTTCAGTTTGCGGTTGGCGCTGCTGTGGAGCGCTGATCGCGAACGCGCCTGAGAAAACGAGCAAAACCCGATGACCAACAGAGTGTCATAAGGGCCACTATGACGCCATCTCCATGACGCGTCCTCCTGGACATACCTTAGGGCAGGGGTGAGCAAACCTTTTGTACTGCGCCCCCCTGCCTGATCTCCCTCGCTGCTTGCGCCCCCCCTTACCTAATCTAAAGCATCATGGGATTTAACGTTACCCTGCAGCATCATTTGACGCCACGTTGCCATGGCGATGCATCATCTAAAGCCGTCTGAGGCACGGTAAGCAAGTTACAGAGGCCTCGCGCGGTCCCTCGACATTCAATTTAAATGCTTTGCGGAATGGCGCAGGGCCGCTTTAACCACCGCGCCCCCCCCCCCAAAAAAAATCCTACGCCCCCTCAGTTTGCGCACCCCTGCATTAGGGTATGGAAGGGGCCAACTAGAAAGTTCAGTAAGACGTACATTACATGTCAGAAGCTCCCATAGAAATAAACAGCATCATTTTAATAAGGTTACCCTGACCATCAGAGAGAGAGAGAGCAATACTCCGAATTGATGGTTTTTTTGGTGGTAAAGGGATGTTTTCCTGCCGTTCTTTGTATTAATCTGCACTAAATGAATCATTGCGCCAATCTGCAGTGAAAATCTGCCAATGACGAATTCAGAAAATCCCACAACATTCCATGCAAGGGGAAATAGTTATGTGTGCCCCAGGCTTGTCCTGATTTAAGAGGGAGATTGGGCAATAGGAACTGGGATACAGTTTTTAGGATCCTCTTCCTTTTTTACAGTAATTTTAAGTCATGCCAGATCTCAAACAGGGATTGGCATTTAAATCTGTTTGTCCTAAACAGCATCTAATGTGGATTTCTTTGCACATTCTAGTAATAATAATAATTATGTTTTCTGATATATCACAGACAATGTACCCAGTGCTGTACATAGCATTTTTTGCCAACATAATGAGAAACTGCTAGGGTTTCCAGGTGGCTTCAACAAAAATAATGGACACAATGGGGAAAGGTGTGACACGCTCCAGACACACACACGCCTGTCACCGCTCCATGCTGTTTCCTCCTCTCCTTGGCTCCAGGCTCCTGACGCTTCCGCTTGACTGGCTGCATTAGCCAGCAGCAGCCAATAAGGGTTGAGGAAGCTGCCCAGCCACCTAGCAACAGCCCTGCTTCTCTACCTGCTTCTCTCCCTGCTCAGGGAAATCCTGCGGCCCCCCAAGCCGGTCAGCTTACGATGTCCAGAGATTTAATACCAGTATACACACACACGTCCAGTATTACCTCTTATGTTTTACTGGACAGAGTGTCCAAATACAGGACAGTCCGGTTCAATGCTAGACACCTGGCAACCCTAGCCACTGCCCCATAGAGCTTACAATCTAATTGTTGTGCCTGAGGTACAGGAAGATAAAGTGATTTGGCCAATGTCACAAGGAGCCAACAGTGGTTCGTGAACTGGGTTCACCAGGTAGATAACCACTATAACCTATTAAAGGCAGCCCAGAAAGGCTGATATTTAACAGCAAGGTAGTGTTGCCGCTTGGTTTCTGACTATCACCCTAAAGCAAGTGCAGTAATAGAAAAATGATATCATGGCAACCACAATTCTACTTCGTATAAGACTGAAATACTAGAATAGTGAACATGGCTGTGGGTCATAGGGAACAATTGAATCCAGTCTTAGTTTTGCAACTCCTTCCAATATCACCTTGTGAGCAGTATCAGGCGGAATTTAACATTTGATCGTGGCCGTTTCGCCCCGTCCAAGTCTCTGCCGGCATTTGTCCGTCGCTGGGCACTAACCCGTCGCCCGCTTCGCCCGCTTCGCTGATAAGGTAAGCTACTTTAAAGGGTTTTAGCGGTTAGGGTAGGTGGTTAAGGACAGGGGTTTTAGGGTAAAGGGTTAGGTTTTTAGGGTAGGAGATTAGGGTAAGGGATTTAGGGTAGCGGATTAGGGCAAGGGGTTTTAGGGTATGGGGTTTTGGGCAAGGAGGTTAAGGTTTTTAGGGTAGGACGTAGCGTTAGTATTTTAGGGTGAGGGGTAATGTTAGGGGCTTACTTTGGCGGGTAAGCAGACGTCGGAGAAATGTCCCGGCGACAAGATAAGTACTGATTTGGTCGCAGCTAAATGGTCGTGACTAAATGTTCTAGACTGGTATTGGGGTCCTTGCAGAGAATGTGAGACAGCAGCAGGACTGGCTGAGCCCATCACTGTTTAGCCTACTTACCCTTTTAGGCTAATTACATCTTTTGGAAGTAAAATACCACCTAATGGATATTTCCATGGCAAAATGTTAGCAGATTTTATTTTATGGATATGCTTACTTGGGCCAAGAAAGAAGAGGGATAGTAAAAAAAACTGCTTCAAAAGCCAGTAATCTTTCAATGTATGTAGCTCGTTTTCTGAAGACTCAACAAAGAGATTAGGACAAATTGGTATGAAACATTTCTTTTTTGTTCGGTGAGCAGATTATTGCATTAAAAAGGGCATAAACCAGAGGCAGATGTTTGAAATATGCTCTGGAAACTTTGATAGTTGAAACTTGAACTAGGAGCAAATGACTACAAGAATAATAGACTAAGATCGTATTGCGTGGACAATAACTTTCTGTGTCTGGAAATGGGATCTCGGTCCAGTCACACGTACTAAATCAATAGTGACAAGATAAGAAGCCATCCAGAAGATGTATAGCATTCATCTTCATTTCTTCCCGTTCTGTCCAAACAGCTGCTGCATTAGGGCTTGTACCCATCGCTCTAGGCAATGACAAACACGATAAAGTTGGGAGATTTATGGTAACCTCCCATAACATACTCAAGACTTTGAACCCGTGTGTCCTTATGCGCAGTTAGAAGTGCGATTGTAACTGTACTTTATTTGGTCACTGACAAACCTACACTTCGCATTTCTTCTCAATGTCAATTCTTTAGCATGTGTCATATCTGTATGTTTTCCTAGCAGAGAAATAAGCCTTCTGCAACGTGTTTCCAAAGAACTTTGACACGTGTGCTTTCCTCTCCAGACTGCGCAGACACACGCGCGCTCTTGCTGACCAGGGAGGCCTTAGGGCTGGGACCCGCTGCGCCCGGCGGTGCGGGCGGCCGCGTGAGCGTTCCCCCACCAGCAGGGGAATCTTTCCAAGCCGGTCCCAGTCACCCCTCGCTGACGGCTTACTACGCACTGTGACGCGTCAGCCGCCACAGGATTCAAGAAAATTGTGATCCCGAGCGGCGACGCGTCACGTGGTGCTCTGAAGAGCCAATCAGCAGTGGGGGCGGGACCGGGAGCTGTCAGGAAGCACGTTAGGAGGTGTGTGTCTGTGTGTATTTTTGCTTACCTTACAGAAGCAGCCCGAGCCCGTGGAGGGAGTGTGGGTTGGGAGAGTAGCGTGTCCCTCCGCTCAAGCCACGCCCCCCTCCCGTTTAAGCCTCCCACTCCCGCCCACCTCCCGCTCCGGCTCCCACTCCCTACAGACTGCAGATAGCGGTCTGTGTCTGTCAGCGCCCCGCCTGTCTGCAGTGCGGGCGCGCTGACTGAGGGAGCGGGGCCTTAGCCTTACGGATCTGTGCAGCAACATTCCTCTGAAGGACTTTAAGGGCAGTACCATGGTCCATTAGGGATCGGAGGGAACGGGTTTCACGAAGCGTTGCCCCTTGTTTTTCTTTGCCCCTGTGTAGTATTTTGCTTAGCTGCTACAGATGAGTGAGTTCTTGTTGCGAATTTGGATCGGCGGCGGATCGACCAGTTCCTTCGGTCCGTGGATTTCAGTGGAGCAGGGCAACAATCAGTACTGATTTTAATATTTTGACTCGGACCTATGTCGATAAGAGCACTCAACGCGGCCACTTGCGCCGGAGGTGTTTTAACCTATGTGCGAGTTATTGGCTACCCTTATTTTTACTATTAAATTCTGAAGTTTACAATCCTTTCGGTGACTGTCATCCGTATGGGGACCACTGCAAGGACGCTGTCCGTCGCATGATACCAGGCGAGAGAGGGACTGACTAAGAGGGGGCTCAGTCAGTGCACAAAGAAACACCCTAGTCAGGTGGTCTCACACATGGCCGTGTGACTACAGCCTTTATATCTATACTCCATTGCCCACCCAAATGTAATGTTTTACTATTATTCATGCTGAGGAAAGCATCATCACTAATAAGTGTGTGTGTATATATATATATATATATATATATATATATATATATATATATACATACATATATATATGTATGTATGTATGTATGTATGTATGTACTATATCTTGTAACTTTACCTTCACCTATGTCGATAGGAGCCAGGGTATTCTTGAAATGTTTAGATTTTCTGAAAATTATTCTCGGAGAAACATTTAAATGAGGACCTAGAATCGGATCATTGGCTAAGCCATCCTTAGGTCCTAATCAAAATATTAAATCGGGAAAAATGTGGCTGGATGTACAAACTGGCTCCATTCGGACTGAGTGAAGAAATAGATATATGGTCACTATATTACTAATTCTCTTACAGAAAAAGTGAATCTGTTAATCTGAATCCATGCCACGGTTTTTGCTTAGATCACAAATTAATATCACCATCTCATATTGCAACATATTGCAACATATTGATCTGTGTATCCTAAACCCATTCAGAGTTTCTCTGTGCTTTATACAGCTCAAGCCCCTTATAACGCTGTGCTTCGGGTCCAAAGAATCACATTGCGCTATAAGCGGATCGCGTTAGAAATAATGTACAATTGTATGCACTGCACAATAAAGTATTTAAGATACCAATAATCGTGTTGTAAAATATTCGTAAATACAAAAATTGGGAGCCACGCTTGCACCCGTGTTATAAGCGGATTCACGTTGTAACGGATCACGTTATAACGGGGTTGAGCTGTACCTTGATGTTTTTTGTAAATATCATGGTGTGTTTTTAATTTTTGTTTTTATTTTAATTATGTCTTTTTCGTTTCAGCTCCAATTCTATTAGTAACATGTATGTTATAGTTTTATGTATTTATTTAAGCATGAGAAAGAACTGTATACCATTTTAATACATGGCTACACACAATAATGCGCTTTTTTATTTCCTGCAGTTGCCAAGATGATGAACCATCTATATGGATAACAGCAGACCTTCTTATAATATCTAGATGGGATAAGGTTTTGTATCACCTGTGGGCCTTCAACCAGTTGGGGATCGACAATGGATGACGATGAGTGAAAAAAATGGCAGCACACACTAGGTTAAGTACCTCAGCAGAGGGGTAAGTGGTGCAAGGTAAAGGTAGGTAATAATAGTCAGTAGAGATCACTGAGCTTATCCAAATCCCAGCACAGCACAAGGGGTAGAAGAAAAGAGAATTTATTCAGTCCAACATGTAGAGAGAGCCTGACGTTTCGGTCCCCGAGGGGACATTTTTCATTTATACAGTATATACACTTTTGCAGGCCTAGTCATTGCAACTTTGGAGTTACAGCAATGTTTTTCACTCCGTTAAGTATGAGAAGCAAAGATAAAAAGACCAAAAAGTGCAAACTCCATAGTGAAGCATTTACTAATAATACCAATATTAGACAAACTCAGAAAAATGTACACAAAATCATCATGTCTGTGAGAGGTAACAGAGAGCATCCTCCAAGCATCTAGTTGAGTCCTCTCTCTGTTCGGCAAAACCCCAGTTCTTCTGCACCATGTGATTGCAAAATGACATCACCACGTAAGACAGACTTAATTCCTGCATTTTTTTTAAACTCCTAATGTCATGTTTCATAAAAAAAAAATGTATGTACTAATTATCCTTTGGTTGTTACAGCAGCTATTTAGAAAGCCATATCCACTTCCTCTTTTGAAACAGTCTCTGACACACCTTTTCGAGCCTCGCCCCTTGGCAACAAAGTATCACAAACAGATCTGTTCCTGTGTTCCAAACAGAAGACTGTCTATTGCTCTTAAAGCTTTGATAATAACGTGTTACACGTAGTAATATAAAGTTACATATCAGCTGCAGCATTTCTCAGACTCCAGCACAAAGTTAGAAGGCGGCCATTTAGCTAGACACACAACCAGGATTTTGACAGATTTATAACAGGAGCACCAAAAATGTATTGCCAGCTTAAGTAAGAATGTAGAATTATACATTGCCACATGCTTTACGTATATAAATAATAAAAAAAAGGGGGGCGGGGGGATGTAGAATGGCTGGTTTAAGTGCCATTAGCGTGATGAGATTCTATCTCTGCCAGAAGGGTCAGCGTTGCACTGTTAACGCTTCTGAGATTTTACAGTAAACCACAGAAATGAATCCACCTTCAATTAATGTTTTCCCAATACTTTCTAAGGTTTAATGAGTCTGATGATTACGCTCTTTGTTTTTGAAGGAGTTTCCTTGCAGGAAGAGTGTCGATGAAATGGAGATATGCCTACTGAAGCTTCCAATTTCTATAGAACATAGAATTATTAGATTTATTTGTGCTCTGCAATGCAAATTACACGATGCCATAAACTAGCAGCTTGCAACAAAGCAGGTCGTTATCAATAACAATCTTGCTTTTTGTATAGATAAATAAACAGTCATGTGTGCTCTTTAAAAGCATGTTTCATCAGATAGGGATGTGTACATCTGACACGAATTTATAACGCTCATAAACATAATGTATTTCTGGAAATGCTCATTTGGTTATTTGCATGAAATATCCTGAGATCGCTTGTATGTAACATTCGGTGCCACATGGCGGGCAAAGATCTCTAAGGTGGGCTTTCAAACTTAGTTGGGTCTCAAAAACCCAAAGGCAGATACACGATTAATGGCACTGTAATGTCAACCATTATAGAGGAAAGGGACCTGAGAAGCGTTATTTCAAGTGACTTAAAAGTAGACGAGCAATGTAACAAGGCAGCAGGATGTTGGGTTGGAGGGATTCCAATGCTCCACAAATCCTTTGTGCCCATGCTACCTCGCAGCAGAAAGATAGAGGTAATGATGCCACTTTATAGATAATTGGTAAGACTCCAATAGAGTACTGTGTTCCGTTCTGGAGACCATATCTCTAGAAGAGTATACGTAAATTGCAGATTGTGCCAATAAGGGCTACTAAAATGGTGCATGATCTAAAGCAGGGGTGGCCAACTAAGCTGTATATGTGAAGGCCTTTTAGTCTTTCCTGATAAGTCCTATGCTTTAGATCAGGGGTGCCCTACTCCAGTCCTCAAGGGCCAACAACTGGTCAGGTTTTAAGGATGTCCCTACTTTAGCACTAGTAGCTCCATTAGTGGCTCAGTCAATGACTGAGACACCTGTGCTGAAGCAGGGATACCCTTAAAATCTGACCTGTTGGTGGCCCTTGAGGACTGGAGTCGGCCACCCCTGATCATAGGACTTATCAAGAAAGACTAAAATACCTTAATATGTATAGCTTAGGTAAAAGGGAGAGGGGGGGGGGGTATGATTGAAACTTTCAAATACATAAATGGTTTCAACAAAATGCAGGAGGGTAGAATATTTCAGAGATAGAGGAGTGCTAGACAAGAGGTCACGCTTTGAAGGGGGAGGTTAAGGGGAAATTGGGGAAGTATAACTTCACTTAAAGGGTGGTGGATTAGGGGAATAGCTTTCCAGCAGAGGTGGCAGGAGCTACTTCAGTAAGGGAATAAAAAATGCTTGGGATAGATATAAGGCTAATGAACTGAATAGAGATGTGCGATTGTCTTCAAAACGCTCATTACATTTTGGATAAATACGGTGCTGTGTCTTCACTGGTTTCCTAGTCAGAAGACTTTAGTCAATGGTCCCAATTGTGTTTTTATCAGCTAAATTTTACCCAGGAAACTACACTGGCACCATGTTTCTCAATAGGCTTCCAAGTATGTGCTGATACAGTTCATTGTGATACAGTCTATAGGCCCTTCAAAGATCTAATGGCATTAGTTAACTCATTAGGTTAAATCAAACCAAATCAGACAATTGTTTCGAAATACTTGTTTCGACTTCTAATGTCTCCAAATGCTTTGGAGTGTCTCTAGAATACTATTCTCTTTAGTGATCAGGCAGTTTGTATATTTTGGATATTTCCATATTTTCCATATATATTGGATATTATGGATTCAGGCATTTTTGGATATATCCATCCATTTCACTTTTGTCCTTTTTTTTTTTTTTTGTGTAAAATATTTACGCAGATCCAAATTAGCTAACCAGATAAAAAGGAAAGAACAAATACCAGATACTATTAGAATCACTTGGGGGGGAAAATAGAAACATATTCATTTTGAAGTTAATTGCATTATAGGTTGTTTGAAAAAAAAAATGTTTGGCCTAATTTATGGAACTTCCCCTTTAGTAACAGTCATCACTGATCTTTAATGCAGAGAAAGATCAAATATGAACATTTCACCCCAAAACTGACATGCGTAACACTGTAATATTTTGTATGGATAATATTGACGTTTGTGTTCTCGGGGGCCTATATAGCCAGAAGCCATCTTATTAACAGCTTCCTTGTAACAGCACATATTTTGCAAGTGTATATAATATGTGTGAAATACACACTCATGCATGTATAGATGTACAGGCATACCCCGGTTTAAGGACACTCAATTTAAGTACACTCGCGAGTAAGTACATCTCGCTCAATAGGCAAACGGTAGCTCACGCATGCGCCTGTCAGCACGTCCTGAACAGCAATACTGTCTCCCTACCTGTACCAAAGCTGTGCGCAAGCGGGGAGACTATAGAGCCTGTTACACATGCGTTATTTACATCAGTTATGCACGTATATGATGATTGCCGTACAGTACATGCATCGATAAGTGGGGAAAAGGTAGTGCTTCACTTTAAGTACATTTTCACTTTACATACATGCTCCGGTCCCATTGCGTTCGTTAATGCGGGGTATGCCTGTATAGTAGTGCCATAAATCATGTTTGCCTCACAAATGTTAGGCAGAACAATTTATCTCTTTCCACTTGGTTCCTCACTCACTAATGTTAAAATAGGGTAATTAGGTGTAGTTCTGTGTGGTATGTATGACGGACCCAATAATAGCTAAATAGCGTCTTCTGACATCTGTAAGAAAACACTTGAGTTAATGGAATTTCTCTCATATTGCTCATGTGTATAGATCTACCAGACCTATTAAACATATTTATCGTTCAGCTAGTGAGGGACAGAGAAGGAAAGTAGACAGAAATTGGGAGTAATTTTCTAGTACGAAAATCATGTTATTGGAATGTGTTCAGTCACCTAAAAGAACTTGGTGTATTCTTTGTCTATGATGAATGACCGTCATGTTTTTTCAAATTTATTTATTGAAAGATTTTGCAATATTCCTTTGATTGGGTCAAGACAAGACTTTAACTTTGATGTGACAAAGCTCAACAATTTAACAAGCCTCATCAACATAGCTTGTAAAGGAAATGTGGTGATGCTAATGTCTTCAAAGTCTACAGATACTTCATGACTTGACAATGTGGCAAAACAGGAGATGGCTTTCTCTCAACGGCCTGTATTCCATATGCTGGGCAGCTGTTTTCACCGGAAGCAATTCTGTGTGCCATTCATTTGAATGGAGTCGGTCTTTTCTGCAGCACAACGGAAAGCAGCATAAAGGATATTAAATATTGGCCAACGAGAGAGGAGTAATATCTTTTGCTGTCCTTACTACTAGAGATGAGAATGAACGTAGTAATGGCTCATATTGTATAATTGCATTTAATGCACACATTTAAAGCATATATATCTACCACAACCCCTAGAAGTTTAAATCCAAGTGGACTCAATCTTAGCTAATAAAAGCGTCAGTTTCAGTGAAGACAATCCAGCTGCTTTGGGACATACTTATTTCATAGAAACATGTTATAACTGTCGCTTGCAGGGCTGCCAACAGCTCTCCCGCGGGCCCACCACCACAGTCTGGATGGTAATGTACTGTAGGCCCCTTGTTGAGGGGGGACTGAAACAACGGAAGTTGGGCCTGACTTCCAGTGGGACAAGCCCAACTTCTGAGATCGGCCAGGCCCGAAACCCTTGTCACCACTCTCCACCGTTAACGGCTTTGATCGTATGTGTTTGTGGATTATTCAATTTGTGGATTTCATTGCTAAATGCTTAATATTCTGCATTCTGCATTACAATGTATCATGCTAATGCCCCTT
This sequence comes from Ascaphus truei, assembly GCF_040206685.1. Taxonomy (NCBI): domain Eukaryota; kingdom Metazoa; phylum Chordata; class Amphibia; order Anura; family Ascaphidae; genus Ascaphus; species Ascaphus truei. Next base: position 22,178,010 of record NC_134500.1, read on the forward strand.
TACAATATGGTGGCTGCTTTCTTGGTTAGGCACCAGAATGTTCAATTACGTCCTTCAAAAGGCTTATTACTTTATTGGGCCAAAGTAAAAAATACCAAAACACATCCCTCTAGATCCCTGTCTTTATTTCACTTAATGATTCTTCAAAGCCTACAATTAAAATATAATTAATAATTTCTTATCTCTTAACTCTATTTAACATTCTCCATGAAGCATGCAATACAATATCGTTAATCCTTTTATATTTCTAACTTCAAAAGAGAGGATATTTAGTTACATATTTTAGCCAAAAGATGAAAAATCCTTCTGCCTCACCAGGGTAACACCCAAAAGTCAGGTACCACAATTAAAATAAATATCTACTTTGTCCAATGAACTGAAAATCCCCTGCATCTGCCTTTTAGACGTATGGGAACTAATTATGAGACTTCCACAGTTTATAAACACTTGCTGCCTACCAATTAGTGGTAGGGAGCAAGTGGATCACATATGGGTATGGGTCACTTCCCGAGATACTTGCCTCCATAGGGGGTGCCATAGCAGCTCCAGCTGGATGTGGTGGGGTAACCAAAATGGCGGCTTTAAATGTCCTGTGTCATGTGGGCCAATAGGAAGCCATGATGTCATCCCTGCCTGCTTGCTATTGGCCCGCGTGACCGGGACATTTAAATCTGCGGTGCTGTTACTGGCAACCCTTATCGAGGTATGTATCTCAGGGATAAGGGGGTCCCTATAGCTAAAATTAACTTGGTTCAGCTCTAGAGACCCATTGCTTTCCACTTAGGGTGACATTTGTGTTGGGGGGAAAGTGCACATATATACTTTTTTTAAACCAAAAGGAGGTCACAGTCCTCCGAAGCATTGAGCTTGTCAAACTTTGATGTCTGGTTTTATTGCTTTAAGAGAACCACGGTGTGTTGACTTCTGAGGATGACCATGAAATGAATGGAGATCTTTGAAGACTAATGGCTCATGTTTACTAAGCCGTTTTCTGCCATAGAACTCCTACCTTGCAGCCCATTGACCGAATTAGCTATGAGGAGTCTTCATGAGGTGGAAGGTGTCTCACAGCAGAAAACTGCTTAGTAAATCTGGCCCCATGTGCAGTGTAAACGTGTTAATGCTTTGGTAGGTAAGGTCACTGATGCTGACTCCATGAGACGTCAATTTAAGCCATGTTTTCTGTTTCCTGATTTCCATTTATAGATAACACTGAACAACATGTGGTAGCACTTTAACTGTCCAGAATATATTTAATGATGCTGTAATTACTGTGTAACTACTGTGTATTTACAAAAGTAATTTGGTGGAATTATATAGTTACTTGTAATAATATGTCGTTGCTGTGAAGCTTTTGTTGTAGTTAGTATTTACAGATTTGTCAAAATCTTTTACCTGCAACACCACATAAACCCCCCCACCTTTTATATTCTCTGACTATAAAGCTGAACCAGCAACAGTGCCAGAATAACCACAGAAACATGGGAAAGGCCGACAGATGAGAACCCCATGGTTCTCCTAGTCTGCCCATTTCCCAATCTGTTATGGAACCTTAGACCCAATGAGATACTATTTGTTTCCTATTTAGGATTCCTCTGTGTCTATGCCAAGCAGTTTCCAATCACCTTACTTTACTAGCCTCCAATGAGCCCTGTTGGATGAGCTGTTCTATAGTAGGGTGAATATATGGTACCTTACCCTCAGGGATATCCTATTCAGCTCTGTACTTACTGCATCATTTTATTACATTATTATTTTTGTCTATGACTGTATGAACTGTTTCCCATTCATTTCCCGTAGCAGAGACTAATAAAACCATAACGGCTTAATGTTCCGAATGTTACGCTCTAATGCCTGTTCTTTAGGGTTCAATATAAGAATAAATTGTGATATAACTAGGCATTTGTGATTGCCATGGGGACACAAAATATTAATGTGTGTCACTAATGAGACGATGCAATTTATACCATAACCTTGGTTTAACACTGTCCAACAGTTAAGACCTTATTTCAGGCTATTTCTGTTAAGTTTACAATTTTATGAGGAGCAATGTTTATACTGTAGTGTTGTTACCCCCTTGAGCAGGTCGCACCCATGCAGAAGTAAGCAATACAATGGGAAACTTTAGTCATCCCCCCTAATTTATAGGGTATCCTGCAGGCTCTACTTCTGAAGTTTGTCCTTTTCAGATTTGGCCACAAAATCAACTGTGAGGGTCCATTATGCAGTAAGGAAAAATAAATACCAGCTATAGATATGCCAATATTTAGTATCTACTATATATATTTTGGGAATTGTTTGTCTGTTTGCTATGCATTTGAACACCTCTTAAGATATTATAACCACATTTTGCATGGTGGTTCCCGAGGGTTTTGTCTGTTTGGCTACAATTCACAAATGACATCACTGCTGACATCACAAATGACGACCCCATCCCACTACCCTCAAGCCCCCCCCCTTAATCTTGGTCACTTTGAAAATCCAATGTGCAACATTAGCAAAAATACAGGAGCAGCCAAAGTTCTTCTTTAAGAGCGTGAGATCAGTGTTTGGGACGAGAGGACAATGTCCCACAAACACGCATTAGAGGCTCTCGATTGAACACTTCAGGACCTCAGAAGCAATTAAACTATTATGGGTGGAGTTGTTGTTTTAGCAGGGGATTTTGTATTAAGAAACTACAAAATGAATTTATCCATTTATAAATGCCAGTATTTTTTGGTTTCTTACAATTCCCAAGCAACGCCGAGTACTTTCATCTAGTAGTTAATAAGTCTCTTATTTGCCATTAATGTTAGAAAAAAGAAATGGATAACTAAGACTAAATAATATGATAAATTCCCATTAAAAAAATGTTTTAGCTGGGACCACTGGCTTTTTCTCATGTGCCATAAATAATTTATTAGGATAGTATGTTTTTGCTTTGCAAATCCTCATTTTTTTTATTTTAATTATTCCCTTTGATTCTTGGTCACCATCTGGATCCTTTGGGACTCATCTACAAGATGTGTCGAGGTACAGTAAGTGAATACTCTTGCCCCTTCTTCTTGCGTTGCATACAAAATTGTCCTTGAGGCCTCATCAGGTATTCCAATTAATAGCGTTCCAGCTACAGGGCTGTTAAATATAAAGACTGCACACATTTCAGTGGGACTAGTTCCCCCCCATAAAAGTTAATAAAATGGATAATAGTTCTATGACTTCTAATAGCTTGTTAGAATTTCATTATATCTGCTCTTTGAAAGGGTGATGGGTATTTATCTGTATCAAAAGATAGGAACAAGTACAAAAAAAAAAATAAGATCTACGTGTATTCCTGCACTAATAGGACATCTGTGTCTGATTGATGTAGGTGTCTGCTTCTTTTATAGGCGACAGCAGGGGGCAAATGCTTTTTGCAGGGCGAGTAGGGGAGTTTTCATTGTACCTTTCATCAAAATGTTGAAATGCGCTATTGAGAAAGAAGGCTGCATAATAGACTTTTATAAAATCAGATTAGGCTACAATTCTTCTGAAGCAGAAAGATTACTTTTATGATAAACATGAAGATCTCATAAATTCTATAGATGATAGAGATAGCTCATCGCATCTTAAGACACATTTCTAAACCCTTTTTGCCTGTGGAAAACCTCATTGGAATAACATTGCAAGGGATTGCTGGCTAGTGCTGGGATATAATGAATGGTAGAAGGTAAATCATATAATGCATACACTCATTTCCCAGACACGTACACAGCAGGTCAACCACTATTCCCAGCCATATAAAAAAAATATTGAGATTAGGAGTATGGGAATCAAGGTTATTTTGGGGCACGTTTGTCTTGATGACAGGTCCTTGATGGACCAGAAACGTTGTTCACGTTGTTTCACCCCAAAAGCTCATGCTGAACCATTTGGGAGTAGAGTTTTTTTTTCTAACCTAATACCTTTATAAGGGGGTTTAATTACTGTGTCAATGTGCCAAAGTACGTTGCTCCAGTTTTGTCCAGGTGCGACTTGGGGAGTATCAGATTTGGGGGAGCTACATGGTGTACATATTGTAAAGAGATGTATCACATTCTGCACCTCATTCTGCATCAACGTTTTTTCCTTTCGTTTCCACCAAAAATCCACCTGACCTGTATTGGGTTAGGTCTAACATTCTGCACCCGATGTAAGAAACTGTACTTATTTTGCTTCGCTGAGCACACTATTGCATTACTGTTTGATTTTCACTTTAATTATTTCATGCATTGCTGGAATACATTGCAGGTTGTGATATTTTTTGGTTGACCAAATGACCATTCATCATAGAATAAATGATAGTGTGCTAGTGTAGCTTTTTGAAACCCCGTGTCTCTTCTTCATTAGTACATTATAATTGTTCTAGCACTTCTCTATCATACAAGTAAATATGCTCCCCTCCTGTGCATTGTACATTGCGGCAAAGGTCTTTGGAACTAGAGAAAGTGCAGAGAAGAGCCACCAAATTAATAAAGGGGATGGCTAATCTGATTTATGAGGAGAGTCTAGCTAAATTAGATTTTTTTACATTAGAAAAGAGGCATCTAAGAGGAAATATGATAACTATATACAAATATATATTTAGGGACAATACGAGGAGCTTTCAAAAGAACTATTCATCCCAAGTGCAGTACAAGCGACACATGGTCATTCCTTAAGGTTGGAGGAAAGGAGAATTCTCCAGCAACAAAGGAAAGGGTTCTTTACAGTAACGGCAGTACCAATGTGAATTCATTACCCATGGAGACTGTGATGGCAGATATAATAGATATCTTCAAAAAAAGGTTGGACATATTTTTAGAAAGGAAAGGTGTACAGGGATATACCAAATAAGTAAACATGGGAAGGATCTTGATAAAGGAAGTAATCTGAGCCAAAATTTTGAGTCAAGAAGGAATTTATTTTTCCCCTTATGAAATATCATTAGATGATATTTTACTGGGTTTTTTTTGTTTGCCTTCCTCTGGATCAATATACTGTAAGTGCGGATATAGGATAAGTATCTGTAGTCTAAATTAGCATAGGTTGAAATTGATGGATGTATATCTTTAATCAACCTTATTTGCTTTGTAACTAAGTAGATATACCTCCCTCTGAGTGTTAAGAGTGGGCACTTAAGGAGGCACAGTATTCATGAATAACCATGAAAGAATAGTACAATGTTGTATGTGTGTGTAGCGGGTTTTCTGACCTGGCCTGACCCACCCAATCTCATATTGGCCCCTGTGGTCTAACCAGCCCCCATTATAGTGTAGTGTCTGGTGGTGCACCTGTTGGCAACAGGACTCCTGAGTCTCCCGCATGATGTTGTGTGGGGATTGCCAACCCAGACAGGCAGCTGAGGTAGTGTGCTTGAGTCCTACCTATATCCAGTGCAGTGCCTCCACCTCATCAGGATCCCAGCGTCCGCTTGTGGATGGTCCTGGTGAGGCACTCCTCTGTGGTGCACTCCTCTGTGTAATCACTCCACACTTACACACGAGGGTATGATTTAACAAGATCATCTTTATTGCAGTGAGGTGGGCCAGCTGCCCCTCACAGTGGTTGTACTCAGCCGCTCATGCTCACTGCACTGCCCTCTGAAAGGTATATATTCCCAATATGGTGGATTCCCTATCTCCCCTCAGGGAGATATTCCTTGTGCCAGGTCCCTGGTCACAGTCTAGTGAGCTTCCTCCTCCCAAGTCTGTACTCAGACTTGCTCCTTGCTTCAACATCTACAACCAACTCTACTCAACTCTACTAAACTCCTAACTTTAGGCAGTGCTGTGCCTTATGTATCCTCTGGGGGCAGGCACAACTCTGACATCACTAATTATGGATTCAGAGTATGTGGCCACTCCCATCCATACATAGGGCACCTCACCGGGGTGTGAGGGCAAACCTCCATAATTACTGCTGGCATGCCCATAAATTACCAGGCCCAAACTGTCAGCAGGAGAGATGACTGCAGTCCATTTTACAGCATGGCTACATGTGTGATATGTCCCAGTACCTGGGGACATGAATAAAGACTAATGTTTTACTACAGAAGCTCCTGGAACACATCATTTGCACCCTTGTTACCTCGTTACCCAGTCGCCTGAATACAGCACCCAGAGTCAAGGTAACCTATGCTCAGTAGCCAAATATTATACACCGATGTAATCTCCTTAGAAGCCAGGCAGGGAGGGTAACATACTGGGCCTTTTCGTCTTTTGTTATATACATGAGGTCACAATCCCAGTAGCACTCCTTTTGACACAATTATATAGGATGTGATGGATTTACGTTCTGAGCTCACAGGGGCTGTCCTCAATTTGGAGGTTTGTGACCCCTCCTCTCCGGTTTGAAGCTCGCCCATCCCACCTTTTAAATGGCAGTTCTTGCTTAGCACCTGTAAATGACCAGTCTATTAAGACCGCTCTCCCTCCATTAGAGAGGGTATGAGAGCTTTTTGCAGGTGCAGCAGTGTTAGGACCTGTATATGGGCCATACCGTGACGTGGCTGTAGGCTTAAATATTTTGGCCAAACACCTGAACTATATGACCCCGGCTTATGATAAGATATACAGATAAGTATTTAACTATATAATGTGTCATGTTGGATGTAGCACTGGGGCTTTTTGTCTTTTGTTCTACACATGAGGTCACAATGTATGATGTGGTGGGTTTGAGTTCTGAGCTGTGTGCATAGTAATAATCTGGGTTTAAAAATAGAAAACATATCACTTATCAACCACTGTCCATAACCCAGCGGACTCCACTTATCCTTCCGTACTATCCATTTACAATACGGTTACACATTTTGAATTGGCCATTTTTGTTCAGGAATCTCTTAAAGCAAAAGTCCAAGCTACTGTTTTTTTCACGTACATTTTCCCCCTTCAACATGTGCATCAATACAATCCACACAATGATAAGTAATTAGCTAAGTTGCAGATAGATCCGTCCTCCTGTGATCAATCAGCGAAGATTCGGCTTGGGGGTTCACTAAATGGCTGTCAGTGCAGCAGAAGAGGACCAAAGATGCAATGTTCTGTGGGGTAGATCATGTGACCAGGCAGTCACTAGATACAATTGGTTCACTGCTAGAGAGAGGGCAGGGCTCAAAAACGGATGTGGCAGAGCCAGTTTCAGAAGAGGAAGGGGATGTGACTTTGTAAATGGTTGCTATAGACACAAAAAAATGCTTGTTTCATTATAATACATTAAAAATGTCATTCAGAGTTAAAACAAAATGCTACAAGTATTTTCTCATAGGACAGAACTGATTTATTAAAAAAAAAAATAAACCACACATATAGGATATTGCTCGATCTGCAGCATTAAAATGAATTATTATTATTTTTTGATCCTGAAAAATAAAAGGTGACTCAGCTGCTCACGGCATTATTCACATGTCAATATAACCATCCTAAAATGTACAACTACGCTGCACCTCCATGTAATAATTTGGTTAAAAAAGGGCCCATGCAGACAGCTAATTGTTAGCCACAGTTGAAAGTGCAAAGTTGCAAGCAAAGCTTTGAAGTTGAGAAGAAATTCCTTAGCAACCAATTGCATGCAACCCTAGATTAGACGTAACTGCTGGCCCACAAGAAAGCCTGTCTGATGACATGCTAATGTGCATCTCTTACTGCCACTCAATGTCTGCAACTCCATATGTGAAAATATAGGTACATTTTCCATTCATCTGCAACACCTCCACATCAGCTGAGAAAAGAATAACCCCTTAGCTGCCAGAGGAGCTACAGTAGCAACGCATTGCTTCCCGAAATCCCAAATCAAGGTTGTAGCTAAATAAATATTCAGATAGGGGTAATCTCCAAATATGGGGGGTTACTGTATATGCAAACAGCACAGCTTAAAGCTGCAGTTCAGGCAATATCCTGCATGTGTGTTTTTTTTTAATAAATCAGTTCTGTAGTAAGAAAAAATACTTTTAGCATTTTCTGTTTTTAAAAAAACAACTTTGAAAGACCAATTTTCTTGTATTCTATTTTAACAGCCATTTGCTAAGGCACTGCTCCTTCATGTCCTGTCACAAGCTCTGGCACACCCCTTTGTCAGCCCTGCCCTCCCTCTAGCACATGTCAGTGCAGGAGTGCTCATGAATATTCATGAGCTTCCACTGACAGACAAGCAGAATATAAACAGATCCCTTCATTAATTATGTCACCAAATTTCGCCGATCAATACATGGAGAACAAATTGACCTGCAGCTATACAGTTCTTTAGGTAATTAGAGATTGCACACATGAAACTATTGAAGTAAAAAAAAAAAAAAAAAAAAAAGACTGAACTGCAGCTTTAAGCAAGTACACTAGTACATATACCTGTTTATCCCCTTCACGACTATTTGGTTAATCTAGTGCAGGGGTGGCCAACTCCAGTCCTCAAGGACCACCAACAGGTTTTCAGGATATCCCTGCTTCAGCACAGATGGCTGAGTCATAACTGATCTAGCAGCTAGACGTTTTAATGCAGGTGCTTGTAATAATTTCCAGTGTGCCTCTCATTCTGCACCTTTTATCTTTGTCTTCTTCCCATGCATCTTGCATAGTAATATATTGAGCCCAGAATTGCGTGTATGAAACTATTTAGGTCATTGGTGTGGAGTTTTTTTAAAATATATATATAATATATATATATATATATATATATATATATATATATATATATATATATATATATATATATATATATATATATTCATCACCAATGACCTAAATCGTTTCCAAAAGATTCTGTATACAAGACTATGTCAACATTTGTAGGAATATTCTATCTATCTATCTATCTATCTATCTATCTATCTATATATATATACGAACCAGCCCAAAGACTAGTAAAGAGACAGCAACCAGCGAGGTGTAATCCAAAATAATCTGTATTGAAATGAACAGATACACGAAAGCCAACGTTTCGGTCTCTCAGGGAGACCTTCCTCAGGGCCGTGCACGTGCACGGCCCTGAGGAAGGTCTCCCTGAGAGACCGAAACGTTGGCTTTCGTGTATCTGTTCATTTCAATACAGATTATTTTGGATTACACCTCGCTGGTTGCTGTCTCTTTACTGGTCTTTGGGCTGGTTCGTATGATTTGTGGATTCCTATGGAACTAGCAACTGCCTTTTGCTTTATATTAGAGTGCTGACTGCTTTATTTATATATATATATATATATATATATATATATATATATATATATATATATATACATTTATATACATGTAGAGGTATCAGTACCGTGTTAGCCGAGCTTCAATAATCAAAAAATAAATAGATGATACCGTTCTGTGGCTAACGAAATGCTTTTATTTGTGCCGGCTTTCGAGATACACTGATCTCTTCTTCCGGCGATGTCATTCATTGTAACATCGCCGGAAGAAGAGATCAGTGTATCTCGAAAGCCGGCACAAATAAAAGCATTTCGTTAGCCACAGAACGGAATCATCTATTTATTTTTTGATTATATATCTATATATATATATATATATATACAGTATATATTTATATATATATATATATATATATATATATATATATATATATATATATATATATATATATATATATATATATATATATATATATTTACAAATGTTGACTTATAGTCTTGTATACAGAATATTTGCAGGCAGAATTTTTTGACCCCATGAAACGCTCAACCTTATAATGGTGGCTGACACACAAGGAAATAAAGTGCCACATTTAATAAGGGGTAACACACATTGGGCCATATTAATGGGGGAAAAAAAGCCATTCTTTACTCTGTAATTTTGCGGACAAATAAATGTCGTAGCAACAGTTTCCATACAGATGTCCCTATTTTTACTCTTATAAAAGTGCTCTCCTCCAGTACAGAGCACAGTGTGACTACGTTTTATGGCACTGTACCATTGTGACCAACTGCAAGGTATTTCAATGAGGGAGACCAAACAATTCAATCACTATGCTTCCATCAGGGGTATGTGTGTGGCTATTAATAATAAAATGTATGACTAATATAGCATTGACTATATATATTCTCAATCTTACAAACAGGGAGTATTTGATTAACCTTTAAAGAGACCTGCAGATTCCCCAAGCAGCCTCTGATTGCCTCCGTTTCATGCTGCACAGGATTTAACAACGTACAGTAGTAGGCGTCAGTGACAATCAGCGCTGGAGGTATGTTCTAGGTATGGTGATGCCCACACCACGTTGTAGCATCTTTTAGTCCCAGATTAAGGAAGGAAAATTATTATTTCTCTATATGGGGTTTATTTACAGGGATAAATAATATACTAACAGGACCACCGTCCCTTTAAGTTAACACAAAATCATAAAACAAACTCCTACTCCTTTTAGGAGATTAACTACACGTTCGGCTTCAACCCTTACTGCCTGGATGGACAGCTAAGCTGGTTACCACCCCAAACAGGTACTATTATAGCTGAACACATATCAAGTCTCTGTACACAGCAATAAAGGGTTTCACTTATCTGTTACTCCTTAGGAGCAGACGTCCCCGCTTCAGTACGGTTTCGCGTCCTTCCTTCCAAGGGGAACTCGGCCCCACGAGAGCTCAGAGAATTTCTCCTCCGTAAGTCTAATGTTAGGACAGGACATCCCTGCTTCAGCACGGTCTTTCATCCTTCCTTCTTCCTGGGATTAACAACCCAGGCAGTCCCAGCAGACTCCGCGACCACCGTCCAGCGGGTCTAAGGAACTGTGCCAGCCTCTTCTTTTGCTGGGGAGCACTTTCTATCTCCCCCCTTCTCTGAGGAAAACAGTCTCTCTCACTCTGTATGGCAGCTTCCTGTGTCTGCCTTAAAACACTTCCTTGTTCCTTCAGACCAGGCTGATCAGTTGCACCTGAGGGTAGCTTATTCAGGGGAAATTAACTCCATGTACGCTGGAAAAGTCCCATAGCTGCTCTATTCCAGCACCTAGAAACAGTGATGGTATCACCGTATTTAAATTCAGCAAAGAAGACCGACTTGTGGGCGTAGTTATTACAATGAGCTACCGCTAAAATACCTTATTCGCAATGGGCGCAAATGTTTTGCAAAGTTTTCTTTCTTACTGTGAGGAATCGTGGGACACGTTCCACACAACGTGTTCCCCCTCGCTCACCTCACGGGCCGCAGCCGCCGCTGCCTCGGCTCCCCGTCCGTCTGCTGCTCGCACGGCCACGTCTGTCGCAGCTTCCGGGTTCCTCCGGGGCTGCGCGTGCCAGCCCGCTGGCATTACGTGGCGCGCGCGGACCCGCGGCTCCTGTACGCTGTCTGCCTCTGTTGGTCCCAGCCATCACGGGACGTCACACCACGCACCCCAGCAGCACACCCGCTCCTGATCTTCCCCCCTGGCCCCTGCTCCTATCCCTGTCTCGCTGGGGACACGCCTCCGCTCCTCCCCTCTCCCATAGGTCCTTGCTTAGTATTTAGTTCCTGCCCCCACGCTCAGTCAGCGCTCAGCATAATCCTTGGTAGCTCAGTGCTGTCTGGCCTTGTGCTTTGTTCTTGATCTTGTCTTTTCAGTCTCCACATTCCTGACCGGTCTGTCTCCGTACCTCCCCAGGATCTCGACTTTGGCTACCCCGCTTACCTCTATACCCCCTGGACTCGACTAACGGACCCTGACTACGCGGCTCTCTCCTCTCCCAGACCATTGGCTTGTGGACACAAATACTCTACCTTCTTTAACCCAGGATCCGGCAAGTACCCGACTACCCTTCTCTCTGCCCAGTTCCGGCTACGCTCAATACCACACTCCGGGCACGCCCCCACTGCTGTGGGTGTGTGGTATCTCTCCTTCCCACCTGAGTACCGGGGTCTTGTCAGGTTTGCAGGCAGCATGAGCGTTACACGTACCCTCTTGAGAGAGGTGGTAGGCAGGCCAAACCTGGGTAAATCTCCCACAACATATGTGTCGCATGTTACGCTAAGCATGCAACATTTCCAACTCAACTATACACACACAGAAACATCTTCCCTATTGCAATATGCGCATGGATTGCCACAATGGCAATGAATTGGCAATCTAAGAAAATTTTTCAAAAAATACAATGCATAACAATGAAATAGAAAGCGCTTGCCAAAAAATGCATTGATTGTCATTGTGCTTATCTATACCCAGAAAAGGGCACAGATAAGCACCTTGCCAGTCAGTGGGCAACCTAAAAAAAAAACACACAATTACCGTAAATAAAAGCCAATCAATGTGTTGCTTACCTTTGCTGTATTCACACACGTCCTACTCCGGCACCGACTCTTGGTTGGTTACCATATGATTGGTTACCATATTGGTTACCAGACACTGTCGGCAGTGAAGGGGGGCGGAGTTAGCTGTCGTTACTGATCTCTGAGTGCAGAGAGGGATCGCGACTCCCTGGAGATTCGGAGGACATGGGGAACTGCGGGAGGCTGACAGCGTGTGAATAGGAGCTTGACAAAGGACTTGAGTGTCTGAAATGTCGCCCATTATATGTGTTTGTTAAATTTGATGGAATAAATTGTTATTTTTTTCTATAATCTAGCAACTGCTGCGGACTTTGTTCTGTTTTGTCTGGATTTCCGGATGCTGGATGGTGATCCTGGACCCACTGCATGCACCCTACCGTGAATATACACACACTACAAAAAAAGAGAAGCGCACACTCCATAGCATAATACTGTTACACATTTTAATAACAATTGCTGCAGACACATGTTCACTTACGACAAGTAAGATCAAAACTGGCAGTGGATAAGTATGTCTCGGGGATCCCAGGCTGTTCCAGGGTGTGGAACAAAATCACAACATTGTCATTCAGTGAACAGACAAGACTGGTTTTAGGGTAACAGACAGCCTTCAGGTAACTGATGGTTATTCCAGAGTGTACCGCTACAAATCGGGAGCTACGTGGATGCAAATATCAGCCCCTGTTGCTCTCATATGAAAGCGATAGACTGTCCGACCTCCCTTCCCATGCCCAAACAAAGTCCAATAATCCCAACAGCTGATAGACGCTGCAACTTTGCAATTTCTTATTACAATACAATAAGAAATTGTATTCAGTTAGTATATAGGTACCAGCTATTAATAGAGTTTTCCTTGACGCGGTTAAGCAGGCTTAAATAATTCTTTTATGAAAAGATGCAACTAAATAACTCCTTTGTTATTAGACTTCGGTTCAAAATGTATCAATCTCACTAATAAATTGCGAGGCAATTTGGGAGAAGCGCAGCAATTGTGTATTTGTCTTCTATAAATAAATCAATCTAATATATACAAATTTAAATGCAAAGATTGTGGCCGAGCAGAAAGATGAAGCATCAGTTAGTAAGTGTGGTTATGGAAACAGGAAGTCTGATTGGTGGAGTTTGCAGAATGTGAAAACGTCTACATTGTTAATTAATTCTTCAAGAAGAATCCAAATACAACATGGACACGACGTGAACCCAGTGGAAGAAAAAATGAAATTGACTATATCCTAGCTAACAAGAAAAACGTGATTGAAAACTGCACAGTTCTTAACTGGTTTGACACAAGGTGGGATCGCTGATTGGTTCCCTGCAAATTACATCTGAATGCAAAAATGGAAAGAAGAAAAAATGATTAAAAAGAAGACGAAAACAATCAACATCAAAAACGTCAAGAATTACAGCAGAGAATTTAGAGCTGAAAATACACTTTAGGTTGCTTGAAATGCATGGGGACACTTCAATAAACAATTACAATTGACCACATCCAAGAAGTGATTTCCCGAAGTAATACATACAATCTACCACTCAGTTTAGGATTTGTAGATTACAAAAAGAGCATTTGCTTCTGTCTACACCTTAGCGGTTTTAAATACATTAAGAAGACAAAGTGTTGAAGACACGTACATTGATATTATAAGGAACATTTACGAGATTGCCAGATCAACCCTTAGGCTGCGATTATGCCCGATCCGGCAGGGCATGCGCGCTGCCTCAGGGTGATGCGCACGCCCAAAACCTGCACTGTATGTAGGAGGCACCAAGAGGCGACAGGGAGGCATGCCGGAGGCGTGTCCATGACGTCACGTGAGGGGTTCGCCCTCATTGGCTGAACCGCTCGTGTGACGCGGCCGTCGCTGGGGAAAATCAATTCCTGAGATCTACACTAAAATCACACGCTTGGCCGCCTCGTTCGCACGTGCGGTTGCGCGCACTTAGTGCGCGTTCAGAGGAAAACATGCATTTGTTTTGGCGTTGCACGTCCGGCCACATTTGGTATAAGCATGGCCTTAGATACCATAAAAATACAAGCAAGAGTGGGACAGGGAGACGCCATGTCACCAAAGCTTTTCACAGCAACACAAATAATTATTCAAGGCATTGAATTAGGAGAAAAAAGGAATCAAAATCAATGGTGAATACGAGTCAACTACAGTATGATTTGCAGATTACATTGTTATTTTTGACAAAAGTCCAAAAGACCTCCCGCAACAAATCAGAGAACTCGCCGAAACAAGTAAGAATGAATCTCAGCAAGATCAAAGAGATGTGTCATTTTGGCAAAGCTCGAAATAAATAGAATAGAACTAGATATATTTTCAAACCTTATAACTGATTGGCTGGCAAAGCCAGCCAATCAGTGAGTACAGCATCTAGTTGGTCATTTAGAACCAACCAGAAAAGAGGTTCAAAATAAATAGATAACAAAAACAGTTGAAGACTATGTCTACCTTGGCAAGCAAGTAACAATGGATGAAATCAATAGAATGAAGATGGGATGGAGAGCAATTGGAAGAAACAAGACAATATTTCAAGGGAACCGTCCACTGTGTCTCAAGAGGAAAGTTTTTGACCAGTGTATTCTGCCTGTGCTCACGTATGGATATGAAACTTGGGCCCTAGATGCGAAGATAATTCAAAAGTTTCAGGCAATTTAGAAGTATGGAGCAATGCATGCTGGGTATTACTCGAAGAGAAAGGAAAAAGAATGAATGGGTTCGAAACCAAACAAAAATCTGACAATCACAAGTGTGAACAAATTAAAATGACAGTGGGCCAGAGATATCACAAGAAGGGAAACTTACTGAAGAGACAGCCCTTTAACTAGCAGCGCTGGTAGAGTTTGAACTCGCTTGATGATTATGTTCACAATGGGACTATGGACAGTACAGAGCACTTTTAGGATAGATACAGTGTAATCCATATAATCCACTTGTCTAACTAACAGGATGATATCAACTATGTACCCAGACAGCTCCGTCTCTTCCTTTTGTAAAGAGGGCAGAAGTACAAGCAATCCCTGCCCATAGATAAATAGTTATTTGTAGTTTGTTAATAATTGCAAATTAACAGCCAAAGTCAGGCTGAAGCATGTTCCCTTGAGCGTTGTGGACTCAGGATTAATCCTAGCGCTACTAGTGGCAGTTCTGTCTCTTGGATAGACTTTCTAAAAGGTTCTTATTTACTAATTTTATCATCTATTCACTGTATGTGTATGTATATGTGTATATATATATGTATATGTGTATATATATATATATATATATATATATATATATATATATATATATATATATATATATATATATATATATATATATGCAAATATAACTGTATGCTCATCTGCATGTCTTAGGCTGGTCTGCAACCCCGCCTTTCCCCATTATCACCCAGCATACAGCACTTCCACTGCAGCAAGGGATTCTGGGAAATGGCATGCAAATGAGCACACAGTGTCACTTTTTGCCTCAATAACCATTTTTAACATGGTTCCCTATAGGCTTAAGCTTGCTGCATGGTCACAGCTTTGAGCACAGCCAGGGTTAAGGTGCATACCCAGAAAACCTGGGTATGCACCTTAACCCTGGCTGTGCTCAAAGCTGTGACCATGCAGCAAGCTTAAGCCTATAGGGAACCATGTTAAAAATGGTTATTGAGGCAAAAAGTGACACTGTGTGCTCATTTGCATGCCATTTCCCAGAATCCCTTGCTGCAGTGGAAGTGCTGTATGCTGGGTGATAATGGGGAAAGGCGGGGTTGCAGACCTGCCTAAGACATGCAGATGAGCATACAGTTATATTTGCATATTTGCTTTCCTGTGGAGGGTTTTTGTCACTTTTTTTACTCACCATAACTTAACTCAGTATTATGGTTTATATATATATATATATATATATATATATATATATATATATATATATATATAAAATTTGTTCACTTTATAATTAAAACGACTGTGTAATTATTCTATGAGCTACTTAATGTAATTTATTTTATGAGCATATCTCTTGATCATACTACACCGACCACCATAATTACATCTACTTTAGGGCATTTGACGATTTACTGCTATATTAGTAGGAATAATCTTGGCTGATTAGTAGCTGTGCACTGTGTAAGGGACTTCGTTTTTTATACACCCTGTCTTTTTGACGTTAATCCATGCCAATATAGCACATGTAATTATGATGATAATTTTCATGGGGTCAAGGAGTAAAATACAGAAAAAATAAAAAATTTTGCCTTCATATAAATGCTCAATACTCAGTTTAGTTTTCTCCAAATTTCATTAAACCAAAACATGTAGGAAAAGAGAGAGAGAATTCAAATTCAGCATTCAGATTAATACTCCGAGAAATGTAGATTTGCCCTTTTACTTCATTAAAACATTCATATTCGACTGAAATAAAGTTTTGCTACTGCAAATAAAGAGGTCGAGCTTGAGCTAGTAAAATCAGAGACGTGAAGAATTGAAGATTCACAAAACTATCTAGAAAACACAGACACACACACATATATATATATATATATATATATATATATATATATTGTGACAAACGGCTTACTCCGGGGCTCCGCCGTCTGTCCGGGACTGTTAGAACACGGTCTTTTAGGGTAGGTTAAATGATGAGACGTCACGTACTGTTCCTTTAAACCGGCTATGCCTGGTTTATTCAGTCCCAGGCACTGAGACTGCCACAGTTTAAACAGAAAACAAAGCCAAACAAAAAGCTGCTCGTCTGAGCGATAACTTAAACTTAGATGTCCCTGACTCAGAGTTGGAAGTGGCTTGTCCACTTCCACCAACAAAATAAGTACCTTTGCAGTCTTTAGACAAACTAACAGAATGAATGAAGCGATTTGGGAAAGAGGCTTTCTCACCCCTCTGCAGTTCAGCAGCCTTCCAGGCTCTTGGGCGGGGCCCAGAGGAAACAGGAAACAGGTCTTATATACCTGAACTCTAATCAGCATGACAGGTGACAGAAAACAGGCAGCAGACAAACTGTGGAATGGAGTGCCTGTACCACGAGGCTGCCCTGTTCAGCTTAGACAGGACAGAAACTGTTCAGTATCCTGGGAGCCCTGTATATGGAGTTTATTACCAACCCCTGGTTTCTGTCACATATCCTCCCCCCCAGCTCAGACCTCGAGGGGTGAGCGACCATGGATATTAGGGAGTGCATCCTTGACAACCCGTCGGCATTGCCATGTTTGTGCCCCGACCTGTGTTCCACAGAAAATTTAAAGGGCTGTAGGCTTAGGAACCACCTGGTCACCCTAGCGTTCTTCTCCCTATTTTGACACATCCAGGTAAGGGGTGCATGATCTGTGACCAATCGGAACTTTCTCCCCAACAGATAATACTTGAGTGTCTCTACAGCCCACTTTATTGCGAGACACTCTTTCTCGACTATGGAGTAATTTTTCTCCTGGGGATTTAGTTTCCTACTTAAATAAAGGATGGGGTGCTCCTCCCCTTGAGACTCCTGGGAGAGTACCGCCCCCAGCCCTACCTCAGATGCGTCGGTTTGGACTACGAACTCTTTGGAGAAGTCAGGTGTGACCAACACTGGTTGGGCACAGAGAGCTTCTTTCAGGCTTCTAAAGGCCTGTTCGGCTTCGGGGGACCACTTTACCATTAGCGGTCCTCTTGCTTTTGTGAGGTCGGTTAGTGGGGTTGCCTTAGTTGCAAAATTGGGAATAAACCTCCTATAGTAGCCAATTAACCCCAAAAAGGTCCTTACTTGTTTTTTTGTGACTGGCCTTGGCCAATTTTGTATCGCCTCTACTTTGAGTGTTTGTGGTTTGAGTAACCCTCTACCAATAGAATACCCCAGATACTTGGCCTCCTCCAGACCAATAGTGCATTTAGTGGGGTTAGCAGTTAGTCCAGCAGACCGAACTGCGTCGAGCACAGCTTGGACCTTTGGAAGGTGGGACTGACAATCTTCACTATGGATTACCACATCATCCAGGTAGGCGGCAGCGTACCGAACATGTGGTTTTAAAATTTTATCCATCATTCTTTGGAATGTGGCGGGAGCTCCATGTAAGCCAAAAGGCAGCACCTTATATTGAAAGAGGCCGTCTGGGGTTGAGAAGGCTGTTTTTTCTTTTGCCCTTTCTGTGAGGGGAACCTGCCAGTACCCTTTTGTTAGGTCTAGGGTTGTGAGATATCGGGCTTTGCCCAGTCTCTCTACAAGTTCATCCACCCTGGGCATAGGATAAGTATCAAATTTTGACACCGCATTTAGTTTCCGGTAGTCATTACAAAACCTTGTTGTACCGTCTGGCTTTGGGACTAAAACTATAGGGCTGTTCCACCCACTTTGGGATTCCTCAATTACGCCTAGTTTTAGCATTTTTTTAACCTCTAAACTTATAGCCTCTCTCTTGGCCTCTGGGATTCGGTACGGTTTAAGGTTAACTCGGACCCCCGGTTCAGAGACTATGTCATGTTTAATTACGTTAGTTTTACCTGGCTGTGTAGAGAAGATTTCTTTGTTCCTTCTCACTAAACTCTGGACCTCTCGTTTCTGATGCACGGACAGTGTTTCAGCTATGCTAACCTCTGGGTCAGTTTCTTGATTCTCTGACGGACCTGGGGGTACTAGGGTTAACAAGACCTCTCTATCTTTCCAGGGCTTGAGTAGGTTTATATGGTAAATTTGCTCAGGTTTCCTCCTACCTGGCTGCCTTACCCTATAATTTACTTCTCCCACTCTTTCCAAGACCTCATATGGCCCATGCCATTTAGCAAGGAATTTACTCTCCACGGTGGGAACCAGAACTAGTACCCTATCACCTGGAAAAAAAATTCTGACCCTAGCACCCTTATTATACGTATTCCTTTGTGCTTCTTGAGCTTTCTCCATGTGTTCCCTCACTATGGGTAGGACTGCAGCAATGCGGTCCTGCATCTGGGCAACATGCTCTATTACACTTCTGTAAGGGGTAACCTCGTGTTCCCAAGTTTCTTTGGCTATATCCAGTAAGCCCCTTGGATGTCGGCCATACAATAGTTCAAACGGGGAGAAGCCTGTGGATGACTGGGGAACTTCCCTAATGGCAAATAACAGGTATGGTAACAAACAGTCCCAGTTTTTCCCATCCTTATCGACCGCCCGGCGTAACATGCTCTTTAAGGTTTTATTGAACCTTTCCACTAAACCATCTGTTTGTGGATGATAGACTGAGGTTCTGAGATGCTTGATTTTTAGGAGTTTACATAGCTCTTTTGTTACTTGGGACATAAATGGTGTTCCCTGGTCAGATAAGATCTCTTTAGGAATTCCGACCCGGGAAAACAGAAGTACTAACTCTTTTGCTATGTTTTTAGCAGAGGTGCTACGTAGGGGAACTGCCTCCGGATATCGGGTAGCATAATCTAATATTACCAATATATGCTGATGTCCCCTAGCAGACTTTATTAGGGGTCCTACTAGATCCATAGCAATCCGGTCAAATGGTACCTCTATTATGGGAAGGGGTACCAATGGGCTGCTGTATGCTTTGAACGGGGCGGTGATCTGACATTCTGGGCATGAGGAACAATAGTTTGTAATTTCTGCCAGAACCCCAGGCCAATAAAAGCTTCGGAGAACCTTTTCTTTTGTCTTTTCCACCCCTAGGTGTCCCCCCAATGGATGACTATGTGCGAGGTGTAATACTACGTTACGGAATGTCCGTGGTACCAACAATTGTTTAGTTGTAACTGATTTTCTTTTATCAACCCGATATACTAGGTCGTTCTCTACCTCGAAGTAGGGGTAAGCAAGTGACCTATCTGGTTGGCCATGAGTACTATTCTGGTCCCGTATATTTCCCCTTGCTACCGCTAATGTGGGGTCCTCCCACTGGGCCTTCTTAAAACTCCCAGGACTGACCTCTAGGTCAGCGAGGGTCTTATCCTGTACTGGGGTGGTAAGTGCCTGATCAACATCTTGATTTGGGGTATTCCCTACCAAAGTAGTGATGGGGAAGGGAATTTCACAGCACTCCTCCTTTTCCCCTTTCTTATTTGGGCCCTCGTCAACCTCCATTTCTGAAAAAGGGAAAGGATTTGTTTCTTCTAACACTTCGTTATGGTCTGCTATTGAACTCTGGGCGCTATTCTGAGCTGGGGACCACATTTTTAGAAAATGGGGAAAGTCGGTCCCTATTAACACATCATGTGCCAGTTTGGGTACAACACCCACCTTGAAATCTAAAGAACCAAATTCTGTTTCAAAAAAAACATCAACAGTGGAATATTCATGATTATCCCCATGTATACAACAAATTGCCACTCTTTGTGAACTGTTTACCTGTTTCTTCTTAATGGGCAATAGGTATTCGGACACTAGTGTGACCATACTCCCAGAGTCAAGAAGTGCCCGAACCCTCTTACCATTAACCTTTACAAATGCCCACAGATGGTTATTCAAGGGGTCCTCTGGGCTAGGGCCCATACATTGGGACAACAGCGAATAAGGTTCCACGCTGTTGCATTGCATGGGCTCCTCATTTAGTGGGCAGATTTTTGCTGTGTGGCCCCTCTCATGACAATTTACACATTTAGGTACATAGTCTGTGTCCCACTTAGAGCCTTTTCCCGGCTCCCCATGTTGGCTATTGCCCTTAGTGTGCGAACCACTGTTGCTGGTGCTGCGTGAAGGTGGTCGCCGCTCTTCAGCTCCCCTTAACCCCGGTACCCTTTTACCGTCTCTGGAAGAGTCCTGGAACCTCGGGTAGTGGGGTTGCTCCACGACTGTGGGTTGCGGGTGCTCTCCTGCTGCATTGTACCTTTCTACGAGGGCCACAAGCTCATCCGCATTGTGGGGGTCACTCCGACTGACCCAATGGCGTAAGGCAGAGGGAAGTTTCCTCAAGAACTGGTCCATGACCAACCGTTCCACGATGTGGCTTGCTGAGTTGATCTCGGGTTGTAGCCACTTCCGGGCGAGGTGGATGAGGTCATACATCTGGCTTCGGGTGGCTTTATCCATCGTGAAGGACCATGCGTGAAACCTTTGGGCGCGAACAGCCGTGGTTACGCCGAGGCGGGCGAGGATCTCGAACTTCAATTTGGCATAGACGTTAGCTTCGGCTGGCTCTAGATCAAAGTAAGCCTTCTGGGGTTCGCCGCTTAGGAAGGGTGCGATTAGACCAGCCCACTCAGCTTCTGGCCATCCCTCTCTCTGTGCCGTGCGTTCAAACGTGAGAAGATAGGCTTCCACATCATCCGAGGGTCCCATCTTCTGAAGGTAGTGGCTTGCCCTGGTCATTTTCGGAACTGGGGCTGCCGCTGCCAGTGGAAGGTTACTGATAGTCTCCCTCAGGATCTCGAGTTCCTGCTGTAAGCCCTGAGCGAACCGCTGTTGCTCCTCTTTCAGCAAGCGGTTTGTCTCTTGCTGGTTTGCATTCGCCTGTTGCAGGGCTTCATTCGCGTCTCTCTGGACAGCGACATTGCGTACCAGCGCACTCACCACGTCTTCCATCTTGTTTGGAGAGAGAGAAAAAAAAACCTTTTTTTTTTTTTTTCTTTAAAGTTCTTTAACCCCCAGACCTTTTAGTGTTCTGCCCGCATTCTCCACCATATGTGACAAACGGCTTACTCCGGGGCTCCGCCGTCTGTCCGGGACTGTTAGAACACGGTCTTTTAGGGTAGGTTAAATGATGAGACGTCACGTACTGTTCCTTTAAACCGGCTATGCCTGGTTTATTCAGTCCCAGGCACTGAGACTGCCACAGTTTAAACAGAAAACAAAGCCAAACAAAAAGCTGCTCGTCTGAGCGATAACTTAAACTTAGATGTCCCTGACTCAGAGTTGGAAGTGGCTTGTCCACTTCCACCAACAAAATAAGTACCTTTGCAGTCTTTAGACAAACTAACAGAATGAATGAAGCGATTTGGGAAAGAGGCTTTCTCACCCCTCTGCAGTTCAGCAGCCTTCCAGGCTCTTGGGCGGGGCCCAGAGGAAACAGGAAACAGGTCTTATATACCTGAACTCTAATCAGCATGACAGGTGACAGAAAACAGGCAGCAGACAAACTGTGGAATGGAGTGCCTGTACCACGAGGCTGCCCTGTTCAGCTTAGACAGGACAGAAACTGTTCAGTATCCTGGGAGCCCTGTATATGGAGTTTATTACCAACCCCTGGTTTCTGTCACAATATATATATATATATATATATATATATATATATATATATATATATATATATATATATATATATATATATATATATATATATATATATATATAAATATATATATATATACATTGCAGAATAAATGCGTTTTTCAGTATTAGGTGATACCTATTTTATTTGGACTAACAATTTATGTCATAGGACAAGCTTTCAAGAGTTTTCCTCTCTTCTTCAGGTCAGCAATACTGATATACAAAGGTTTATATATGTATATGTATAGAAAAAAGAAAAGAAAAAAGCGCCCAATCCTAGTGCATTACTGTGCAAAAATAATTTCATTTCCCAAAAAAGCTCATAAATCGAACTCACAAACATAGAAGATAAAAATGCAGTTGTGAGATTATACTCATGCTCCAATTTACAGCAAACATCCGCTCCTCTGCTCCACTGCTCTGCAGCTCCACCGGATCCGATCTAGCCCTCGTGAGTAACCGTCCAGCAGGTACTCACGACATCAGGCTCTCCACGAACTCCTTCCCCGGGAACACACCACCAGATGATTATAGTTCCCACTGGTGATGCCGGATGTGGCGGAACGGCGGCTGACGTCACACACTTAGTGTAGGGGTGACAAGCAGGTCACGGAACGATGCTAGGATATCCACAGCACACCTAGCCCTACGCGTTTCATCAGACAAGCTGATTTCATCAGGGGATGGGCTCTGGGTATACTATCACAAGTATATATACCCATGAGTCCAATTAGCTGTATTAGAAATCGTTAGAAGGTCATGTGTAATCAATCAACTATTAAAAAGTCTAAAAATGTTATCTGTGAAATAAACATGAAAATGAAAACATAAAAACAAGTAAAATTGATATTGTAACTTAGATGATCACATAATTAATTGAAAATGAAAATGATAATAACAAATAGACTACCAAGTATATATATATGGTCTCTGGTAGAAAGACCATAAATTATATGAAGTAAATACCTGAAATCAACTGTGTGAACATAAGAATCTATTAACTTATTGAAAATGTATTGGCTTGAAGGAGGATAGACTTGAATATGAGTAAACATAATATTATTCACTGAAAGATATATGCATATATTAGTGACTTTGATATAAAGATGTATAATAAGCATGATGTGTAAATGATAAGAAAGTTCAAGAGAAAAAGAACAGGAAAAAATGAAATGAAATATAACCCCCCTGAATTGATTGAAGGGAGAGAAAGGGGACACATAACCCTACTTAATATTGAATTGTACATAAGAGAAACCTATGAAGATCCACGAATGGAAGGGAATTCCCTATGGCCTACAACATTAATGACAAATTATAAGAAATATATATATATTCAGCATATTTATATATATGAACAATGTGATAGACCAGAAGTGACAACGAGGAAAAACAGGACAATATATATATTATGTTCAAAAGAACATCTACTAATGTACTACGAGAAAAGAGATAAGAATGCAGACCGGACATGTATCCCAGGTCACTAGGTGCCTCAAATCTGGCAAGATTGTACTATACAGCCAATTACACTCCACCCATCCCAAAGGAAAATATTAATTGTGAAGTGAACCTACCAAACAAGTATAGAATGGAATAGTTGTAACTAACTCTAAAAATATATATAAACCTATCAATATGAATGGATTATTAGTGATAGTGATATAATAATATAATATGTTGTGTATATATAATAAACATGTGTTGATGTGAACGAAGGGAAAAAGAAAATTGTATATATAAAATTTAAATAAGATGAAACCCCATGTGGCCGAACTCGAAGGGAACATGTCTAGCATGTTCAAACCAGACCTCCGTGTTCAACCAGCATGGGGAAAGGGGAACGAGAGGGAAAGGGGGAGAAGGGGTATTTGAGTTGGGATTAGACAACAGTGCGGATGTCAATACAGTCATTTAGGCCTTCTGGACTAAGTGTATTTAGTTCGTAAATCCAGTACGTTTCTCTCAAACTTAATAGTTTATGCCTATCTCCACTCAGAAGTGTAGAACTAATTGCCTCAATGCCCATAACTACCAAAGAAGATGGGTCTTTATTGTGTTTAAGTTTGTAATGTCTGGACAGACTATGCGTTTGTAATCCATGGATGATATTTCGTTAATGTTCTAAAAATCGCGTGCACAGGGCCCGTTTAGTCCTTCGAATATATTGAATCCCACAGGGACACATGATCGCATATATTATAAAGGTGGACAGACAATTGATATGGCCCTTCACTTGATGTATGGATCCATTTGAATGGGATGTAATGGTATTGGATTTATTCAAATGTTTGCACGTGAGGCATCTCGAACGTTCACACAAAAAATTGCCATCTTTTATTTTAATATTAGTATTATGACTAATATTATATTTTAATCTACTAGGTGCCACAATAGATTTTATATTTCTCGCCTTCTGGAAAACCACCGTATCCTTGGAGGTAATTTTTTTCCTATAATGGGATTGCTAAGCAATATTTCCCAATGCTTATTGAGTATATTTTTTGAGAGGCGCAATTAAATTGTGTGATGAAAAGAGGTGAACTCACCCGATCATGTCTGTGTGTTTGTCCATTATTTTTCTTAGAAAGTGTGTTGTTTTTGGATTTCTCCAAAAGAGATAGTCTATCCAACTGACCCACTTGTTTAAAGGTCTCCTGAACAGTGTGTTTGTTGTAACCCTTGGCCACAAATTTATTGACCAGAGCGTCCCCCTGGGCCAAGTAGTCAGAGTCAAGAGAACAATTTCTCCTGACTTTGAGAAATTGGCCCTTGGGGACGATCTCCAACCATTTTCTATAGTGGTTGCTTGTATGATGCAAATATGCATTTGTGGAGACCTTTTTGAAAAATGTTTTTGTAATAATCTGATTGTCAGTGTTAGCCATTATTTCCAAATCTAAAAAGTTAATTTGACATTTATCTGTTTCAAATGTGAAACGTAAACCCATTTAGTTGTCATTGAAGGATGACAAAATGTCAGTGAGTGTCTCCAAATCTCCATCCCAAATAATTAAAAGATAGTCTATGAAACGGCCATAGAACACCAGACCCGCCCCCAGCCTAGCATTCCCCCAGACATGGGTATCCTCCCGTAGGCCCATGTATAGGTTAGCATAGCTGGGGGCGAAGCGGGTGCCCATGGGCGTTCCACAGACCTGTAGATAATATTCACTTTCAAATAAAAAATAATTGTGCGCTAAGATAAACAAAATAGACTTCAAAATGAAATCCCTTTGTGTATTACTACATTGATTTTCCTTCTCCAAAATTGTGCTACTGCTGCTACTCCTTTAGTGTGACTAATGCATGTATATAAAGAGGTCACATCACATGTGGCCCAAATATATGTGGATTTCGTGGGAATCACTGAGATGGAGTCGATGACATGCAGCGTGTGCCTAATATATGATCTTAATTTGACCACCAAGGTCTGTAGAAAATAGTCTACATATTGGGACACGCTGGACGTCATCGACTCCACCCCAGAGACTATGGGTCTCCCTGGTGGATGCTCCACATCTTTATGCACTTTCGGTATGTGATAGAACACAGGTGTTCTAGGGTACCGTTTGAATAAAAACTCAAATTCTGATTTTGTGATTATCTCCCTGTGTTGTGCCTCTAGTAAAAAGCTTTTTAATTCCTTTTGATATGTGTCCATAGGGTCTTGTTCCAAAAGTACATATGAAGTGCTGTCCCCAGCAGACGATTGGCTTCAGCCACATAGACATCCCTATCCTGGAGTACTATTCCTCCTCCCTTATCCGCTTGTCTAATTACAATTCCATTGAGTTCACTTAGTTCTTTTAGAGCCTGTGATTCATTTTTGTGTAAATTTCTCTTTTGTAATGTAGACATGCTCTGACAAAGGGTCTCAAAATCCTTCAGTACTAATGTATAGAATGTTTCTATAAATCCTCCCTTTGCTTGATATGGAAAGAATGTAGATTTAGGGATACATTTATGGTCTTTCTATCAGAGACCATATATATACTTGGTAGTCTATTTGTTATTATCATTTTCATATAATTATGTGATCATCTAAGTTACAATATTAATTTTACTGGTGTTTATGTTTTCATTTTCATGTTTATTTCACAGATAATATTTTTAGACTTTTTAATAGTTAATTGATTACACATGACCTTCTAACGATTTCTAATACAGCTAATTGGACTCATGGGTATAGTATATACTTATGATAGTATACCCAGAGCTCATCTGTAGGCGGACGCTCACACAGGTATGCAAGGGAGACTGGTTATGGTGAAATTAAATAAGGCTTTTATTGCGCCTGTTTCCTTAACATCAGGAAACCATCCAAACAAGGGGTAAACAAAGCTTCTATTCACTTGGGAGTATTTCTAGTGAAATACTATGTAATCCACAACTCCGTTTAGATAAGCATGTCTCCCAGCCCCAAACATATAGCATTAAATGAACAGATATAAAAAGTCTCATAAATGAAAGTCTTATGTGTTAGCTGGGCTGCTGTAGGGGAAGCTTCTCTGCTCTCTTGGAACCGCACCCTTGTGTGCACAGGAAATGTCAGGCTCCAGGTTAGAATCTTGTCCCCTATGTCTTGTGGTCAGCTTGTCGCTCAAGACATCTGTTATTCCTTGGTGCAGCCCAGTTGTGGACTAAGGAATCTCTGCTCTGTCTCCAAGTTCAGCTCAGGTGTGAGCTAAGGAGTCTCACTTCCTGTCTCAAAAGACAGGCTTTTCTAAGCAATCTAATCAGGCAGGTGGTGTTTGTTAATTGACTACCAGCAGTTAACCACCACACTGCTGGATTAGAGGCACATTACCTGAACAGGGATAACTCCCCTGTTACACCATCCCCTGATGAAATCAGCTTGCCTGATGAAACGCGTAGGGCTAGGTGTGCTGTGGATATCCTAGCTTCGTTCTGTGACTTGCTTGTCACCTCTACACTAAGTGTGTGATGTCAGCCGCTGTTCCGCCACATCCGGCATCCCCGGTGGGAACTATAGTCATCTGGTGGTGTGTTCCCGGGGAAGGAGTTCGTGGAGAGCCTGATGTCGTGAGTCCCTGCTGGACGGTTACTCACGAGGGCTAGATGGATCCGGTGGAGCTGCAGAGCAGTGGAGCAGAGGAGCGGATGTTTGCTGTTATTTGGAGCATGAGTATAATCTCACAAACTGCATTTTTATCTTCTATGTTTGTGCGTTCGATTTTTGAGCTTTTTTGGGAAATTAAATTATTTTTGCACAGTAATGCACTAGGATTGGGGCTTTTTTCTTTTCTTTTTTCTATGCAGGTGGAGAGGGAGGTCGTTGTGCCCTTGTAAGGAGGCTGCCTTTATCCTGATAGTGCCTTTTGTTCCTTGCATTGGACTGATATCTTCCTGGACTTTGAAGGACTGTTTGTGTAGTTTGTATTCGTCACATCAAAGAGGGTCCACAGCACACCTTTGTGTAATAATTTATGCACTATTTATTTTATTTTTCATTGATTTTTTTACCAGTAAGAGTTTATTTATTGATATATTATATTAGGTTTTTGACTAGGTTTTATTTTTCTCTATTTTTTGCTATCAAACAACACCCAAGGGCAGTCCCTAATTGTATATATATATATATATATAATGAGACTTTCTATGTATAGCACTGCATTTAATATGGGAGATAAGAGGCAAGCCAGTTATCCAAATCAATCAACTGTTTACTAACCCTGTTTATTTACACACGCGTCTGTATACATATATATATATATGCGTGTGTAAATAAACAGGGTTAGTAAACAGTTGATTGATTTGGATAACTGGCTTGCCTCTTATCTCCCATATTAAATGCAGTGCTATACATAGAAAGTCTCATTATATTGAGTATAGAGACACAGATGTTAGTGAATGGTAATTTCTACTGAGACCAGTGATAATGCAGAGTATTTTTTAGGCACATGGAGCTCGGCTGCAATGAACAAACCTTGCTCCGGAAGATAGGAAGCCAGGAATGTAATGGCTATCATCACACATCACAAATACAAGTTTGATAATATCCATTACATTCTTATCTTCAGGATCAAGGTTTTCAAATATATTGGTGAGCCCAACTTATCCCTGGAAGAAGCAGAGTAATGTGAAATGCGTGGCTGCGGGATGACAGCCGGCATATCCTAATTCTGTGTCCGGCGGCCTGGCCCCTGCTCTCCCCAGCTGTGGTCTGGCCTTCAACCCTAGCCTCCTTAGTCCCCACGTGCCGATTGGGGGAATTTAGTGTGAGGAGGGGAGATTGCGTGTAAGGGGGGAGTGGAATTTGAGAGTGTGGGATTGAGTGAGAGGAGGAGGCAGTGAGCGAGAGGTGTGAGAGAGCGAGGGGGAGAAATTGAGGAGTGAGAGGGGGGAAGAGTGTTAGGGGGGGTGAGAGAGGGGAAGTTTGAGTGAGAGCGAGGGAGTGAGTGAGCAAGAGAGGGAGCGGGAGAGATTTTGCACTTTAACATTGCATTTTAATTTCATTAGGAATCGCAAACATTGGAAAAGGTCCTGTCTCAATTTTAGAGGCAAGTGATTTGAAACTAGTTACAGTACAGTCCATACATTACATAGATTCAGACACTTATTACTACAAATTATAGGCTAAAGCAGTAAAATTCCGGGCATTATTGAAAACCCTGCTCTCTGATTGGTTAAAATTCCGGGCATTATCCAATCAGTAACGCCCGGAATTTAAGCAGCTTGAGCAGATTCAGTTGAATTGGGGGGAGTCTGTAAAGTAAGTGGCTGTCTGCAGTTTCTTTGTGGCTGCAGTTTGTGTGTGGGTGTGTCAGTAGCAGTGTGTGTGTGCTGTGCTGTTGTGTGTGCTGTGCTGTTGTGTTGTATATCTGTGTTGAGTTGCTGTGTGTGTGTGTGTATAGAGCTCCAGTGTGTGTGTGTCAGTGTCAGCAGCAGTATTTATGGTGTAGCAGCAGTTTGTGTGTGTGTAGAGGGGCTGTGTTGTGTGTAGAGGTGCTGTGTATAGATGTGGTGTGTGTGTGTGTGTGTGTGTAGAGGGGCTGTGTTGTGTATAGAGGTGCAGTGTTGTGTGTGTGTGTTTGTGGGGTGTGTGTAGAGGTGCTGTGTTGTGTGTAAGAGGTGGGGGGGGAGTGCAAAGTTTAGGAAGTGGCTGCATTTTTGATTGTGACTGCAGTGTGTGTGTGTGTGTGTGTGTGTGTGTGTGTGTGTGTGTGTGTGTTGTGCTGTGCTGTTGTAGTGTATCAGCAGTGTGTGTGTGTGTGTGTGTGTCAGTGTCACAGCAGTGTTTATGGGTGTAGCATATGTGTGTAGCAGCAGAGTTTGTGTGTAGAGCTGCTGTGTTGTGTGTGCAGAGCTGCTGTGCTGTGTGTGTTGAACTGCTGTGTTGTGTGTGTAGAGCTGCTGTGTTGTGTGTGTAGAGCTGCTGTGTTGTGTGTGTCGAACTACTGTGTTTTGTCTGTGGAGGTGCTGTGTTGTGAGTGTAGAGGAGGTTGTGTGTCTAGAGCTCCAGTGTGTGTGTGTGGTGTGCTTGTGTGTGTAGAGCTGCTGTGTGTGTAGAGGTGCTGTGTTGTGTGTGTGTAGCAGCAGTTTGTGTGTGTTGAGCTGCTTTGTGTGTCTGTAGAGGTGCTGTGTGTGTGTGTGTGTGTGTGTGTGTGTACACAGAGGGGGCGGCAGTGTGTGGATATAGATAGCTGCAGTGTAAGCGTATATAGAGGTGGTTTCATGTATTTACCATTTTATTTTAATAAAAAAATCTATATAACTATACAAAAGTGTCTATTATTAATGAAATAAGCCTACATTTAGCCTATAATAGTAATAATCCCCTCAGAACAGGGCATTACTGGCCAATAATGCCCTGGCTGGGTTAAAGTCCCTCGTCTTCGCCTCGGGCCTTCAACTCTTCCAGCCAGGGCATTATTGGCCAGTAATGCCCTGTTCTTCAGGGATTATTACTTAAGTATCACATATTTCTACGATTAGGATTTTCCCTTATCGTATTACTAAGGTTAAAACTGAGTAGGGAATAGCATGTGGCTAGAGATCTAGACTGTTATACTGCGTTGTTCTTGTCTGGATATATCGGAAGCTACTGTAGTTATTTTGTCAGTAAAGCACATTTGAGAGTTCAGAAATTGAGTAGAGTTTTTCTCTGAAAAGAACAAGACCAACATTCTGGTACAGTATGTCTATATTTATTGAATATCTAGGATACTACATCTTTAAGGAGAACATCAAGTAGATTAGAATAAATTAAAAAGAACTAACCATTTAATCAACGGGGAATATTGATCTTGGCAAAATGATACATTTTTGGAGGGGGCTTTGTTTATACTTAACGCCCTCTCTCCCATGCTTCACAGACAGATGAGGGTTATACATTTGTTTTTATCAGTTTCTTTTCTAGCTGAGAAATAAGATAAGGAGAAGTCCCCCAGGATGTATACCGGGTAGGAATAATATTTGGATATTAAGAGGAATACTTAGGATTAAAGATGTTATGTTTCAGGGGAAAATAAAAAAGTTTCCTGCAGTCTTCAGGTCATTTGAAAATTGCACCAAATACAAAAGAATTTTCAATGCATCTGATCTCAGACGCGCTATTAGAGAGGGTTGG
The DNA here is from genome assembly GCF_040206685.1 of Ascaphus truei. Taxonomy (NCBI): domain Eukaryota; kingdom Metazoa; phylum Chordata; class Amphibia; order Anura; family Ascaphidae; genus Ascaphus; species Ascaphus truei. The sequence continues at coordinate 22,208,981 of NC_134500.1, forward strand.
GGCTCCTTACAATGCACCTGATATCAGACGCGCTGTTAGAGGGGTTGGGGTTTCTTAAAATGCATTTGATCTCAGACGCGCTATTAGAGAGGGTTGAGGTTCCTTACAGTGCAACTGATCACAGAGGTGCTTTAACCAAAAAAAGGTTGGAAACCCCTGCTTTAGGCTATCTATTGAGAGCAACCAAGTCATCAATATGCGCTAAAAAAACGCATTATAAAATAACAAAAAGGTTGTGGTACATGGTACCTGCTCATCTGATATATATACATGACATGCTGGAGTTATTGCTGGACATCCTTCTTGGAATATATAGCATAGCATATAACACATTAATTCAACTGGATCCTTAGGATAATGTAGGAGGCCTCATTCTTGAAATATGACATGCACCATAAACTTCAAGCATCTAGATGTTCCATAGCCACTGCTTGCAAACTAATATATATTCCTTAAATCGTAAACAGGGAAGGGAAAGTGTTTATTAATGGGGTACATGACACATCCAGGAAGCAGTCAAAACAAGAACACTGGCAAAAACTGCTAGCAAGAATAAAGAATTTAATATGCAGAGCGATGTAATACAGGGAGAAAAGAGCACAACGTTTTTGGGGTTAACCTTAGTCAGTGAAAAAAAGAGAGAAACACTCTCTTTATTTTACATCTGACGAAAGTTAAGCCCAAAATGTTGTGTTCTTTTCTCGCTGTATTACATCGTTCTGCATATTAAATTCTTTATTCTTGCTAGCAGTTTTTGCCAATGTTCTTGTATTGACTACAGTACTGCAGGTCCCCTTGTTCCTGTATACTTCTGGATAGAATTGCGGACCGCGATCCCACCTGTACTAGTACCGCTCCTTCATTTAACCAATAGGTGAGTGCTGTCCAGACCCTATTTTATCTACATCACAAATCCGATAACAAACATGTTTTGCAAATAACCCATGGCCAATAATACTAATTGTAAAATGCACTAGTGGCAATCAAATTATATTTATAGTATTGCTTTGTTGTTGTTACTGTTTACATTTCTTAATTTTTACCTTATACTATGTGTATTTCATCTTTGCATTCTCCGGTTAAGATTATGATTATCGGTAATACATGTAACCCTTCTTTATCCTGGCCCCCAGACTGTTGCTGGGGTGGGGGCCTGAGTCCTCTATTTCTGGGTGGGACGCCACACGTGGCGTTAGGTGAGACAATGGGAAACAAGCTACAATGATGCTTGTAATATAACCAATTTTTATATTGTATGGATAAACCTTAGCCTCCTTGTGACCCTTAGCAAAAAATCACTAAATTCATATTATAACACATCAACATAACATTCCCCATAAACAGTGCGCGGGTGTATGTCAGTGCCTGGTGCTATGGCCACCCAATCCTGGGTATCATGGCCTGTGTGATGGTGCCGGCACACCATTGGAGCTCGTTAATGCAAATAGGTGTAGCAGGCCTGTACTTCGCAAAACGCTTCTGTACCACTTTTAGCTGCAACCGATGAGGGTCCCCTCCGACGGTGCTCGCTCCTCCATGCTGTTTTCACTCCGACGATCTGCAGGGCCTCCCTGCACGATCTGCTGTTCTCCCTTCAGTCAATGCCCGCTCTCTTTAGCCGGACACAGAATGGCCCCGGGTCACACCCGATCAATCCTTAAGTCCTTCAGGCTCGTGCAGATCTGCTGTAGCAGCTCTGCGCTTGCAGCTCTCCCTTTGCAGATGTGCCCCTGCGTGTCTTGCCAGGGACTCTTAGAAAGCTCCTTCCATAGTCCTGGCTCTCCAGAGTTAACTCTCATTTGGCTGAGGCCCTGTTCATCACGAGTCACATCCTCCTGTACCGGAAGTGGCTTCCTGCTGCAGCACAGCAAGCTGGGAGTGGTAGTTTCCTATTGCAGCTAAGGGGCAGTGTATGTGTATCAGCTGCCTGCACTAACAACATACAGTATAAGGTGTAAATATTTTACCTGAAGAAGGGGTTCACCCCCCGAAACGTTGTGCATCCAGATTCCTACCATAAATGTAAAAAAGAATAATGTCTTTCTGTGAGACTATTTTTTGAAAAGTGCGGCTACCGAAGATTTCAGTTTTTTCTGAAACATAGTCAAAGCGGCATGTGGGTAAGAGAATGTGCTTATTATGTCAAAGTGCTAGCATTTGCTGCTCCCCATGATCTGCTTGAAGTACACCTGTATATTACACTTGTGTATTTATCACTAACATATATCATATGTAGTGTTTATATTGTTTATAATTATGTACTGAAGTCATTTCCAGGGGTGAGACCCATGTTTAAAAGTCTGTGAAGGTTCACTGTTTGTTAATCTTTAGAAAGTTCTGCTGTGTTGGAACGAAATGTTGGATGAATAAATACTCAAAAAATGACAACTATTTTGCAGTGTTTACAACAAAAGACCAAAATACCCAATGCTACATCCAATGTGACAAAATACATGGTTACATACTTCAATGTTAGTATTCTCATGAGTAAGGGTCATTTAGTTAAACCCTTTGGCCAAAGTGTTATAAGCTGCAGCCACATCACGGCATGACCAGTATGCAGCCACGTCACGGCATGACCAGTATGCAGCCACGTCACGGCATGACCAGTATGCAGGTCCTAACACTACCTGTGAAAATTCTCATTAACCTCTGAAGTGGAGGGAGAAAGGTCTCAATAGACCTGTCCTGCACAGGTACAGTACATGAAAAAACCTGCTACTTTATTTGAAAAAGCGCCACAGTGGGCGTGAACCGCGTGGGAGGAGGGTTTTTATTTCTGTCCTGTTCCTGTTTTATGTAGTTTAATAAATTGCTCTTATTTTCCAATGGTGGTGAGTTTCCATATTTATCCTCTGGAGCGGCAGTCTCATCAATCCATTCGCTAACTTTATTTAACTATGTAAGTCAACATACTGCAGGGGCTTTTATTTAAATTTAAAGCATGGATTTAGTCACTATAGATGTCTCCCCGCTGTTTTTAACCACCCGATAGATCATATTTCCATGTATGATCCATCATCTCTATTTGTGACAATTATTTTTGATCTTTCACAGATCATCTCAGCTATCTCCGTGATCTATTTGTTTATCCATATTGTGTAAAGCTCGTCTTTATCCATGTTATCCATCTCTCAGCTGCATATACCATTAGATATTCTGGATATTATTTATGTTCAGATCAGTCACATTAAGTGGAATTGATGGTTATAGGTCACCCACCAACTCATTGTACAGTATACAGTAGCCACTGGATGAGTGCGTCACTATTCTCCTTAGTTATCATTGCGCACACACCTATATAGACCAATATGTATAAGCATGTTTAGACGCCGTCAGGTATAGTTCACATAAGTCTGAAATAGCATCTAAGACAATATCCTATATACCTTGCACTGTTTACATGCAATTTTTGCTATTACTAAAATCTCTGCAAGTCACCACAGATCCATCAGAGTCTACGTCTGATGAATTATTTAATATGAACTTTTTAATATGCCACTTATAATATGCGAATTTAACACATTACATAATTTTAACATGCAGCTTCTATGATGTCTCATGCAAGCATAAAATAAGACAAGTTATTCTGATATCACAATATCTTTATCCATATGCTCTTCAATTGAATACCACTCTTATTTGAGAGACAATTGACTGTCACCATCTAGAAGCAGGAGAACATTATCTTCATGACATTTGTATTCAGTAGATCATTTAGCTATAAGACAGTGAGTGCTGGTACTTACATAGATGTGTCAGGAGAACTTTATGTTTGTAATTTGTCTGTCTAGAAACTAATTAATCCTCCTGATATTGTCACAGTGGTTCTGTATGTCCACTGTGGCTAATATGGCAAGAAGAATGATTCTAGGATTAGACTATGCAGTTCAGACACCACTTTTTATTTATATATGATATTTTTATACTGTGAGATGCTATTAACAGTGTAACAGCACTCAAATTATCCACAAATGAAGGTGAATCCAATTTTTCAATCTTTCCATTACCCGAGAGGTATTTAAACCTCTGAGGGATGCACACGTCTGCTACGGAACCTGAGGAAGCATCAGCTGATGCGAAACGCGTAGTTCCAGCACAGATGTGTCCTTTTTGAATCTCGGAGGCCGCCGTAGTTCTCTAGATAAGCTGGGACCCCGCCCTACTAGCCGGATACAGAAGTGAGGATCCCTCTACGCCGCAGCGGTCAGAGCTGCTACCGCCACCGTCGGAGCCAAGCACCATATTTGAGTGCTTTCTTGCGCTTTGTTTTATTTATATTAAACATGTTTATACCATACCTCTGTGTGTAAGTCATCCTATATTGTGAGGCTATTACCTGGTTCCAAAACGGGGAGAACACTCACCATTCATCATACTACTATCTCCCTGTGCCTCAGGCGCCAAAAAATAGATTGTAAGCTCCACGGGGCAGGGACCTCAGCCTGCAAAATGTCTCTGTAAAGCGCTGCGTACAACTAGTAGCGCTATACAAGAACATGCTATTATTATTATTATTATTATTATTACTGGGCTGTCAGACCCAGTGAAGATAGAGAGGGATATCCTCAAAAGATAACATTCAGGTCAATCTGCTCTCACATGGCCCTGTGAGTAGCAAATACATCTTATCACGATCTTCCCTGTCCCCCTCCACTCTGCACATTGTTGCATATGAGCACATCTGCACATTATTGGAATCCTATGCTCATGCTTGATCTATTTTGTGGGGGCTCAGGAGTTCCCAAAAAGAACTTGCTGAGGTTTTGTGTGTTTTGATCTATTTGTTTTAATTGTTCTATTTTGATTGATTTATATATTTATATTATATCTTTCATGTACTGTATCTGCGCTCCCCGCATTCTATCCTCACATAGTGTAAACACTGATATTCACAGATTGCCAAAGATACACACATACCTAGACATGCTTACAGTATATACTGTTACAAGAAATTGGTTTTGTTTTTGTTCCTTGTATGGGTTGTACACATCACGGTTGGTCCCGTGAGCTTTATAATGTCTCACCCCTTCTGTGTCCAATGGAAAATTCTACAGGTTCTACCAGTTCTAAAACTGCTTCTGATCCTATGGGGTTAAGATCCAGTAACAGTTCCAAGAAGTCTGCAACATTGTGGCAGCCAAGTGAGATGTTCATTAAACACTGGCTCCGGGGCTTGGTATTATAATTGTGGAGGGAAAGAGGCAAAATGACATTTCTGCTGGAATTGCTGCGTATGAGCAAGGCACCAGCACCTAAAGTCTGGCTCATACTTTATGACTTTTTTTATTACTATAAACACAAATAATGATATTGGGGCCTGAAAAACAAAGATGGTGCAGCTACATGCCCAAGGCAAAGAAGACACGGTGCTAGTACTGTAATTCCTGTGCCATCTAATCTTATTCCTGGGACAGGTCACAGGGGGCGGTGTATCAAACAAATTGCATTAACACTATGTTCCCCCTAGAATAATACAAATTGGCCCAGAGTCATCCGTCTCTGTTAAGATGGAGTTAATATCGCACCCGGGGCAAAAAAAAAAAAAGAAGACAGGGTCATGTTACAGCAATCTTATGATTTAAGCCACCATCAATTTTGCGGTAATATTTTCCGTGGTGATGATATTTTTAGACCAATCACGGTGCGATAATTAACGTAACAGATAATAACGGGTTAATTATCACATCGCGATCATGGGGGAGGGTAATGTCATATTTTTACTTTAAGAGTTCTGGATATTACATGACCCTATGCTAGAAATTACATTAACCCCTTTGATGGCTGTGGCTTCCAAGGTTCACCACAGGCATCAAAGGTGTCAATATTTCTCAAAACGACACTACCTACACTCCGTGGCTACCTGAGTGGCTAGTAACCTACCCCCTGTGACTACCTTAGTGGCTAGTAAAGCATTTACCAACCGCTATGGCAAACAAGTGGTTAACCCTACTACCAACACTGTGGGGGTCCTAACTATCCTCCTTAAGGCAACTACCCCTCACTCCCACCCCCAAAACAAACATAACCCCCCCCCCCCGCCCCTGTTGAGTAATGGCCAATATTTGGCTAATAGGGCATTTTGGCCTCTATGACAGAAACAAATATTACAGTAAGTAAAAAAGAAAACTCATATTGATAGTAAAAATTATTAAAACATTTTTTACAATATAAACCCATTCATGTGTCACTGTTGCTACTTAGCCTAGATAGCCACATAACCATTTAATGGAATGCTGTAATCAAATTGGCTAACACCCCATCATGGATGAAGGCCCTCCTCATTTTAAGGGATGTAACCCCTCTGGAACCAACTTGGAAATGGGCCAACGCCCAATCATCAACCCCCGCCCCCCATAAAATTAATCCAAGGCCCGATGGCCACTGAACAAATAGAAATGAAAAAAAAAAATAACATCAAAATGAATCCTGACGGCCCCCCCAAAAAACATTGTGACAAGATTTAAAATCACCTATTCCATGCTTGTTTAGCTTATGTTGCCTATGTATGTAGGGAGAGGGAGAGGCTCAATGAGTAAAAGACACTGACTGGCACTGAGAGTTTGAAGCAGGGGAACCTGGTTCAATTCCCGGTGTCGGCTCCTTGTGACCTTGGGCAAGTCACTTTATCTCCCTGTGCCTCAGGCACCAACAACATAGATTGTAAGCTCCAGGGGGCAGGGACCTGTGCCTGAAAAATGTCTCTGTAAAGCGCTACGTAAAACTAGCAGCGCTTTACAAAAACATGCTATTATTATTATTAAAAATAAAATTTTAAATTAAAAAAAAAAATATATAAATTAATTAAATTATTATAGCAATTATAATGGGCATTATTCATTGTAGGTAAGATAGGGCTAACAACTGGTTAAATATGACTTAAGTATATATTGTTTTTCCCTGTGTATTCTTGACACCAGCACTGTCATTTAAACAGCTCATCCATAATTACCAAGAATTAGTTAGACTAAAAAATAGCTGTAATGAAATAAAGATGAAGTATGTTTATATCAGAATACAGAGGACTAATAGAAAAAAAGGTGGAATAAAACCGTAGACAAAGAAAGTGCAGAAATATCACATTTCACATTAGCTTAACTACAAGAAAAATCAAATAAGACCTCCGTAAATTGCAACAGCTTGAATGAAAAGGATTCCCAATCTCCCATATTAATATATACCGCAGTGCTTTTTAATTTGATGAAACTCTTTATATATATATATATATATATATATATATATATATATATACACTGTATATATAGCTACCAAAACTATTATTAGTCACTGGAGACTCAAGTGGGCTTGGAGAAAAATAATAATATATATATTTTTTTTTTAATTGAAGTTTTTGGCAGTATGTATTTTTTTTTTAAGTCGATTTCGCTGAAGTCACAACTGGCCACGGACATTGCCAGCCAACAAGTACATAATAAAAATGTATTAATAAAATGAAGGGGTAACAAAAAAAGTCATTCTCAGATAGGAATGGTGTTTTTTTTTCTGCTATGAGGAATTTATTGAGAACAGTCTGTGATGTGGACGAGCAAATGAGAAAATTTGATTGAGAAGGAAAACAGAGCAGCTGAGACTTTACAGTAATGAGTTACACTAGAGGGGGGTCGCTCTTTGCTCTCAGTAGGTTATAGAATGATTTCCTTATGGTTTAATGTAAAAAGGGGCACTGTTATAATAGAAGAGGAAGGTTAAAGCCATGAATGAAGCTTACACTGATCACTGCAGATGTGGCGCTTATTGAAAGCCAGAGCCAAGAAGCTAAGCAAGGTGGTTAATGAGCCCGGAGACAAAGATATATGACTGTGTTTCCCCTGAAATGTAAGAAAGTACATTTACTCAATCTAAATATAGGACGCACTCTTCAATCTCTTGTCAAGGAAAGCTACCATTGATGGTAAATCAATATAATTGGAATTTCCCTCCCCCATGCCTCTCAAATGAGTTGACTGTAGCATAAAGAGTACAGCATATTTCTAGACCTGGTTGTAAGTGTATAAGTAATTAACATTGTGCAGTGTAACAAGAGCTAGTCTTAGGGCGGGGGTTCACAGGAATGTAATTCTAGCACCTCTTGGTTCTAAAGATCGTCAAGAAACTCCACATAGTGTAGTGATAATGACATTATTAGAAATGCACATTAGTTCCCTACAAACATCACTTTGTAACAACCCTCCAGTCCCGTCCACCACCATGATATGTAACCCATAGTCATTAACAACAGGACAGTCCTCTCCCATAGTCATTTGATGCCTCTTTTGGTGTTTGTGGTGGCTTGTAGTAAGGATGGGCAGATTCACAGCGTTTGAAATCTAAACTTTGTGTACTTCGAGGGTTCGTTCGGATTTCCGAGTTGATACAACTTTTCGAACATGAGCAAAATTCAAACCATAACAAGGCAAAGACTCATTTTTGGATTTTTTGTGTTTTTATTTTTTTAATATACTGAGCAAACTTTTGGGTTTGCAAAGAAAAAAAACATAAATTTTTCACTTGATTTGAGAATCGTGTCTCTGGTTTGGGTGTGTGCCGATTTATTTCAGTATTCAGAACTGATTTTTGCACAAGTAGTTTGCACACCCAGACACACAAATCGCTTACTCCTCCTCCTGACGTACATTAAACTGTGAAAGTACTGATTGGGTCACTACCATATGGAAACTTGCATTAAAATCAATGGGAGTTTCCCTGCCATGGTGTCTCAATCAGCACTATTGCTGTTCAATGAATAACCCCACAGTGTCCTTCCCCGTTCTTGTTATCATGAATAAAGCAATTATTAGAACATATTCTCCACTTGGAATTGAACTGTTTTTGTTGTTTTTTTTTTTTTTTAAACAATTGTTCCTTCATTTAATTTTAACCCCTCCACATACAAAGATATCCCATCTGGCAGCGGAGCAGTTATAGTGTATAAATAAAAGGCTTGACTAATTTCAAACAAAGTAAGCTGAGATTTCTTTAGATGTTTATATTATAAGAATACAAATATGAGTTATTCTTTTTATGTGTGGCTTGATTTTTTGTGTGCTTTTTCCGCACAGATTTGATTTATTTATTCATTGAAGGACTGCACCTGTAACCAATGAGTCTCTGTTTTACACTGGACTGGAATATAGAGGCCTGTGTCTTCATGTGGCTGCATTAGAAGCTTCTTCTGAATACGTGGAATCCCCCATTGCAGAATCTACATCTTTCAGTGCTGCAGGATGCTGTAAAGAGTTGCTCCATAATCCTCCTTTCTTCCCCGCAGTCTGCTGTTGCAACAAAGAGGTTAATACAAAATTAAAATGCAAACTGAGTTTGCTAACAGCCTTACCCTGATCATCAGTGCACCAGCCCCAAGTAGTAATTACTAAAAAATAAAAGCTTAATATTGTTCACATACTGGGGCACAAATGGCATATTGAGAAATAGTTAAGTAGATAAATGAGCTCTCCTCCTGCATTACCACATCTGTTCAGTGCTTTTTTTTTTTACTGTACTCCCACCCCCTACTAAGATGTTTCTCCTTGAACACATCCAAGCACTTGCTTGAAGCAGAATTTATTTATATCTCTGGTGCCCCCTCTGAAAATGAGCAATATAAGCAATATGGGGTATACCTGCACTCTCTCTACTGACTTAAAACTGAGAACAGAGGGACAGAGATACTAAGCTCCTTTAATGCTAACGTTGACCTAAATTAATGTTCTGATTAACCTAAAACCTAGGCAACAAAGCAAATAATCTTGTGTTAACCTAGTGCTACTCCTTAAATAATGTATGGTTATTTTCTCCCCGGCTGTTAGAGCTAATGATGTGCAAAATATGTGTTCCCCCTAACATTGCATATCCACTAAAGATCATTCAGTTAAGCACAGGGATTTAACCTGTCATTATTTAGGTCATGCCTAAAAGTAAATGTTATTAATGACCTTGAGGTTGGCATGGAGGGCAAAGTCTCAATCTTTGCCGATGACACTAAATTGTGTAAGGTAGTAGAATCAGATCAGGATGTAATTTCTCTCCAGAAGGACTTGGAGAGACTGGAATCTTTGGCAGGTAAATGGCAGATGAGGTTTAATACAGATAAATGTAAGGTTATGTACTTGGGAAACAAGAATAAACGGGCATCTTACAAATTAAATGGGGATAAATATGGGGAATCCTTGATGGAGAAGGATGTAGGAGTGCTTGTAGACAGCAGGCTTAGCAATAGTGCCCAATTTCAGGCAGTAGCTGCAAAGGCAAATAAGATCTTATCTTGCATTAAACGGGTAATACAACCCTTAGTGCAAACCAAGTATCACCCAAGGATAACACACTAGAATATAGCAGTCAAATGTCTTATCTATAATGTGATCAGTGAAAAACTAGTGCAATAGAAATACAATTTGCAAAACAGTGAAAATAGTGAAAAACAAGTGAATAAATCACCATACAGGAAAGTTGCAGCTATTCAGGAGATGTTTCTCAACATCACATAGGATAGATAGCACAGGACATCACAGCACAAAGAATCTCTGTATTGCATGTAAAAAAACAAAACATGTACATAGTGCAGACGTGCTAATAGCATAAAGTATATATGGAAAAAAACTCTAAATGCCCACTTGTGTGGTGGTGGGTTAAATCAGGCGTTTTAAGATATATCTGATCAGGAACTCAGTGTGGTATTAACTCTCAATTGTATAAAAAGAGAAGAAAATGACATTATATAGACCAATTGTAAGGGACCCAGGGAGTTAAACTCCCTTCATAGGGCAGGAAACTGCACTGGTGTTGGAGCTGTGAGGTGGATATCATTAACTCCCGATTTAGCAGGCATAAAAGGCAGGAAGTTGCCAGAGACAGAGAGAGACTGTTTTTCCCCAGAGAGAGGGGAAGTGAAACGTCTCCCAACCAGGATCGACCCTGGTTGTTCTGGACACTAGGACTGCAGGAAGCAGGCCTGTGGGGTCCAGCTGGAAATCCCAGCCAGGATAAAGATTGCTATGGACTGGACACAGCCTGCTCCACAGAACTGGCATTCCTGACTTGCTGAAGGAGCTACATGGAGACCCTGTGATGGAATTCCTGCAACATACCAGATCAGAACTAAAAACTATACTGCTGTGCCTAAAGACTGTTTGTTTGCATATGAAAATGCATGTTTTTGGGCTGGCAACCAGCTTAGCCGGCGACCCGTTAGGAAGGGCTGAAGTAGTATAGGTATAGTAAAGGGTATAGGCATTTAATATACGATTTGGTTTTGCTTAAAGGGACAGTGCACTTATTGTTTAGTTGTTTTGTGGTGAATATACCTCTACAGTTACGCTTTACTTTCTAACCTCGCCTACAGGCCACTCCATCACACCAATATTTTTAAGTAAAATACAAATGAGCAGTGAGCTTAAACAACTCACATGCTCCCAATTTCAAACAGTATTTTGACCACTCTGGGTCCTGCAGTAGCGGCGTCCCAATCAGTCACTCAAACGTTAATCAGCTTTTCTCCCTGTAGCTCCATCGCACCTCCGGGTTCCCAGCTGATGACGTGTCTGACATTGGGATAGCTGGCAGAAAGACCTCGGCAGCTGGTAAGAGACCACCCTACGCATTTCACTCATACAGATGTGAGCTTCCTCAGGGGTGCAATAATCAGCCCGATGAAATCAATCTTATTCATGTTTACAAGTAAAAAATACATGGGTGAAGTCAGGAAACGTTTATTTAGAAAATTTCCATATTAGCGGAACGCCGGAAAGTGGGGCCTTACTGTACAGCCAAATAGAGCTATGCAAGGAATGCTATATACCCAAAAATTGGTTTACAAATGATCTAACAAAGAATCAAATAACACAAATAGCATAAATCAAACTAGAGCCAATACAGAACAGTGTACAAGTGTGTGATGGAGGTATTACATTTAGAATCATTTCAAATGAATGTCAGAGGAGGATTAGGTGAGGAAGGAGTTAAGGTCAATATGTATATTGAATTCTAAAGGTTTCAAGGTCTGCAACTTGTGGATCCACATAGAGCTGGCTCTGTGAGGAGACACGCTGAGGAGGGAGCAGGGAGGGAGAGAAAGAGGCAGAGACAGGAAGAGGTAGGGAGAGAGAGAAACGTGGTACTGGCACTTATTGTTTTATTGGTACTGTGTACAGCACTGTGCCAACCTACGGTACTTTCACATTTGCTACTAAGCCAGTTAGGGTAATGACCACTATGTAGGTCCCGTTGGAACCAGTGCGGGAAATTGGATTTTTTAACTGGGTATATCGCTAAATACATCAATGATATTAACTTCCCTGAATATATATGTAACGGATTTTCTGGCCTGGCCTGACCCACCCAATCTCACATTGGCCCCTGTGGTCTAACCAGCCCCCATTACAATGTAGTGTCTGGTGGTGCACCTGTTGGCAACAGGACTCCTGAGTCTCCCGCATGATGTTGTGTGGGGATTTCCAACCCAGACAGGCAGCTGAGGTAGTGTGCATGAGTCCTACCTATATCCAGTGCAGCGCCTCCACCTCATCAGGATCACTTCTCTTGCTTGGGGATGGTTCTGGTGAGGAACTCCTCTGTGGTGCACTCTTCTGTGTAATCACTCCACACTTACACACGAGGGTATATTTGAACAAGGACATCTTTATTGCAAAGCGGTGGACCAGCTGCCCCTCACAGCGGTAATACTCAGCCGCTCATGGTCTTCTTCGTGCTTCCCTTTAAAAGGTATGTCTCTATAATTAGGGATTCCCTATCCCCGCAGGGATCTCCTCTCTGTGCCAGGTCCCTGGTCACAGTCTCATGAGCTGTCTCCTCCCAAGTCTTAACACAGACTTGCTCCTTACTCCAACACACACCTCCAACAACACACTAACTTTGAACAGTGCTGTGCCTTATATCTCCAGGGGGCGGGCACATCTCTGATGTCACTAATGGTGGACTCAGAGTATGTAGCCACTCCCATCCACACATAGGGCACCTCACCAGGGTGTGAGGGCAAACCTCTATGATTACTGCTGGCATGCCCATAACTTACCAGGCCTTACTGTCAGCAGGAGAGATGACTGTAATCCATTTTACAGCATGGTTACATATATATATATATATATATATATATATATATATATATATATATATATATATATATATATATATATATATATATATATATATATACACACATACATACATTTAATTAGTGATGCTTTGGGTTCTGAATGAACTGATTGCAGGCTCTGGAGAGAGTATTTACATTTTCAGACACATTTTGCTATAACAGATTTTTGTGTGTTAAATGCATAGATTTTTCTATAAAAAAATGATTTGCATAATTTCTCGGGTGTTGGTAGCATATAGATATGATTGCAATTGAGTAAGGGGTTAATATTAACTCATTGAAGGTACCTTGCGCAGGCGAAAGGTGAGTTGGCTTGAGTAGCCATGTGTACTAACCCTGGTTGCATATCTAAGTCATGTGCCCACTTGTGTGCTGTGTGTGACAGGTGGTATATGGGGACGGATTTAGGGGAGATATTGTTCATTTGAGGGACCTTTGCGAACGTGAAAAGTGGGAACTGTGTATTAACCCTTGTCCTGTATGCAGGTCACGTGCTCACAGAGGGACCGGACGTGACAGTCCCACACATTTTTACATTCAGAATCATCATATTGCACCTTTTCAGCAGTTTCTTCAGCACGGTGCCTTCCCAGAAGAAGCCAAGACTTCAAATAAACTTCTGAATTGAAGAGAGAGAGAGAGAGATAGAAAGGTGGCTCAACCGTGTTCATAAAAAGTTTGTTTTGTAGGTGTTCTACATTAAGGCTTACAAATTGTGGTGACATGGACACATTAATTCCACTGAAACTCCTCTCACACTCTGCAGTGGAAACTGTTTCAATCATTTTTTTTAAGATCCTCGCACGTCTTTATTCCTTTACTATTCTTAAATTCTCTGAAAGCTCTCAGTGTATGTCTTCCATGCAATCCAAAATGCTCTGCTAATTCTTCTATTTCATGGTCCCCCGTCTGTAAAATTCGAATTCTGTCGCCAATCTTCAATGCAGAGGTATTGAAATTGTCTGATTTAGTGTTTCACGCTTTTCTTTGCATACTGATGCCGGAGTAAATATTTTAATTATCACATTATATATTTTCATGTTGTTAATCGAACTTTTTTAAATTTGTTTCCTGTTGATGGTGGGAACTTGACCAACATGAAGAAAAACATTAACAAACATTCCTTTTTCCAACCCCTTCTTTTGCTTAGATGTAGAACTTGCCTGGTTTTTCGATCTGACATTCTAAAACCATTAACGTGCTATTTATTTCTGAGCGAGCCTTACGCATGTAACGGGTATTCCACCCCACCCAATCGCAGATATAGTGTGGGAGCGGAGAACATACAGTGTTACCAGGTGTGGTGCTTTACCTGTTAGGCTCACAGGAGGGCTGAGCTTCCGCCACGGGGAACCTGGGGCAATTATAGTAATAATAATAAGAACCTCGTACTCGGTGCAGCACCTCCATCTGCGAGGGTTCCTAGCAGAGCAGGAATTGTTCCTCGCAGGACACATACAAATACTCACACACCTTAAAGCTGCAGTTCATTCTTTTTTTTACATTTATTTTTTTACTTCAATAGTTTCATGTGTGCAATCTCTAATTACCTAAAGAACTGTATAGCTGCAGGTCAATTCGTTCTCCATGTATTGATAGGTCGAAATTTGGTGACATATTAAAAGCTGGGATTTGTTTATAATCTGCTTGTCTGTCAGTGGAAGCTCATGAATATTCATGAGCACTCCTGCACTGACATGTGCTAGAGGGAGGGCAGGGTTGACAAAGGGGTGTGCCAGGGCTTGTGACAGGACATGAAGGGGCAGTGCCTTAGCAAATGGCTGTTAAAATAGAATACAAGAAAATTGGTCTTTCAAAGTTGTTTTTTTAAAAACAGAAAATGCTAAAAGTATTTTTTCTTACTACAGAACTGATTTATTAAAAAAAACACACATGCAGGATATTGACTGAACTGCGGCTTTAAGTATGATAACCAATAACGTTTACTTAGGAACATCAGATACATAAACCATCAACATAAATAACAGGTGTCCCTCCCTAGAGGAGACACTACTATGGCGTCTCGTAGAACGCAACTTCCTCCCACCGGATGATCCCACCCGTGTCTAGTGACCCACACAATATGTCCCTTTAAATGATATGGATATGTGTGTGACTGCGCAGCCACTAGTCCCGTGTGAGTACTCGGTTGGTGCACTTATAACAATACCTGCCTGGTACGGTGGCACCTGGCGTTAAAGGATCTTCTCAAAGGATCAAACGAGCTCCCACACGACATCCAGGATCCACCCGCGTGGTGATCCGTCAGGGGCGATCCCACCCTGAAAATAGTCTGGTCGCAAGGTAACTGCCGCTTCTTCCCTTTTACACATTTCCCAGGGAAATCATTCTGTGGCTAGATACGCTCTGGAGTTCCACACTATCGCACTATCGCCGCCGAGACTGGATGGAATAACGAGGCGTTATCAGCTGCCTTCTGGCAAGGTCTCTCAGAGATTTTAAAAGACGAGCTCTCTGCACATGAACGCCCTACCGATCTCGAAGAACTCATCGCCATATGTATCCGCGTTTGTCAACGACTGCAGGAGACGAGGTCCGAAAGAACCCGTCACCGGCAGCTTACTCCGAGATTCCCTTCTCTCCATACTGGTACAGCTGATTCTCTTCCGCCAGATATTCCTGAGCCCATAAAACTTGGGGGCAACAAGTTGTCGTCCAGTGAGAAACAGCGCCGATGAAATGTCGGTCTCTGCCTGTACTGACACCCCATACTACATTTTCCAAACCATACTGCTGTTCATGACAAAGCAGATGAGCTACAGCACCACAAAGTGCCAACAGCTCCTACAGTCATCTGCCCAGATTCCCCTTAGTGATGTCACGAAGCTGTGACCCTAAGGCGGGTCCTCTTTAATAGTGGTTCCCAACTCCAGTCCTCAAGGACCCCTAACAGGCCAGAGTTTAAGGATACCCCTGATTGAGCATAGGTGGTTTGGTCAAAATGATTGAGCCAACTGTGCTAATGTGAGGATATCCTTAAAACCTGGACTGTTACAGATCCTTGAGGACTGGATTTGGAAACACCCCAGTGAACAAGAGACCAAAGAGGGAAGCCGGAGGGCTGCAGTCATCCATTGGTAGGACATAGGTGGAATTCCACATTTTTGTTTGGGCTGGAGCATTCAAC
Organism: Ascaphus truei; assembly: GCF_040206685.1. Lineage (NCBI taxonomy): Eukaryota > Metazoa > Chordata > Amphibia > Anura > Ascaphidae > Ascaphus > Ascaphus truei. Next base: position 22,225,237 of record NC_134500.1, read on the forward strand.
AGGCGGATCTTACTTTTGTTGCTTTCCATTATTAGGCAGTTTTTTTAATTATGCTTATTCAAACTGTCTACAGTTGAGTGAGTGGCTGTTTCTTGTGCTTCATTTTTAGTGGTCAACAATTGTCAAGGCTACGTCTTTGGTAACTGCAGAGATGCCTCGATTTATGCTTTGGAGCCTACAAAATAGTTAAATAACATGATACATTTAAGAGATAAAAGAGTGGAGAACAAGTGATTTTAAATAGTGAATATACTTTATTTATGAAAGAATAGCCATGATTCAATGAGAAATATTTCCATGAGACAAGGTAGCAAAGGAGAGGCGCAGTCTGGTATCAAACCAATTCTTTTTCTGCTGGGCAATTAAGACTAAGGATTTCGCAAAGCATTACAAAAACTCACTCATCTGTTATAAAGGGCAAAATCATCTCAGTCATGAACACAAGTAAGAATTGGCTCTTGCATTATTGGCAGAAATTATCTAACAAATTGTTATCAATAGATCCAAGAAGAGATACCGGCAGAAACGTCATGGGTTTTTCCAAGTGCAGTCTTTTGCGAACACTTGATATTTGAAAGGTTATTTGCCATTTACTGCATATTGTGAAAGCCGTACAGTATGTTCAATCTTGACTATATTTTTTTTCACTTTAGAATACATTTTTCTAAGTGTATGAATTTCAAAGTTCCCAATCGAAGAGAAGTGCCTTTTTACTGAGATGTTATAGACTAGTAATGTAGAAAATTACTCCCACATCCTAAAATGCATCAGTCTGACGTACACAGGATAAATGAATTAAATAAATTAAATAGGCATACATTCAGAAGTAAGAAGTTCAGGCAGCCCTGTACATGACACAATTATTAATGCAATGAAGAGAAGGCAGCAATGTCACATATGAAACTTTATCGGAGCCATGACATAGTCTGTACATGCTCAGAATTTCACATACAGTAGGAGGTTTTTATGAATTTATTGGAGTTCCTTATAAAATATAGAGAAAATGCAATTGTCATTGTACAGTCATATTGAAATTGTGCTGCGTTTGCCGGACAAGGGTGCAATATTCAAGCCCATTTGTGAAGCTGGTGAAAATTGAAAACTTCACCACAAATCACTAAAAGGTAATTGTCCATATTTACTAAGTGGTGCTATATCATAACACCCCTTCTTGAGGTCCCAAAGAACATGCATCTAATTAAGATACATAATCTAGACACTACCATTAATACCGACTTGTGTGTAGGCATAGAAGAATGGAGAAAAGCCGACGCACCACCAATGGTCGCAGTTTCTCCATTCTTCTAATTCAGCTTTGTTTCGGACAGCACACCGGAGGACTCCAACCACGTTCCAGTGGATGAGGACGGGAGCGGCACACTTTCGGCAACAGTGAGTCATTCCGTTCGACAAGAGAGGATCACAGTCTTTATTGGGGGCCGAAGAGAGCAGCCAAATTGACTATGTAAAGAACATTGTGCGTCATACATTTAGCCTGGAGGCTGCAGGCTCTTATGAAGAATGAAGCCACGTACTGTAGCCGCTATCTTTATTATATATTTTCTTCATTGGAAGCCTTCAGACTGATTGTTCCTAAAGTTTATATGGACTTAATTGGGATACCTTATACTTATTCTCATATTTTTAAAGTGTGGGGGAGACCTGAAATCTCGTCCCACCCTTGAGCTCCAGAATACATCATTGGACTTTTCTATTTATGTATAGGCATACAAATCAAAATAAAATACTAGGGTGTATTAGGATCAGAGAAGTTAGACATAACAAAAAACAATAGGAATTCCTACCCTGATAATCTGAATGATACAGTATATTGGGAGATATTCAGGGACCACAGGGATATATAAACACATTAAACGATAGCTGAAATGATCAATAATTAAGTTGAGCGATAAGTTGTCAATCCTTAGAATTTTGGGGGGTTAATGTCAAAGGGTTGTAAATGTATGGTGAAGTTAGTAAACATATTTCATCGCTCTATAACAGGGGTGGCTAACTCTAGTCCTCAAGCGCCACCACCAGGTCAGGTTTTCAGGATATCCCTGCTTCAGCACAGGTGGTTCAATCAGTGGCTCAGTTAGAAAGACCCTATGACCTTGAGGACTGGAGTTGGCCATCCCTGCTCTATATTAATCACATACAACAGTTTACAGAATAGAAACATTATGCGATGTATGTTAGTGAATGTATGAATCTCATGATTAATTGCATTACAGATAGGCCGCGATGTCTCCAACACTGGGGCAAACAGCATGACTGTGAGCGCTGCTGCCCCAGGGCTGGAGGATTATCGCGGTGGGGGGTCTGTATCAGGGACTTATCCATGTTTAAATAAAGCAGCCTCAGAGCTCTGAGAATCCAGCAGAGAGGAAGTTAATTGCAGCCATTCAATTAACTGGTCTCCACCTGGATTAATCAGAGCTCTCTAAAAAGCCTCATGTGAGACACAGGAGAGAGATTCCTTAGCTCACATATGGATTGACAGAAGGAGAGCAGAGAAGCCTGCACACAGACACTGTCTTGAGCACAAAGGTGAGCTGAGATTAAGACATCCAGACACCCAGAGACCTATATTTCCTGGACATAGAGGACACCGGAACCTGCCATGGAGGGCCACCTGCTTAAGGTGCTTAAGGTGCTTCCTGGGGCTTTGGGGTGATAGGTTGGTAATGGCAATATCCATCCAGTCCTGCAGATAGGGTCTGGGGAAGTAAGTTAGCCCTTCCAAAGGGATAGGGGTTTGTTATTTTGTTGTTTATGTATGTTTTTCCTGGATAAAGGAACAGGCTCAATAAAGCCAAGATATAATTTCACTCTAATCGTTCTCCATTATATGAATCTCTGCCCACATCTCTTACATATGGTGTCAGAAGTTGGGATGAGAGGTGGCCCTTGAAGTTTAAAGGGGCCCCCGGTGACTGCCTGTGAAACTTATTGTGCATTTGCCTGCATACAATACCTGCATACAGTCTGAGCAACAAAACAAAGAATCACGTGCAGAAGTGACCAGAATTAAACGGCTACACATCCAGGCAGAAAAAAGACACGGCACTGGAGAAAGCCACAATGCCACAGTTTGATAGGGAGGACTGCAACAGACGGTGATGCACACAAGGGACTGATGCTGTGACCAGAGTCTATCCCACCACTTGGATGAAGAAAAAAAAAGAAAACAAACCATGGGATTTTAAAATGACCGTCAAGCTGAAGTCAAATACAGACTCTACAAGAATGGGGAAGAAAATGTGTTCCTGGTGTAAAGAGCCCAGCCACATGGAGCAGTGTCCCTTCAGGCCTTATTCGGATGATGAGGATGATCCCTATGTGGCCCCAGAAAAAGGCTACAGCCAGAGGAATATTTTTTTCAATGTGCCAAGGAACTGTAGTAGCAAGCAATGCGCTGTGGTCATGAGGAAGATACAGAAGTTTTACTTGGCAAGGGCATATCCAGTATCACTGATGAGAAAGAATGTGTGCACAGTACTTGCTGATGTTTCAGAACCTACCAAAGTAACAAAGAAAAATAAAAAGTCTACAGAGACGCCTGTGAGAGCTACAAACTCTGCAAGCAAAGTCTGCCCACCTATAGGACTACCAGCTTGGGTTCTAGCGAATACAGTGAAAACAGCTGCAATAACACCTCCCGAGGTCAGGAAGAAAAATACACCTGATAGCCCCAAAATGGAGGACAAGATGTGGCGTTCCAGTAATGAACCCTACCCCATGGAAGAGTGGCCCTTCCGGTCCTATGAGGATAAGGATAAAGATATTTCTTATGGGGAACCTGAACCGAGTCACACCCACAAAACACCCCAAGAATGGTGGAGGTGCCTAAACTCGGTACACACCGAACAAACAGGTCTCTATGACCCCGAATATTCCTGCCAGCTAATGCCACTGCAAGAAAAGCCTGGCGGATACAGTGAAGCTGTTGAAATTTCAAATCAAGACAGAGACCCCAGTATCCCTGATGGGACGGAAAAAGGCTGAAAAAGAAAAGCGGTGCGTCACTTACCGTGGAAGGAACAGACGCGTCCACAGATCTCTTGGAGAAAAAGGGAGTCCGAGATGCCCTGCAGCTTAGAGAAAATGGAGAATTCGTCACGCGGATGACAGAATATCCAGAGGGCCCAAGGCAGAAGTTGGGTACACGAAGAAGTGTCTGTCCGGTGCCAACAGTGAGGAACCCTCAACCAACCATACCAGGGAATGGGAGCCAGAACCAGTGAGTGACGATCCCTTGACCAGCCCTGAAGATGCACTGCAAGCTGCCAGGTATAACTGTGATCTGCTCCGGGAAGAATTGAAAATGGAAAGAGAAAATAATGCTGAGCTACTGAAGACTGTGCTTGCAATTTACTCTGTGGCCAAGACCGAATTGGAGGATTTAAGGATCGAGATACTGCGAATACTACAATTACCGCCATGGATGAAAAACAGAGCAAGTCTGACCGAATGATTGTTAATCTGAAACAGAAGTATGAGGAGGCACTGAAAGAGATTGCAGTCTTTCAGCAAGAGGTTCGCATTTGCCATAGAGAGGTGGAAGTCTCTCAGAATGAGGTTCACACTCTCTGCATAGAACTGAATGTCTCACACCAGGAGGTCAACAGTATCTGGACAGAGGTGTAAATATCACAGAATGAGGTTCATACTCTCCGCGTAGCACTGGATGCCTCACACAAAGAGATCAGCAGTTGCCGCACAGAACTGGAAGTCTCTAAAAAGGATCTTCACAGTCTCGCTGAGGAGCTTGACATCTCTCAAAAAGCTGTCTACAGTCTAAGAATGGATCTTAAAGTCTCTCAGAAGGAGCTTCACACGCTCAACCTAGAGATAGAAGTCTCACACCAGGAGACCGGGAGTCTTAACTCAGAAGTGTGTAACTTAAAGGACTGCAAGAAGTCCCTGAATATTAGAGACTGTAAAAAGAGAACATACTGTACAAGGCTGAAAGAAGAAAATTCTGATTTGACAGACCACGTCAATGAAAAGAATGAAAAGCTGCACGAGCTAGAAAAAATAAAGAAACTATTGTAAGATTAAAAAAGTTAGAAGCATTGGAGCAACGCACACAAGCAGAGCACCCACTACAGGACCAACTGCAAGGTCTGCGTATGCACCTACAGATTTGCCAAAGAGAAGCAGCGATCTCTGCAGGAAGAAAATCTGAGGCTGCTAAAGAGGTACAAGTGCTGCAGGAACGGCTGATTACCCAGTGTGTCCCCGCAAAGCAGCATAAGAAACTGAAGGATACCCTGAGCATCACCAGAGCATCGCTGGAGGCCAAGCTTAGAGGCCAGGTGACTCGGTACAAGAGGGCGCACAAGAAGGTCCAGAAAATGAGGCAAGCGGCTGCGACCCGAGCAAAGAAATCCGCAGAGCTCCAAAATATAATGAAGAATGAGTTGATGCACACTCGGAGCAAGCTCCAGAAACAGGATTCTCTCGCTGATGAGCTAAACTTCTTAAAAAGGGAGAAAAGCAGCAGAGTAATTCAGAAGTACTACAAAGCTCTTCTCCAAGCAAGGTTGGAACGAGAAATGTATCTGCGCAAACGCTCTTCAGCGCTCACCATACAGGCTGCCTGCAGAGGAATGAAAACTCGTCGGCTAAATAGCCAGAATAATAGCAGTCTGTCTTCCCCAATCCATATGGAGAATGCAACGTCAAAGAAAGAATTATGAACATTTGAAGCAGTGTGTAATCTTACTCCAGTCAAATGTTAGGAAATGTCTGCAGCAAAGATACTACAAAACAATGAAGGAAGCTGCTGTGTGATTCAATCCAGATATAGGTTCTACATCACAACCAAGCAAGCTGTGCGTTGCTATAAGCGCACTCGCAATGCCATCTCAGTACTACGATCTGGGGGAGGACACAGAGCGCAATATTCCTCTCCAAGGTGGAACAATCACTGGGAATCTCAATTCGAAAAAGGCAGCATATGTAACGAAAAAGAAAGAATATAGTGCAACACAATTTAATTAATAATACACTCGAGCAAGGAGGCTCCAATACACTCACATGCTCCAGGGAATAAAAAAGCAATTAAACCACTCTGGGTTCAGACGCAGTAAGAAAGCTCCAGTAAGCTGCTGTACATCCACTGCTTCCGCATACAGACAGCGTCTGACGTCACGGACCGGCTCTCTCAGCATTCTAGCAGTAGAGGAGGATCGTAAGGCTCCGTGGTAGGCAGCAGCAATGCAGGACGCACAAGCGGGAAGGCACAGAAAACCAGCACAGCTGATCTCATGGAGGAGGGGAGCTGACTGCTTCACAAAGTCTGAGCGAACAGAAGAAAACCCTACGCGTTTCATCCGATAGCACGGACTTCTTCAGGGGTGTAAGGATACTGCACCATCAGTCTACATTAAATAGTCCCTCAATGGGAGGGAATAGATGACATCACGGCACATAACTGATTCTAATAGGCTCAGTACACCTCTACAATTAGCCACACTTCATTGACAAAGCCCTTGCGGTCTACAATACGTGGGCCGCACTATCAGACCTCTCCGGGTCAGAATTCTGGAACATATAAGGAACATTGTGAATGGAATGGAAAACCACAGTGTTCCTTTACATTTTAAAATGTTCCATGAGTCTGATCCGAAGGGTTTGAATTATATAGGCATTGATCTGGTCACTTTAAATTGGAGAGGAGGTAATCGTATCCAGGAAGTTTCTCAAAAAGAGACTTTCTGGATACACAAACTGCGTACACTTAAACCTTTGGGTCTTAATATTGACATAGATTTAGCCACCTTTTTTTACTAATAACTATAGAGTGCATTTTTAGATATATATACAATTATCCTCTTTTAAGGAAAGTCTGATTTACATAATGTTTTTAAAAATAATATTTTTTAATATATATTTTTAAAGAATGATTTTTTAAAGAGTATTATTTTAATATAATGTTATTTATGTACATGCACTGATCTCCTCTTTTGTCTCCATTTAGATTCGTCGTCTTTTTAATCTGTTTTTTGGGAGTTTTATTATAGATATTTTTCTCATGATTTTTATTGTGTAATTTTGTAATGTATTTTTATTATATAATATATCATGTTTAATACCTCCCCCCTCTTTTGTTTATAGTCACTTCTAGTGTTCCTTTCCCTTTGTCAATGAAGTGTGGCTAATTGTAGAGGTGTACTGAGCCTATTAGAATCAGTTATGTGCCGTGATGTCATCTATTCCCTCCCATTGAGGGACTATTTAAAGTAGACTGATGGTGCAGTATCCTTACACCCCTGATGAAGTCCGTGCTATCGGACGAAACGCGTAGGGTTTTCTTCTGTGCGCTCAGACTTTGTGAAGCAGTCAGCTCCCCTCCGCCATGAGATCAGCTGTTCTGGTTTTCTGTGCCTTCCCGCTTGTGCGTCCTGCATTGCTGCTGCCTACCACGGAGCCTTACGATCCTCCTCTACTGCTAGAATGCTGAGAGAGCCGGTCCGTGACGTCAGACGCCGCCTGTATGTGGAAGAAGTGGATGTACAGCAGCTTACTGGAGCTTTCTTACTGCGTCTGAACCCAGAGTGGTTTAATTGCTTTTTTATTCCCTGGAGCATGTGAGTGTATTGGAGCCTCCTTGCTCAAGTGTTTTATTAATTAAATTGTGTTGCACTATATTCTTTCTTTTTCTTTACATATGCTGCCTTTTTCGAATTGAGATTCCCAGTGACTTTCCACCTTGGAGAGGATTATTGCGCTCTGTGTCCTCCCCCAGACGTTACCGTGAGTGATTGCGAAATCTCTCACACCAGCTGCATCTCCTCTTGGTGATATTAATTTTGTTTTTATTTTAATAATGTATTTTTAAGGTTTTGCGCTTACTTTCCTTGCACCATTTCAGTACTACGATCGGCTTTCCAAACAAGTCAGGAAAGAAGAACCGAATTACGACTGAGAAGCGCAATACCAATACAGTCATGCTACTGTGGCCCCATGGCCCAACCATATTCCTCACAATGAAAATAGCCGGTAGAAAGACAAAGACTTTGGCTAGATTGAGGCAGAACTGTTTCGGTGTTCACACCTCTACAGGTACAACACTAGGTAACCACCAAACTGAGATGCCACAGGAGTCAATCAGTCTGGATAAAAACTCCTCCCATCTTGAACCACCCGTGAATATGGCTACAGAACCCGATGCAGGTGGTCACCCTAAACTCAGGGAAGAAAGGATCACCCGACGCAGGGGAAAATACGTGACCAAGCGTTTAGAAGAAAGACTGTGCTTGGGAAAAGTCATCCTCGAGCGACTGAAGAGTGCTGAGCTTAAGCACCTTCTTGAGGAGACATTACTGACCTGGAGAAAGGGCTCCAATCCCAGCGTGACTAAAGGTTCTTTTCCTCCATCTACTCAGAGATATCGCGAGTGAGAGTGGGAGGATGGGCTTTAGCCGTGGCAAGCCCGACCTTCCCACAAACAGGGTAGGTATGTAACAGGGACGTATCCCTGTTTAAATAAAGCAGCCTCAGAGCTCTGAGAATCCAGCAGAGAGATGGTTAATTGCAGTCACGCAATTAACTAGTCTCCACCTGGACTCGTGAGAGCTCTGTAAAAAGCCTGAAGTGAGAAACAGGAGAGGGATTACCTTAGCTCACATTTGGGCTGACACAGGAAAGCAGAGAAGCCTGCAGAGAGACCCTGTCTTGAGCATAAAGGCTTGCTGAGATCAAGACATCCAGACACCCAGAGACCCTTAATTTCCTGGACACAGAGGACACAGGAACCTGCCAGAGACTGAGATGAAGGTCACCTGCTTAAGGTACTTCCTGAGACTTTGGGGTGATAGGCTGGTAATGGGAATATTCCTCCAGTCCTGCAGATAGGGTCTGGGGAAGTAAGTTAGCCCTTACAAAGGGATAGGGGTTTGTTATTTTGTTGCTTTTGTAGGTTTTGCCTGGATAAAGGAACAGGCTCAATAACGCCAAGATATAATTTCACTCTAATCGGTCTTCATTATATGAACCTCTGCCCACATCTCTTATAGGGTCCTATCCAGAGGCAGGCACGCCCTCCCCCTCCCCCCCCCCTGCAGCGAGGTCATGGTAGGAGGCACACTCTGCGGAGCAGTAAGACGTGCTACATCTGTAGTTCTCTGGTTTATTATTCCAGGACATTTTAGACATACTGTAGCTAAAATCAGACAGAGACAAGTGAACTTTCTCACAGCAGACAATATGAACATGATTGTAAGACTTTAAAATAACTGTGCAAAAGTATGTTGATGCCTCTCTTTATCTTTTGATCGGCCCTCTACAGAAATGTACACTTTGGTTTACTTTTCTCTGAATGCTTGTAAGGATTCCGCTCCTGGGTTTGGCTGGAACTCACCCTTACAGAGCTATTCAGGTTCCAGACAAGCCCTCCCTAAACCTGCAATCAGGTATCACCTGCCTCCTGTTCCCTCCTGTGCAGCTCTGGCCTGATTGGCTTCTTGTGCTATTTAGCAGCTGCCTTTCTTCCAGGAAGTTGCGGGACATAGACTTTGCAATTCTTGCTGCAACTAACTGTGCTTGCCACAGACTTCTCTGTTTGGCCTCCTTGTGCCTTCGCCCTGTTCTCCCTCAGCCTTCCTGTGTTCTCGTGCTGAAGCGCTGGATCCCCAGCGCTGTGGCTTCTGGTTCTAATCCTCCTGCAAACAGAGATTGCTCCTGTGCTGAAGCCCTTGTGCTGAAGCTTCGTGTTCCTGTGTTTCCGCTCCAAGTTCCTGTTTTCTAAGCTGAAGCGGCTCCGTTCCAAGTTCCTGTTTTCTACGCTGAAGCGGCTCCGCTCCAAGTTCCTGTTTTCTACGCTGAAGCGGCTCCGCTCCAAGTTCCTGTTTTCTATGCTGAAGCGGCTCCGCTCCAAGTTCCTGTTTTCTACGCTGAAGCGGCTCCACACCAAGTTCCTGCTTTCTACGCTGAAGCGCCATGCACCTGCCTTCCCATTGCCGACCCTCACTTGTAACCTTGACCACCGCTCCTGTGCCGCTTGCCTTGACCCCCAGCCTGGATAACGTTTACGCTGCCTTCTCCTATCCTGACCTTGGCTACGCACGACTACGGGACTACGCAACCTGAACCCGGCTTCGTGGTCCAAGGTCGGTGTTCTCACATCCCCACCTCAGCCCCGCGGTCCGGCCCCGGTTTGTGGCGAGCACGTCCGTTACAGTGCTGAACCGATTTACCATTAAGAGGCTTCATTTATATCCACCAAAGCGGCCGATCCGGCAATTTCCGGCTGAAAGTCTTCACTGACTCCGGCCCAATCAGCTATTTCCACAGATATGGAATAAGCCCTAAATGTCGCTGCGTCTGCCCAACAATAAAACCGTTACTGGCGAACCTCAGAATTAATTTTGATTTTTTTTTTTTTTAAATCAAACCCAATGTTTACACACAAACAATGAATGAAATGCTATACAGGCATACCCCGCATTAACGTACGCAATGGGACCGGAGCTTGTATGTAAAGCGAAAATGTACTTAAAGTGAAGCACTGCCTTTTTTCCACTTATTGATGCATGTACTGTACTCCAATCATCATACACGTGCATAACTGATGTAAATAACACATGTATAACAGGCTCTATAGTCTCCCCGCTTGCGCACAGCTTCGGTACAGGTAGGGAGCTGGTATTGCGGTTTAGGACTTGCTGACAGGCGCATGCGCGAGCTGCCGTTTGCCTATTGGGCGATATGTCTTACTCGCGAGTGTACTTAAAGTGAGTGTCCTTAAACCGGGGTATGCCTGTAATGTATGCTGAAATCTGTTCCTTGTATTTTATTGATTCGCTAGTTACAGGGCACACAATCATTATAAAAAAACCCAACCTAAGAGAATAAAAGGTTCAAACCTGTGTGAGCTGTGCTCTTTTCCCTTCAGGCAGTTGCCATGGTGCTGATATTGCTTTTAACGTGGCTTTTCAGTGACCATCTATGAATACATTAAGGAGAATAAAAAAGGAGATTGAGAATATACTCAGGGCAGAAATACTGTAATTTAACCCTTTGATAACTGAGATGTCCACATGGTTTAAAGAAAAACAGCACATTTTCCAGGTGGATCAATAACGCAGAGATAAAAGCCAAGCGTTATTTTTTTGGGGTTGCTGCAGTTTCTGGCACTAGCGTATCGTTTGTCATGTGCAGAAAAATGCAATTATTATTATTAAAAGATACACTGTTAATAAACCGATCATGAGTAATAATTCCAGACTGGAATAATATCTTTTCCCAGAAAATAAACTGGAATTGGTTGGCCTGTAGTTTAGAGGGGGGGAAATGGCATTTTTAATGTTGTTGTATATACCCCAGAAAATACAGTACTTATAATGTACTTTTGTTTAACTGGAAAATCCAAATTCTGTTTTCTTTCAGGCTTGTGAGGTATTGTATAAGATTGGCCAGATAGAGGACCATATTTATTAACCTGTGCTAGTGCATGAGACACCTTTTAGCACGGCTTAATAAATTAGAAAATTGTTTGTCTGCTCGCTATGCATTTGGACACCACTTAAGATATGCCACATTTTGCACGATGGTTTCTGACATCATGTAGCAGCTGTTTGTCTGTGTTTGGATACAATTGTATTGTATACATTCTATTTTTATGAGTTACAGCAGGGCCCCGCTTCTCGGCGCTCCGCTTTTCGGCGATTCGCTGATACGGCGACACCGAGAAGGGGGCCGCCATGTTGAATTTAAAATTGCGCATGGGCAAAATGGGCGGTGCGCCCGGCGCGCATGCGCAGACCACCGGTTGCGCACAGACCGCAGGTCGCACATGCACAGAACGGCGAAAATGCCGGTTTGCTCATGCGCAGCACCGAAAATTGCCGGATCCACTTTCCGGCGATTTCCCCTATACGGCGGGCCTCTGGAACGGAACCCGCCGTATACCCAGGGCCCTGCTGTATTCAAATTTCTCAAGCAAGTCAGCCAGGTGTTTAATCTGGTAGGCTATGTATTTGACACGTGACATCATATGGGTGACAACATAATGCACATAGCCTGGTGGCAGATAAGGAAAGTCAGAAAGCTATAACGTTTAGACAGAAAGCAGACGAAGGAGGAAAGAGAGGAAGTCAGTTAGCACGTGAGGAGAAAGTAAGAATGCTGGAGGAGAGAGAGGCAGAAAGAATTGGGGACATCATAAGGTATTAAAGGAAAGTGATATGAGGGAGACTTATGACGGGGAAGGAGAGAGATGAGAGGGGAGAGAAAGGATGGATGAGTTGGAAGAGAGAGAGAGAGCAGAGAGGAGGGGAGGGGATGAGTTGGGAGAGGGAGAAACGAAAACATTTAATGATCAATTTATAAATCTCAAAATTTTTGGATTTCTTAGGGGCCTATTCTAGAAGCCTCGATGAGTTTTTTGCTATCTCACACGGTTTGGCATGTTCTCGCCAAACGGTTTGTCAGCTGACTTATCACGGTATTCAGAAAGAATCTGAATCCCTCTCAAACCATGCAGCGGGAAAATGCGAAAACCGCTCGGAACAGCAGCGATGAGATCTCCGCCTCATTCAAGGTTCTCCTCCGTATGATCTGAATACACCTGCATACGCGTAGAACCGAGCCTGCAAGCGAGAGCTGTGATCCTGAGCCGAGAGGACCCATCGCCGCATACCCCGCCCCTTTCCCCGAATATCCGGAAGCAGCCGACATACTGGCGGATGTGACGTAAGACGCCATCTCAAGCGAGACACCAGCGGAAGAAATAAAGGACAGACGGCGTGCATGCTGATCCTCTCTGGCGAAAGATCAACTCTCAGCTTATTACATTATTTGATGTGCCCTTATTTAATGTACACCATGTGAGTACATATGCTGTTTTTTGAGTATTTTTTATACATTTTTATATTGGTCTGCACTAGAAGTTCTCCCTGTTGTTTTTTCTCCCTGAGATACATCACGACTGATATTATCCATCGGATAAGCAACCTTGTGGTTTCCGGTCACAGCTGTTTAACATCCTACTTCCTGTAAGTAGGTTCTTCATATGAGCCAAGATTTGATCCCCTTTTTCATCACATATTGTTTGGCATTATTGCACTAGATATTTCTCTTTTATTTTTGGGGTGTTCCGGACATATGCACCTTCCAGTCCCTGGATGTGTCTACGTGTTTTAAGGAATCTGTACTATTCCTATTGGAGGTTGAGATTTTATGCCTAATTCACCTTACACTTTATTTATTTGATTCTATAGATATCACTTATTTATCACTTGCAACGTGTGTCTTAAGCGCCTTTCTAAATCACTTGGTTTTACTGGATGGTTAGGCCGCCCGGGTGGTAGCGGGGGAGGGAGGTTAACCCCTTAATTACTTTAGCGGTTATTATTAGTGATTAAGTGGTTAGGGGCCATTAGATTATATTTTTTCTTGTTGTGTTTCTGCCAACGAAGGACATGGACACGGACGATGGAGATGAGGATAGCCTTCATCCTGCCAAGGGTAAGTGCAAGTTTTATTTAGTTTATGCTGCTGCTAATGTTTTATTTTGAATGGGCAAATGCACTATTATTATATCTGGATAATAGTAATTGTGCCTATTATTGTACTGTAATGGTTGTTGGGGGCAAAAGGGATGCCCATTCCTTGCCATTGGGGCTATCTTTGCTCCCATTGAGGGCATAGGTAACCACACTGGCAATGAATGGGTGTATTGTTCTGGTATTTTGTTTTTATGTTTATTGTGGGTAGCAAGGATGAGTAAAGGTGGCATTCGGCCCATAATGGGTGTTTATACATACGGGGTGGGTAACGGCAGGGGTTAACCCCTTCATTACCTTAGCAGTGTTAACCGCAAAGGTAATGAAGATGTTAACTCCTCCCGCAACCCCCCTGCAAGGCCTAAACACCCACCATGGGCCAAATACCACCTTCACCCACCCCCGCTACCAACAATTAACATGGCACTGGTAGTTAACCCCTTCATTACCTTAGCGGTTAGCCGCTAAGGTAATGAAGCTGCCTGTTAATGCATTTTCCCTGCATCGGATTGATGCCGAGGGTCTCTGGTCTCTCATCAATCCGATGCAGTCCCTCTCTTGCATCCCTTTTCACCAGCTTTTGCTGGCGAGAAGAATCTTTGATAAAATCTCATTTCAAGAGCCCCAATGAAATTAATCGAGGCTACTAGAATTGACCGATTTTTATCAAAATTGCCAGTTTGGGCTTCTCACCTTTCCCCGCACTGTGTGTTTGGCCGGGAGCCAGAAATTGCGAGAAAATGCTTTCCCAGCACGATTTGACCAACTCATCGAAGCTTTCTGAATAGCTACCTAGCAAAATTATGCGAGAACTGCTCAAAATCCTCGATGAGTTGGTTATCGAAGTTTATAAGATAGGCCCCTTAGAATTCCTGAGCAACGCCCAGTACTTTCAGCTTGTTAATTAATAATTATGGCCCATTCACTTGAATGTGGCTATAAGGCATCTTATGGACTAGCCCTTCTTAGTACTGGGCCACAAAGTTTCCCCACACCTACCATTACAGATGTATGAATATTTGCTTCGTGTTTGTTTCACTCATTTCTTACTGTCACACCGTTGTGCAACAAAGCAAGAAAATATCAATGTAAAGGGCCATCTCTCTGCTACCTATTACATATGTGATTGGAAGTGTGCAAGGTCCCAATCCTATTAGCACATGTTCATGTCATATATCAAGAATTGTGTACAATGTCAGCGTATATGAGAATTATTTATGACATTAACTAAGTTCCTAAACACATCCAACAAAAGCCAGTAATCTAATATCTACAGGAGACTTGCAAAGTCACCAAACTTACGAAGTTCGACAAAAGACACCGACAACTTAACAACATTAAGGGTGACAATTAATTGCTGGGTAAGATTTTGGGGCTTGACGATTTCTGGTGACGTTATCTATTTTCGTGAATTTGCAAATCTCCACAGGAGATTGATGAGTGAGCTTATCATTCTGGAGAAAAGTTAAAATACAGTAAATGGAACTAAGATCTTGTGCAGGCTATGTCAGCAAATTTAAACATTTTTTTTTGATGGAAATAGACTTTTTAAGCAGTCCTTGTTGCCCCTCCTTATCCTCCTATACACATAAAATGCTAATATGAGCTGAAACGCACACATGGGGTCATGCATTCTAGTTTCCAACCTACTTGGAGCCCCAGTGCCACTGCAAGCTGAATTCATATCCAATGATATACACAACAATGGTTACCAACCTATGGTACATTTTTAACTGTGACACGTACACATCTACAGGCAGAAGCATTACATGGTATATACTTACTGTTGGTTGAAGGTGGTCCCGTGGGGTCCGACGGTGGAGCACTGCTGTTTGAAGAAATTCGGGGCTGCACACCAGTTCCAGTTAAAAATCGATTTATTGAGTGGTCATCTGAAGTCTTTGATAAAGGGACAACTGTCCTGAAACGCGTCAGAGTGCTTGCTGTATACTTCAGATGACCACTCAATAAATCGATTTTTAACTGGAACTGGTGTGCAGCCCCGAATTTCTTCAAACAGCAGTGCTCCGCCGTCGGACCCCACGGGACCACCTTCAACTTACCTGAGATGCAGGCGTGACGCACGCATACTTCTGAGTCTGAGCAGCTGTTCCACTGAGGCTCCATCAAACACCATGGGTATGTACTTTGGTTTTCTGGGGATCTAGACAGTACCTTTATGGTATATTTAGAGTTCTGTGTATTGTCTCCAGTTATACCTGTACACCTATTTGCATTATAATATATAGAGCCTCACACAGCTTAAAATACATGCTCACATGTTTAATTGAGACTTCAATCAAGTAATTTCCACACACAGCTGAGCCCTGAGGATTGGGATCATTTCCCATACACACAGCTATACTTACTGTTGGACTCCAGTTTATAAAAACTGTGTAATATACCAAATATAAATATTCAGAACTTCTCTAGCTGAATTATTAAACACAGTACTAATAATGCTTATCTGTGTGCATGTGGTCATTCTAATGATATTTCCTCCCCGCGCTTGACTTTTGGTCTCAAACATCAAGTTAAGGAGTGTAGAGGATATTATCGCAAGCTACCTCCAGTGGTGATGTACTTCTGTGAGATTGTACACCAGCGTTTCTGTCTTGATTAAACCATTACAATAATCAGTATTTTAATAATCCAGCACACAAACGGTTAATTTTGAGTTACAAGTTGCATCTTAAAAATACACAGGCATGGTTTTCTGTGTTTGTTTAAAAGTGTTTAAAAGTGGGGTTAACTAAGCCCGACCTGCTCCGGGAGTATGAGGTGATTAAACCATAACCCAACACAACTGTTTATAGTAAATTGTCATACAGCGTATACACAGAAATAGTAATTCTGGCATAACCCACCGTCAAAGGAATCGGAAAATTCCCCCAAACAGATGCGCAAAGTTGACAAATGTAATCTAGCATTCTCCTTATACATTTACTAAATGTGAGATATTTGGCATACGATACAGTTCACAAGAAGGTGGAATATATGTTTTAAACTGGTGGATTCAGCTGTTTACATTAAGACCAAAAAACGACCGGTTGACTTAGCTACATCTGTCAGATATCCGCTTGTCTGTCAAACTTAGGACTCTCCCCGTCAAGACTAATCTCTTTGCCTGCGGTAAACTCACCAGAATGCGATGAGATGGGTCACATTATTCTAGGAGTTACGGGGGTAGAGTTTTAAGACATATTAGGCGTTGTGCCATTTTTCTATTAAAAAAACAAAACAAAAAAAACCTCTTTCCTACCAAGCCGTAAAAATGTAATTAGAGATGGATGATTGTTAACATATGACACGCCCAGGAGGGTGGGCTTAGTCTGGTCCCATTGTAAAGGTTGTGGGATTGTAACAGGGTGAATCCCCTGTCCGATAATGTGCAGGAGAAACAGGTATACAGAGCTTGAGCCACCACTGAGGAGATTAATTCTAAAGCAGAAATAGAGCCCAGAATCCAACATTCAAGATACAAACATTTTATCTATGACAGATATATTTATACAGGTTAAAAGACACAGTAAAAAAACACACAGAACAGAACAGTGAAAATGTATGCTGCAACAAGTGGAATAATGAGTGAGATGAGCTTCAAATAATGTCCAAAATGGATCAAATGATAGAATAAGAAATGCAAACACAGAGTCTCTGGATATTCCACTGATGGATGGGAATTAGCGGATATTAATAGAGGTCATGCATGCTATTTGAATCCAGGATTGAATGGATATGAATAAGTAGTCAAATCACGTAGCCTGAACAGAGATAAGCTGTTCTTATATGTAAATGACAGAAAAAAAATATCACTCTATCTCCTTTGGGATCCAGGAGACAATAACAATAGAACAATGTACCCGTGAGACTGCAGTTTAGGCGTCAAATTTGAAATAGGGGCGTCTAGCAGAAATCCTCCGTAGCAACAGATGGTTAGGCCTGTTCAGTAGCCACTTAGGAAGAAGTGCGGTGCCACTGCAAGCGGCAAAGTTCCAGGCGACTTCCGGTTTGTAGAAAAAAAGTTTATTCCACCTTCACACACACAACGAACCAGGCTACACCTCGATCTCCCCGATCAACCCCAGTGGTCAACATTTATCTCTCATACACCGCTCCCTAGTGGCTTTATTGACACCTTCGGGTGCAGAGACTACACACCAGAGCACACGACAGTTTCTATGTCTATCTATTCAGTAAACTTAACGTGATTTGAAACGGCGCTAAAAACACCCAATATGTGAAAAGTAGTGCGTATAAATTAGAAAATAAACACTTTGTGTAAAGGTGAACTCCAATAAATTTCTCAACCTTCCAAGGAATATGTACGGATTCCTTTCAGAAATTGCTTGTCCAGGGTGGGAAGGGAGCGAAGATATCAGGGATACACCAAAAAGATAAGAAACATATAATAGTGCAGTAAATCAACACAATCTGGATAGATCAAATCTTGGCTCTGTAGCAGTGCCTACTTACAGCAGGTCAGAGTAAAAACAGCATTTGTCTACACAACCGGTAGAAGTGGGTCTGAATCCCCCGCAGTGTCAGTGGTTTTCAGCAGCAAATGTGGCCAGATCAATTCTCAGACAGGAGGTATTGCAGGATGAGTGTCATGTAAAACAAGGGCAGACCATGGTACAGATCGCAATATAAAATTTATAGATAAAAAACAATGATAGGAATCGTACTCACAATAAGTACATAATTCATGTACACGTAAGGTTTTAACTTGAGGCAGTGGAGTGCCAGACCCGTGTGGAACAGCTGACTGCTTCTTTTCTCCGTGACTCTCGTCGGGCCAGATGGTAGATGGCGTCTGACGTCACATCCGATGTGGGAATGACGACGTCCGGTCCGGGAGCTCAGTAGTAAAGAGTGACTGTCCCAGTCTTCCGAAATCCACATGAGATAAGTAAAGGTCTCTATTCAGTAGCCACATCTGGATCTCCAAATTACAACGATGTAGAAACTATTACACAAGGGAGACCACCATGCACAAGGCACTCAGACTCGTGGACTTTTTCACTCCCTATCCTAGCCAGGAAGAAGCTGGGACCCGAAGGTAAAACTTGTCTATGTCTGACTCGTGTGTTATCATTGAAAAGGGGCCTAGCCCCCAAAATTGCAGGTTGAAGCGCTGACTATTCAGTGCGTAGTCTCAGGCCGGGATTATACCAGAAATCGCCGGCGGCTGGAAAACAAATGGCTGAAATCTGATGAATGTTTACATACTAGCGCGCCGCCTGGAGCTGCAGGGCAGCAGTCTCCTGAAGAGATTTTCCAAATTGTTATTGGCAGGCGACGGCCGCGTCACATGAGCGGTTCAGCCAATGAGGGCGAACCGCTCATGGCCATGTCTCCTTGCCTCCTCTCCTGCAATAATAAAGTGCAGGGTGACGCCAACAGGATCGCGCTGCCGCTCAGTGGTATCTGGTATAATCAAGGCCTTAAAGAAGCTAGGCCTGTTTATTTTGTTCCTGTATACTGAACACAAGAAGATTTAATGTTGTGAAAGGTTCGGCTAATAAAAGCCTAAATTATTTTCCCTTAAAATAAGTCTCCTATTTTAAAACCTCTGCACACATCTCCGACAGGGATATTACATTTGAATTAAAAAAAGGGGTGTGTTCTTATGCCAACAAGACACACGAATGAACCTCTTCCATGCTCCAAAGACCTCTTTTGAGAGGGAACTGATGTGCGTTCGTAACACTTAGGTTCTCTGTTTTTACCCTGTTCTTTTATGAAACTGTCTGAATATATTGTACTGTACAGTATGTTTCTTATAACACTACTTTCTGTAACTAAGCACTGTACTATTTTTGTATATTAAATCTAAAATGTAATAAGTATTATCTTTTGGTCCTAATTGAACTTTGAGTACAGTAACTGCATTTTTGGACACGTTTTGCTACAATAAATTTGTGTGTGTTAGTTACATATTTTTCTTTGTAAATGGGGACCAAAGACCCATAGCGATAAGACTTTTAAAAAATGTTGGTGGTGGCAACGATTCAACTGATTCAGGGGAGATATTACTCATTTTAGGAACCATGCAGGGAATTTAAGTGGGTCAGCTGGATAGCTGTGTGTATTAACCCTTGTCACATATACAAGTCACGTGCTCACAGGTGTGCGTTTGTGACGGTTTCAAATAAAAGCAGTCCTGATCATCTATAAAATACAAGTTTCTATCTGAAAGTACCGGGCATTGTCGGGAATTCTAAGAAACCAACTTCATCTCTCACCCCCATACCTCCTTCTCTCTCTCCTTCATCTCTCCCCAGAAGATGGAGGTTTTATTTACAAAAGGGACAAAGATTTGTGCCTTTACTGAAAACAGGGGAAGAATTACTGGAGTGGTGTCAGCACTCGATTATCTTATTTATTACATTTTCGTTT